>NC_135018.1:20046770-20365520 GCF_051020955.1 Megalopta genalis | reverse complement strand
TCATCGGTCGACGGTCGAGAGACAGCAGCGTCGACCACATCAAATGACTACGATACGGTTCTCTGTACAATTTATTTATTTATTTATTTATTTATCGAACTCAGAACGATATCGTGTAGTATCTTTCTCGATTTATCTGAGTGCCAATTATTATACATATTTTGAATAAAAAGAGAAATCTCTTTCGCTTCTCCACCCACAAAAAAACTATTAATACTAGATAATGTGTCCCGTCCTGCCAAAAAACTTTAGAAGGAATATCTTTTTTTGTAACTTCAATTCATTCCAAGATATTCCACTATTCTCACTTAGACAAAACACCCTATAGATCATAATTGAAGCATTCGTTTGTAAATAAAGTATGGATTTGTCCAATATTGTTCTTGATATCACAATGTATACATACACATAAAGACTGGAATGTTCCATAACTGTAATACACGGGCTCAATACGTACTTAAAAATTTATAATACGTCCATAACTCTTAGCCTTGTCACTATACTACCCATAAAACAGGAATATCAGCTTTTCCTATTTTATAAACTTTTAGGAAAATAATACGACAGGAAAGTGTGGAAAATATTTCACGTTCCTAATGCTATTTAAAAAATTGCTAAAACAATTAGTTCATGCTCAACTGAAATTGTTTTTCAAGTTATCCTCGAAACGATAGCTACTTACACTTAATAACTACGGTTTCGCATTTTCTTTATGTTCACATGGACTAATATAAAAATCTGACAGTGGATTTGTCAATTACCTAATAATACATATAAATAGTTGTGGTATCTTTTCCTCTGGGGGATGGTGAAAAGGTTAATACTCATGTACATAACACTATCTTTTGGTAAATAAGACAGTAATAATTATTTCTAAGTAACGAGCTCTTAAACAAATGTTTATTTCAACTTGATTGTATAGATCATGATTAAGGGGATT
The DNA here is from genome assembly GCF_051020955.1 of Megalopta genalis. Taxonomy (NCBI): domain Eukaryota; kingdom Metazoa; phylum Arthropoda; class Insecta; order Hymenoptera; family Halictidae; genus Megalopta; species Megalopta genalis. The sequence goes on along the minus strand of NC_135018.1, from coordinate 20,364,580 downwards.
TGAATGGACAAAACCCCGAGGCAAAGAAGTCGTCTACAGTTTACGACGCATAGGTATGTACTGACTGTACGCACAAGTGATACAGATGACGTACTTAACAATGTACGTGTAGCATTAAAGAAAGGAGGCACTATTAAAATTAGAAGAGAGTTAGTGAATATCAAAATATATTAAAAATTACTATATGATTATAAAATATAATATCATTGTGTGATTATAACAATGACTATACTAATTATTTACAGGTGAAGTTACTTATAAAATCTGAAGGTAAGATATTACGTATTGAAAATAAGAAATTAGTGCTAATAAAATTATCAAGTGAATAAAATAAAATATATTTTCGCTTAAATATGATAAGAACACAATCGTTTGTTATAATTATCGATTTGTTTGTTTATTGCAGTATTGATTGCTGGACGATTGATCTTTGCCACTGTACGTGTAGATCGACATTAAATAACTCGACAAACTGCAGAACGTCTTAAATTATACTTTGCGTGAAACTAGAGCGAGGAAAGGATTGTTGTTGTAGCAATAGTTAAGAAAAAACTTTCAACCACTTTTTGCATTTTGTTTATTGTGATTTATATATATAATAAAGTAGATAAAAATGTACATCGAGTATCTGTTCACATAATTTGCTTCTAGAGACGAGGCATTAAACTCTCGAAAGCGATATAAAATATTAATATATTCCTTACTTCAAACCTAATCATATTTAATAAATACACATATTTATGACATCAACTCTACACGAATCTCATAATTTAGTTTCAAAGATTCAAAAACACTGTGCTGTATATACATACATTTCGTTTTAATTATAAAATAAAAATATTTTATTGGCTTTAATAAAACTTTGCAAGATTGTAAAATAATCAGAAGTGGGAAAAAATTGTATTATATTACATTGACATTTAAGTACCCACTGAAGATTGAATATCTTGAGAACAATTAAAGATAAGAAGGCAGCTTGAACGTCAAAATTACACGATTTAAAGAGAAAATTGAAAAGTATTTAAAGTCACTGCACACGTGGCATATAAAAAGTAAAAAAACGAATCATAAAATACTTGTATACCAGAAAAATGGCATTACGAATGATTGGCAATGTACAGGATGTGTCACATGAAACGTGACAATGTAACAATGATATAGAAAATTTAGATTGTTAAACGTGCGGAAGAAATAGAGTGAATTCATAAAACACTTTAGTGTGCCAAACAACGACGCTCCTAAAGGTCGAAAGCCACCATTCCGGTAATGAGCTTGAATTGCCGCTTTCCGGATTCTAATGCTTGGGTTTGGCACTCGTAGCATTGGTGATATCACCGGAAGGTGATAACGACCAAATTTTTAAGCCATCTTCACGAATTGAGGTACTGAAACATGTGACAATAAAATCGCTTGGTCAAAAGGAACTTTTAATTGAACATTGCATTTTTACAGCCACGTGACACGCACCACAGAATTTATTTACTTGTTAAATTGTAAAAGCACCACCTCGTACGTTATGATCGCTCCTGCCATCTGTAAGTAATAAATCGTTTCGATTATTTAACTTTATAATGAATAGAGAACAAAATTAGAGTAAATCGAAATTTGAACCTAAAGAAGTATACAGGGTGGGCCGGAATTCGTAGTACAACCAAGCGGGGAATGATTTTACGTGAAAAAATAAGAAAAAAATTTGGTGTAACATTTCTTTATCCGAGGCTCTGTTTTCGAGAAAATCGATTTTAAAGTTTGTTCATCTTTGTAAAGAATTTAGGCTATTTAGGCTAGGGGAGTATTCCGCTCGCTCCGCGGAATTGGTAAACGAGAAGACCCACAAGTTAATCGACGCGAGGAGCAAGCAGGATCGGTTTCCCGTTTCACCCAATCACGTTTCTAGCTCAGTGCGTAAATTAGCTAATAATAATGAAAAGTCTGAAAATTGGAAGAGAGTAAGTGCAGCGGTCGACTGATTCCCCTTGCCCCTTGTTTCTTGCGTCATTTAGTTTATGCATTGTGTTTCATTTTCACGTTTCCCGATATTACCATCAGGTTCTTAACGTTGTATGTTAACGTAGGCGTAAGACATCATATGATACAATACAAATATAAAATATATGTATATAGTACAGCACGTTTGCTGCACAATGCAATGAAATGTTAATCAAGATGCTAATTAGTAATTAATAATTACAAATAATCATGTGTTCGTCAGAAGAATCTGAAGTTAATGCTTTACGGACAAGTCGACGCTCTTGCATCTTGTAATTGTTGCGTCTGTATCATTTTGTCTCGATTATTCTACGTCTCCTGACTCCTGTTGCGCGTCTCGATCGCCCGCCCTACTTCTGCGAGGACGTTAATATGGATGGGTTGGTGGGAATCGGTCCTACACTTTTCTCAGCTGATTTCTACTGAACAACGGATAGTAGATAGTTCGAAACAGTTAATGTTTGTAAATACTATCTTGTACGAAGGCAACTGTGGTAGAATTAAATCCTTTACAAAGATGAAAACCGAAAGTCGATTTTCTCGAAAACGGAACCCCGAATAAAAAAATGATGTACCAAATTTTTTTTCTTACTTCTTGTACACCCTGTACATAGCTGGGTTATAATGAGAAAATGCAGGGTATGAATAAAGTAGTTATACCGCAAGCATGAAATTTCTCGTAATGGAGAAGAATCGCAGTCCTGTCAACGCTACATCGTCCGTAGTCAATTGGTATTGCAGTCTTTGCGCCTGTTGAAGAACATTTTATTGTATCACTGAAAATATTGCTAGAAAAATGTAAATAGATCTATTTCTATTTTGTATATAATAATCACTATTTCATTTAGTGGAGCTACAGGAAAGAGAAAATAACTATTTGAGTAGAAAAATTATATAATATTAAAAAGGAAATATTTATATACCGTATTTATACCTCAATACCGTAGCTGGACGTTGAACAGTTGTACAAATATGGTAAAGCTTGTTTACTCTGGTCATATATTCTCGCAGGCAATAGAGTAACCGCGGCTGTTCGAGCAATAAGGAAAGCGAATGAACCAAAAAAGTATATTGTCTCTAGAATAGTACTGTCCTCCGAAGTTCTTAAAACAAAAGCGGATTAAAAATAATTTGTAAAGCAATTTTGATTAAGGTCTACTAATTAAACACTGAATATTTACGCTTTCTAACCATATTGACTTGACTAATTACCATATTGTCTCTACATATGTATATATATATATATATATTGAAAATTTGTATAGAAAATAATTATTCCATTTGAATTTTAATCAAATATATTTTTCTGAGTAAAAAATAACATCCATCCCAACAATTAAAAGTTTAGCACATTCTGGAAAATTTTATAAATAAATGTATTTTCTTCTGTGCAGGTTGCAACATAAGAATGTATTTCGTGTATAAAACCTGCACTCTATTTATGAATATAATTATTCTTATGCCACTATAGGAAGATAAAACAAATACATATACTTACGAAAGGCCATTTAATAATTGCAGACAAATGAAGTAGAGATTATTTGCGAAGGATAGTAAAATTATTGGCGAAACGTAATTGTCCACTTCTTTCACGATGCAACTTAAGATAGCGTAATCTTCGCGAAGCTCGCACCAACCAATAGTCGTTCGACTATTTGTCGCCGTGACCGCCAATTTCCTATTCAGATACTTATACCTTTCCGCCAAACCTGTGGAAATCTAAAAATTGTACACAACAAAAATAGATTTGATTTGGTCACTGATTATATTCGAACTTAATCATAAACTAACAACTAAAAATAAAATGCTCTAAAGAATAATATAATAATAGTATTAAAAGACAATTACACATTAGAAATTATCGAATATATACCAGCATAAGAAACAGATCCGTAAAGTTCCATGTGAAAGTCGCCACTTTACTCACAAAAAAGATGTACAATCCAAAGACAAAATTGTAGTCCACTGAAACCGAGAAAAGCTACAGTGCTGTAAAGTTTATAATCGTTACAATAATATCGAGAGAATAAAGTCTTACATATATCGAAGATAAAGGAATGCGATTTTAAACTGTACACTTCTAGAAAGTCTCTAAACGTGGAGTTGTGCCTTTCGCTCCATTCAGTGGTCTCGATGTTATTCAGTACGCTCAGAATATGCTCAACGAGTGCCAACAATAGAACTATAGAACTTATGAAGAAGAATTTCCATCGAAGAGGTACTCTCTCTGCGCAATTGCTGCACGAAAGAAGGAAACAAAGCTTACGTAGATGCGCATACACAATCAAAATCATTCTCTTTCTATATTTTTAATATCAATCAAGTATCAGCAATAATGAGAATATTATCGAACATATCTTCACGATAAACTACGAGTCTTCCATTTTAACTAAATCTCTATTGTAATACTATGCAAGCCTATTCTCTTACATACACAACCGTGGTCAAATATATGTGGACACATTTTAAAATGAAATAACTGTTTTAAAATTGGACGATACGAGTCGAATTTTTTTGAGATGCACGCTGAAAAATTTTATCGAAACCGGTTCACGCAGAGACCAACGACAGGCATTGAAAGATGTCTACATTTGTAGATTTCATTGGTGGAAAGTCTTGAAAAACTGCGATTTTTGCATCTTTTAATTGTTTTTAGCTTATAGCAAACGCTGAGCATACATATAAGTTACCAAGACTTAAAAAACGAATTGTTTAAATTTTCCTTATATGCTCATATAAAAAAGTTGAAAAATATGATTTTCTAGTTTTTTATTGTGTTTTTACCTAATTGCAATGTTTGCAAAAATTTTGTTCATGCATTGTCTACCAAACTAATCTTTATACGATTACAAAAAAAATCAAATCGTTTGGTGCTATTTTAAAAAACTGCCACACCACTGCGATGAATTTCCTATAAAAATATGAGTTCTCGTGAACATATACAGCAATTTTGATGGATGGGCACTGTATGTAAATAAATGCGCAGTCGTGCTAACGGTGAATAAATCAATTATTCTCCCTTCGGTACGTAATTCCGATTAATAGTTATCTAAAATCGCGTGACCGCTAATAATCGACCAACAACGCGATTAGTAATAAACCATGTCACGCATTCCATCTGCGGACGAGCACGATATTGACCTATCTATGTATTGTTCCATAGCTCTGTACTCGCATTGGAAGGACGCCCATCGCGAAGATAGCCAGAGAAATAAAATCGAGCCCAGCAGGCTGTTCCCATAGAATACTGCGCCGACCGTTGCTACACCTATGCCACCTGAAATACGTGCGATAGTCATTACAATATTTCTATGTTAAATTAAACTCTTAACTTTCTATTAAATTCGTTACAAAGTCTTGTTGATTCTCTCTTCTTCTATCATTTATAAATAAATATTTTTATACCATATGATCAAAGAATAGTATCATCCACCGTAAGGAATAAATAGTTCACAAAAATTGATTTGATGAAGTACAATCTTTCCTTATATTTTACAAGATTGCAAACACGCACAAAAATCTACAGACTATCAATAATTATTACTAAATAACAGCTAAATATATATATATATATATATATATACATACTGTGTTAGCCAAAAAGTCTTAACGCACCTTTGAGGATTGAAAGAGAAATTGTATTTCATCAAATCAATTGTGAGCTATAAATATTTATTATATTACCTATTTTTCATTCACTTGCATAAAAGGAATTGTATACTACAAAAACGCATCTACCTTTTTTAAGTAGTTCAGATCTGTGAGTTTAGAGGATCGCTCTATTAAATCGTAACTTTTCAGTTCTTTATATCGCTGAGCCAATTATGTACTTGGACATTAACTTGTACAGGAGCAGCGAATCGTTCCGGAACAATTTCATTACGCTTCAAAGGAAATTCACTGCGGTTAAAATAAAAGTTTCATGAGAGGTACAGAAAATGATGCCACTTTCGCATTGCAGGAGGCGTTGACTTATAGACGCATTATGTGACAACACTTCGAACTTCGAGATATCCGGTAATATTGTTTAACGAATCGCTGGACAAATGATTTCCGGGAATCAGGGTAGTTCAACCTCGCAGACTTTTAGATAAGAATCCGTGACAGTATAGAAAATTGCGGCTTTATGTCTCTTACTCGGTGAGTAAGCAGGCTCGGTGGAGAGTGGGCGAGATAGAATCATAGTTCGCGTGACTGTCAAATCCCTAAACATATGTCTCTGACACACTGGTGCATTTATTAGTACGTAACACAAAAATTGTCGCACTTTTCATCGTATGCGCACTGATGTTCTGGCAGGCTAGTGAAACTTTTCGAACAAATCCTTGTTTTGATCCAACTTCTTCATTTCCACAATTATCGCCTGTTCTTTGGAAGAACATAACTGTCTATCGTTGTGCATATTTTCTTTCGAAATATAAACATTTTTTCAAGAGCAAACTGCGGATTTTATTGTATAGCAAGGGTGAGTTACATTATTTTACGCAGTTTAAGATGATCCGTTATTTTCAATTCATTAAAGCTATTAACGGTTTCAGTGCTAATTAAAATGAAATCGTATAATAGAGGAAATACCTCTAATTCCACTCAGATCGTATTACTTGTAGTTAGTTATATCCATATCATAAATCATTTTCCATAAATATCACAAATTAAACGATACGAATTAAACGATAAAAATTGAAATTATTAAAAGGAGAAATACAGTTTTATTTTGCATAAAAATCTACAGCCTAGTTATGACAGCTAGATCCAATTAAAATACTGTTTTATCCAGTTTTCCCAGGACAACCTCAGAATACTAATCATCGTAGGACATGCGATCACTAATGGAATTGAAGTCCATCACATACTGTCGCAAATGCAATTAAAATGTTTGTATTACAGTTAATAAATTTTCGCTTTTTCCCTTCGCACGCATGAAACACGAAATGCAGTGAATAAATGTGATAACAAGTAATCATGTTTGCTATCAAATTAGAACTTGGAATACAGAAACGCTTCGGAACTCTTATAAAAACGCAAGAAACGTATACTTACCACGAACATGAAACGTATCAGCGTTCAAAGTTTTCAGCATATAAATTACCGACACGGCCGTTGCAAAAAATATCATCATAATGGTGCAAATGCTGTAGATGGTGAGAAACGAAACCATGTTGAAGCGAAGTTTCGATGGTGATGGAGATCGTACTCCAGATATCGGGAATACACCAAACACTTGAGCTATGCTTAAAATAGGTCCAATTGCACAGTGAAAACTCTCCGTGTTCTGTGGAATAAAACAAGGCAATAATGTTGCACTATAAAACACACAACGAGTGAAACTCGTGTGATGAAGATTTGATAACATAAATTAGGTGTTATCCATTTCTTCCAAATCGAAACTAAATTTAATTCTTCTGTCATCAATGTTTAGAAAGGAAAGAAAATTAAGGCATACAGGAAACAAAAATTGTCTCACTCTGTCAGGGGAATTATTACAGTTAAAATGTTAAATTCAAATTATCTAAAATTAAAATAACACCCAAATAAATACAAGCACTTGCATTAGGTAAAATTTCCGAAAATTGCAGATCCTCACGTTTGAATGCGGAGAGAAGTTTCGTCGATGTTGATACTCATCCCTAGACAAATGTGTTTGATCATTCATCCTTGCTTCCTGGATAATGTTGTCATATTTTGTTTGCACAGCCAACGGCCAAATTCTCTGTGTGTGTGTGTGGTTTGACTTTCTGGTCCTACTAGGAATTTCATTGAGAGCAATTTCCATCTTTAAAAACATGACTTGAATGGCGTGACAAACATTCGCATTGACAGTCATTACATTCTGATGCGGACATAATCCTGTGAAAACTTGGAATTAACAAATGCTGATGTAGAAAACGGTTTTTGAAATTATATCATAGTTTTCCAACTTATTATTGCCTTACCCCTTGTTTAAAGTTTTGTTGTTCAACACGGTATATGTATAAATTATTTCCATTACGGTCGAGAATTTACTAAAACACTATAAATATTTGTCCTCAAAGAATAGATTATATATAAAAGATATGTATACGTACACATTAGTTGTTACTTAAATAATATAATGATTTATTTACAATTTTAAGATCGATGTCGCCAACATGGCGACATACATCCCGAAAGGATTAGAAAGTTAAATTGAAAATGAACAGTATAAAAAGACGGGAATTGAAATTAACCAATTTATCTTTATCCATTTAACTAACTTATCTTTATATAAGTATTATTAATGAATCTAAATTTTTTAGAGCAAACATTGGAAAACTATTGTGAATATTTATACTGTAGTATAAAATTACTTACAACTTCCAAACAATTTGGTTTGAACAATCTGAATAATTTATTTCTAACAGAAGGCAATTTGTCGGAGACTAGATCGTTGTTCATCTAAATTATACTGCGATATATTTTTATCCCTGTACGCGTGCGTGTCTAGTAACAGATACAGGAAATAAGTAAGGAATGGGATATAATATTCAGGGATCGTATAATGTTTTTAAGTACCTATAATGCTTATAGAATAGTTTTAACGGACTAAGTATTACAAAAGCGAAAAAATAATCTTGAACAGTTATAATTCTAAAAACTTCGATAGGAGAAAATGACAAAATGACTAAATAAAATTGACGACAAGCGTCCAAATTAAAAAATTCTAAAATCAAGTAGAAGGATACTTCTGTTTATGTAGTTACAGATGAAATAATAAAACGTTTCTTGATAAACCTTGTCTGAACCTATTGACTGGCTCTCTAACTGTAAACAATTGTACGTGAGGACTATTTAAATCGAACAGAGCTAGTTTCATTCATGTTTTCGGGATGGTTTAAAATAGAATACGCCCCCTGATGATTTTCTTCATCTTCACTTATTCATCTCGTTGAACGAGTCCAAACTGGCGATTTCGTTTCCCACGGTAATATTATGTATTGTATCATAAAATAAATAATTCTAATTGGACTCCCATTTCATATGTAACTTTTATTTTTATGCAATATCCTTCAGCCCCTTGCACTATGATTTCTTTCACTGCTTCGTTGATTAAAATTTCTTTGTCTCTAATAAATTCTCTAATAAAATCTCTAATAAACGAGAAAGATAAATTTATTATATGCCAACTTTTACTTTGATTTTTGAATATCAGTAATAAGAGAGAAAAATTTGATTTTGATTTAAAATACGCGAATAGCATGCATATTTAGTAACGAGTCTAACATGTTATTATAGAGCAAGGGGTTAAATATTGCTTTAAAAAGTACCTTTACAAATAGGATGGCTGTATTGATAAGACGTAGTGACGCGACTAATCGCAATACTTTATGACCATGCAAACGAGACATTTTTTTTATTTTGCAGAATAAATCCGGTATCACACGCTTCCGTTCGCGATCGTTATATCCTGTTAAATTGCAACTATAATTACAAAGACCAACAACAAAGGGGAACTTGTAAAAAATTCTGGGCGGTGTAGCTACGCAATTTCTCCCCGTTTACACGCTTTTTAATTAATTACCATATCGAGCGTGACGCGCATTCGGCGCAAGCGATACTAACAATGTGGTATATTCCTGGAAAGAGGACGACGGATGTTTATTCAGGATATGAAGTAATGTGTTGACACTTTAAAGTCTTGTTAACTCGCGCAAAGTTTTTTATACACAACTTTAGTCCTATTACCTACCTGCAACAAGGCACTGCTTATAGTTAACGAAAGTTTTTAGAGAAAGATTTGCGATGACACAAAAATCAAGGATTTTATTAATATTTGATGTTATGAAGATGAATTTTTCCTGCATAAGTATACTGCCACCACAAAAAGCAAACTTAAAATATTCATTTGAATTTACACTTTAAGATTTTCCAAGAGAGCGCTTCGTCATAAATTCAAAATTCACAATGCAAATTCTTTAAACAAGTTTAATGTTCTGTGTAAAGTACAATGAATGATATGATTGCATACCGTTTGTTTTTAAGATAATATGGCAACAAAATACTGTGTTGTATTCGATTGGAAAACTGGAAACGTACAAAATATTGACAGAAAAAAAGTTACGTGATTCACACATTACTAGGACTTTATATAACTCAACCTTGCAGAAATTGCACATTAACTGCTACAATGGTAATGATTTACTTTTTATCTCTTATCGGTTCATAATATTATCGATTCCATAGCATCTGATCGTTACAACTGCATGATTTTGAAATAAATTCTTTACTTACCGCACAAAGAGTTCGTAAAATTAATTAGTCGCAGAACACACTTTGTTCACGTTCTACCATCGGAAAGGATAATAACAAATGCAACAAGTAAAATTTTCTGCAGGAATAAAAAGTGATTCACTGTAGGAGAATGCCGACGGATACTAACTCGGAAAGTTTCTTGATTCAGAAGAACTGAAGTGTGTAATCGGACCTGCGCTATGCATGCCTGATCAGATACGTAGTTATACTACTAGCTGCTCGCACTATAATGTTGATTATTAAACTGCGGATCTTTATGTAAAATAAAAATTTTCATCAATCGATTGTGAGAAGCAGTAATTGAATAAAAATTAATTGTTTCTTTTAACTTTTACTGTACATATGGCGTGTACGACACCCCAATGAATTGTTGTAAAAGGAATCCCTTTTCGTGTTTTTTACTGCGGGTACATAAGTTATAATTTTAAAAAACGTTGTTGACCCTTACTTTAGAATGTCTACAAAATATTTGATACTTTCTGAGACCTATAATAATAAATAATTTAAACATCACAGCCGTTTCAAGTTCTTGGGGTATGACACACCACTCCTTGTTTACCCTATAGAATTATTATGCAGTGTACACATTAAAGTACACAGTTAAAAATAATTTCAATGAGTCGAAAATGGTGCAACAGTATTATTAAATTCTTCTTGCCTTCATAACTTTGTATTGTATCTACTCATTTTTGTCATAAATGCATAAAATCCGCTATCTATTTATGGTAGTTCCACCTGCTGATTTTTAATGAAAGTAACTAACAGAATTCGAGACGTAGAATAACTTTTAACGAACGAGTATTTTAATTAAATGTTTACATTGAACGAAATACCATTTTATTATTCTCTTTTAAACTCAAGTGGTGCTTAATGTAACTGTTGTTTCTTCCATAGAACACAAAATTTAATTTTAATTTTTTAAATGTACTTAAATGTATTGCACTAGATTTTTCTGTAAATCGCTCTATAAATTTTCTTTCCATGCAAATAAAATCTATATGAACATATATTTTGAATATTCATACACCTACATGAATATTTTTGATAAATATAAATATTTCTGTGTTCTATTATGTAATCTGCACTGTAATCTGCATATGTGCATGTAAAATTTTTCTATAGGGGAGTATTGAGCAATATATGATGTAACCAATGTACTGCAATTTATTTTCTACATTTTCCCATATGAATTCATGAAAACAGGGTTTCCTAGTCTTCTTTCACGCCTATTGATCCTCTGAATTGTTTATAGAAATTATCAAAACATTTATAAATTGTGAAAAGAACATTCATATTGGTTTTGTCTATTATTTTATAATTTTATTTAACTGTTTTTTATTCTAATACACAAACTATCCCAAATTTGTAATATGTTAAACCAGTTCAATGTTTACCACAGAGCACGTTCTACACCAGCTAATTTATTGTAGTCCGCTAAATGACGAAACATTATCCTAGATATTCTCCACCTCAAAACAGTACCACGGGCACGAGAAGTTAATACACAACGAGGTGTTAATTGTCTTAATGCGGTACGACGAGGGATTGTTTCATCTATTTGTTTGCCAACAAGCTCCTGAAATACAAAATTGTTAGTAGCTCTAATCTCAACAAAATTTTTGTATGCATATTTCACACATTAAGGTTATCTTTGGTACATATACACACCCGAATTTCTGGTGGTAAAACATCGTTTCTCTTTAAAGCAACTAACCGCAATCGCTCTGGACCATATTCTTCGACCAATTTTCTTCGTTTCATATCACGAAGCATCCACCGACCAACATATGCGTTACGAATTTGCTGAAACTGATCACCGAATGCAACCATTGTAAGACGACATTTTTGATTATACAGTATAAAGTATACAAATATATCTTGACATTATATTGAATACTTTAAGCATACATTTATACTTACACCACCTAGTGTAGAACTTGTACTATTTATAAAAACGTTTGCGAAAGTCGCTAAGCTTTTCGTTATTGAAGCCATGTTTAATTAGTCTGCTTCATAGTTTAGTATTCTGACACGGCGCCACAATATATCTCTAGCAGATGTAGATAATGTAAATTTCTGTAGATATTAGTTTTCTATTTTAACAACGATATTAATTAATAATTCGTAATGCTTTAGAATGAGGTATAAGAATGAAAAGTCGACCTGACATCTAATGTATTATTTTATCACCCAAAAATGGGGCTTCAGAAGCCCCATTACCGCAGACTTAGGATCCGTGCAAACATTGCATACAATGTTCTTTTTGCAATGCTAGCACCGTAAAGCTTATAAAACTAACGTTATGTTGCAATATATGTGAATGTCATTAAAAGTAGTGGCAAAATGACCAAATTAATAACCGAAATCAACTGTTGGTAATCTTGTCTAACAGTTTCAGCGTTTTGTCACTATGTCCACTAGCGCTAAATTAATGCTTTCAGGAACATATGATTCATAACGGAATTTACATCATGCCTTATGAGATAGGTGGCACAAATTATTTGTTGAGAATATATAATAATTATTTAATCGTAAATTATACATTTTGTGTTACAATTTCAGTTTTTAAATATTATAAAATACATTCATAGTCCCTAGTTACCTCTAATATTCTACTATATAGTTCTTTTATATCGCGTAAATTAAATAATTTGTTTGCCTTTTTATTAGTAAATTGCATCTGTACTTTATGTGAAAACAGATAAATTTTGCATGATACATTCTCGACTTATGCTATTAACTAAAAAATAAAGTAAAGAGATTATCGTACCCTGAACTATAGGGTGAGCTGCAATTCTGCATTTTTTGACGGCTCTGCCAAAATCATTGATTCAAGGTCAGATTAATCCGACAATGAGATTGTATGGAGGTATCTTATTTCATCGTATACTGGCATCCAGTTTTCTATATAGATAGCTATACATAATTGCCAAACTAACTATTAAAAATGTATATTATTTTAATTTACAGTGTAAAATATAAATTTTGCAGTATTCTTGAAACTATCAATGTTCTCATTTTAATCTTTTTTAATTCTATACAATTACTAAAGGCACGATAAAATAATATGATTATTGAAATAACAGAAGATCAGTCATATTTTTCTTGGTTTCCAGAATTTAATATGCTGATAGAGGATTTGTTACATATACTTTCAGCGTTTTAAAAAATCCTTCACAAAAAGACAAATGAAATTAGATTATTAATAATAGGTTCTATTAAATATAATAACCAATCGTTTCTTGTATGTATTAGTCTGTATATTATAAAAATGCAGTAATAAGTAACAAAAATTTTATAAATTTATAAATAATATACATAGTAGTGTGCATATAATACGTAAAATATACAAAATGTTGAACGAAGTCGAGGCCGAATTGCATACAATGCTTATTAAAACAACTAACAACGTTATCAATCATTTGAGAAACATAAATACAAAAGTCAATAGTTTTTATAAAAGGTTTTCAACTTTGAGCTTGTAATAAAATGACAAATACTATTGCGCGTCTATGTAATACTTATCGTAATGTCTTGTTACTTGACAGTAGACTAGGGATGCTTACGTAATATTATATATTTACTGTTTGAAAAATCAATTTGTGTAGATTGAGATCAAGCATAAAATTATTTTCTTTGTAAATTTTTATTTCAATGTGTTCGAAATACTATGAAAATTGAAAACTAATAAACATCCTCAGTTTACTTATATAATCAGTCATTACAAAGCTTGTGTAATACTTTTATACATATAAAAAAATGATAACATTTTCAATTGTCTTATTAGAAATGCTCGTGCAACTATCGTTGCAACTATCACTCGTGCCTAAGAATATATTAAAAAAAAAGGTGCTTTTCAGTTAAAACTTTAGAAAACATTAGAGCAAAACTTCGTTTAAAAAACACGATTAATGTAAAAATATAAAATTTTAAAACTTTAAAGTGACACTGATTTTGTTTTGTTCTCACATTATAAATAAATTTATTAAATTTCTTTTAATATGTGTGTACGCGTCCTGCTATTAAACAAAATAGTTGTCCCCCTCATTATTTTTTCCTAAATATGTATAAACATATGCGTATACATATAATTATATATTTTAAGCACACTTTAAAATGAATTATGCAAAATAGAATGGTAATATGGAATTATGTATTCGAATTACAAAGTACAGTGTGTTAGCGCAATTGTCTCGAGGAACTTTTTAAAATTGAAATATGTTAAACACGTAAACACACACTCCTTTGTAGAATAAATAACGGAAAAATTACCGTTTCATAGTTATAAATTAATATCGTTTTTTCTTTATTAAATGTAAATATTTATCATATATATTCATTTGTCGTTACATATTGTACGTATGTATATTTTACCATATTTACTTAGTTTTCATACGCTTTGCATACTGTATACAATTATATTTCTTGCATTCAGTAACATGAGTTGTACAATATTTTAGTAACACAATTTGCGTTATCTTGATACACGTTTTTTCTTGCATAATTTATAAATCTGTATTTTTTTAAAACATTTGCTTTTGCGTTACAGTCCACCAGAAAAAAGTAGTTCACACAAGTCACTCCACTGAATTCATACCCGTCCTCGCCACAGTAGAAAAAATAATTGTAAATCTTTAATTCTCTAAATATTAGTTCTTAAAAACTAATCCATGTAAGTTTCTCCTACAAAGACGGTGAATTGTAAAACTCGCTTTACTTGTTTTAAAAAATAAAAAAAATAGAGGAACACTTGGGAGGAGTAGAAAATTGGATATTATTGGACAAATGAATTATTAATTGTTTCGGTAGTTCCTTTTATTCACTTTCATCCGTTATTACTGTTATTTATAGGTATGTACAGAAAACCGTTGTTAACCAATCTCGATCATAGGAAGAACGCGGGCAAAAATATCGAATCATTCCAGACCCAATCGTAACTTCGCACATACTCCCTTCAAAGTAGAAAGTGTAAAAAGGAAAGGTATATTTTTAAAGAAATATCTCGTAGAAAAAGTGTTTCGTGTATATATCATCTTCAGCAATTCAATTCCTTATCGAGTCAGGTAATTGAAAAGTAATAAAAAAGCAGGTCCCTTTTCCCCGATTAAATCAGCACTGGAACTACCGATCTCTTGTGTTTCTCGCTGCTTACTTCCGCGCCGACGTATAATATTAGTTCTTCTTGTACGATAAAAATGTCACATGCCAATTAAAAATGAAAATATCTTTACTGAAATCTATACGATAAGGATGACAATGATTAATTAGTAATAACGACAAAAAAAATGAAATTTCTCGAATATCGCAGATATAGGATTTATTTCCGTATAATAATTAGAAAATATAATTAAGCCGAGCTAAATTATGATGTCTGTTGATGTTCTTGTGAAACAGATGTTAAGAGTAGCTCCCGTAGTTTACTTTCTTTTACCATGGAACTCGTAGAAGAACGAGATGAGTCACTCTATGCTCGCCATCGTCAGCTGCCGACTTTTCCTACGAAATTCTTTGCGATGGGAAAAGTGACGGCGCAACCACTTTGATAAACGGAATATACGAATGTGAAAAAAGTGCGACGAATGTGCTACTTCATGTGCACGAAAAGCCATTCGTCGCGACTCTTTGATAATCCTATTATTCTTGATCACTTGTTGTAATTTCATAGGTAATATCGCAGTCCGCGATGGAAGCAATGGGTTGCTATTCTCGCACGAGAAACATGAAGAAAGAAGGTAAGCTACTTTCCAGCTACTATACGCCGACGCCCATCTTGGGATACATATGTACGGAAACTAGTTATTTCTTTTTCTGGGCTTTCTCGGCAGCCTTGGTGACCTTGCCCGTGGCATCCTTGAAGGTGACAGCCTTGATGACACCTACAGCCACTGTTTGACGCATGTCACGAACAGCGAAACGTCCCAAGGGTGGGAATTCTTGGAAAGCTTCGACGCACATGGGTTTGCTTGGAACAAGCGTGACAATGGCGGCATCTCCAGATTTGATGGCTTTTGGTTCCATTTCGGTGGTTTTTCCGGTACGACGGTCGCACTTCTCGATGATTTTGTGGAACTTGCAGGCGATGTGAGCAGTGTGGCAATCCAACACTGGAGTGTATCCATTGCAAATTTGGCCAGGATGATTCAGCACGATAACCTGCGACAAGGATGAAAATTAAACAAGGTTCCACGAAAATTATATTAAAAAATTCTAGTTTGTTTAGCATTCAGACGCCTTCGGCCGTCAGCAGATACAAAGATCTTCCGGTGGAAACCGCGAATGAAGTATGAAATTTCTCATCATTATGCTAATTGTTATAATAAAGATAAAACGTTTTAAAGTATTCATCAACACATACCTGTGCGGTGAAATCAGCAGCACCTTTGGGAGGGTTGTTCTTCGAGTCACCAGCTACATAACCACGACGCAATTCTTTAACCGACACGTTCTTCACGTTGAAACCAACGTTGTCACCAGGAACAGCCTCCGTCAAAGCTTCGTGATGCATTTCAACGGACTTAACTTCAGTGGTAAGACCAGCAGGAGCGAATGTGACAACCATACCTGGTTTCAAGACGCCAGTCTCAACACGACCCACGGGTACTGTTCCAATACCTCCAATTTTGTATACATCCTGTAATCAAATAAACGTTCTTATTTTATTGCTTCATAAAACTATCAGCAATGGTCGAAGAATCATAATTTTAATCAGACACCTCTGACCGTCAATGGATCGTAAAACCCTCCGGTGGAAACCGCGAATGAGTGATAGATGTTATCATCATGGAAAAGGCTCAAATTTAATACTATCATGTAGAGTATCAATTCTTACCTGAAGAGGAAGACGGAGAGCCTTGTCTGTAGGTCTCGTAGGCGGAAGAATGGCATCAAGCGCCTCAATAAGGCATTTTCCTTCTGCCTTACCTTCTTTGCGCTCGACAGCCCATCCCTTGAACCAAGGCATCTTGGAAGAAACTTCCAACATGTTGTCTCCATGCCAACCAGAAATTGGCACGAATGCAACAGCGGCAGGAGTGTAACCAATTTTCTTAATATACGACGATACTTCCTTCTTGATTTCTTCAAATCGGGCTTCGGAGTATGGTGGTTCAGTAGAATCCATCTTGTTCACGCCAACAATCAATTGTTTTACACCAAGAGTAAAAGCGAGCAGAGCATGCTCACGGGTTTGTCCATTTTTCGAAATACCAGCTTCAAATTCACCAGTACCAGCAGCAACAATTAATACGGCACAGTCAGCCTGAGATGTACCAGTAATCATGTTTTTGATGAAATCTCTGTGTCCAGGGGCATCGATGATGGTGACATAGTACTTGGATGTTTCGAATTTCCATAAGGCAATATCAATGGTGATACCACGCTCACGTTCAGCCTTCAACTTGTCCAATACCCAGGCATATTTGAAAGAACCTTTGCCCATCTAGAAAGTACACGTTACTTTTGTTACAACTCTGAAATATGTGTTTTACATTTCAGATTATTTTTCATATGCATAATATTTTCCTGTAGCTTACCTCCTGGGCTTCCTTCTCGAATTTTTCGATGGTACGTTTGTCGATACCACCACATTTGTAGATCAAATGACCGGTAGTGGTGGATTTGCCGGAATCGACGTGTCCGATGACAACTATATTAATATGAATCTTCTCCTTACCCATCTTGAACGTTTAGCGAGACTACTGGTTATCTCTGTAATCAGAATTAGTATTAATAAATTTCTTCAATAGCAATTAAGCGAAACGAATTATAAAACCGAGAAGGTTATACGCGTGGACCACATGTTCGGTGAAATTGTTTAAATTACAGAATTAAAACGAACCTAATCAAATATATGATTTTGTCAAAGCTAACTTATTTTAAAATTATATTTATACAACTATGTTATTCACAAATAATAATTCTGTAAATGCAGCAGGTGTCTATTTTAACGTACACGTGGCGACGTCTGAATATTCCAGAACGGAACGGGCAGCCATTTTGTAGATGGCGAGATATTGCTACGTTGCCACGATTTGCTTGATGCTTAGCATCGGATGATGCCACGTTGTGAATTACATGTAATATTTCTAATGAAAGGAGCCATAATTAACTTTTACCGATCTAGCGTTTATGTTGCTTTAGAATTTCTGGCAAAATTTATAAAATTTACAAATTCCGAATAGCATTATTCCTACGTTAGCATTCTGAACTATATTAATGTTGTTAAAATTGTTACAAAAAAATTGAAATAGTCAAATTTTACGCGTTACGAATTTGGAAAATATATTAACAAACATTGCGCCGCGAATAGACTTATCTCAAGATAAGTTTCATGTACGTGAACCATGAATGTCGTTCAAATTTGTCACTCATTGTTCGGAATAATGTTAATTTCACTCGTTGCATTCTTCATTTCGCATAAAAATGCTCATTTATGTAATGATGAGAGAAAAAATTGAGGCAGCTATATTGCAGACTGGCAAATGATCTCCATTGTTGGGAACAAGTCGTCCCACAAGGTCGCCGTTGCATACAATTTCCAGCAGATCATGATGTTGCTTCATATACCATTTACGAAGAATCAAACCAATTACAGTTCATTTTCAGTTATATTTCCGAAAGTATGTTTAAAAGAAGGTTCTCTTAAAATTGCAGAGTGCACAAAGAGCAATATTACACAACGAATATCTCCAATGATGCACGAACATGATCGAATCTCCAAGTGTGACAAGCGTCCGCCATACTGCATCCGGTTATTTGCTTTTTCCGAACTTTTTAAGCATGCCGAACGGAATTTAAATATGTCGTTTACGTTTCCGCGTGTGTTTTATTTCTTATGTGGTCAACAATCGGTCGTAGGATAACACGATTTTTAGGAGCCACGTTAAACGATTTCAACAAAGTTCAGCATGTGGTCCGCGTTCGAACAGCCGGCTAAAATGGTGATTGGCCATGCGCCTGTTTTCCAACGTTGTAATTCACCGATAAAAATGATATTTCCGTAAAACTGTTGTCACAACACAATTTGTTGATATTTCGATCGTTGTTCTATTCCGTACCTGACGTTCGATGCTACCTTCTCGGTAATAAAATCGACGGATTATGCTCCAGTATAAAAACCACGAACAACCACTCACCTCCAGATGCCACGACAGAAAGAGATCGTCGAAGTGAAGTGACATGCGCATAGGGCTTCCCGGCCGTAGCCTCGAACCCAGCGCCTTCATTATATCGATCACTTGTGGAATAATAAACGGATTGTTTGGGCATTATTCACCGTGTTTACCTGGTAAGAAAACCGGAAGAGTGATTCCCCATTAATATCCATCGAATAATTGTATTATTGATCTATCGATTTCCGTTAACGTTCCAACCGAAACTCTTTAAAGAAAATCAGACTTTGGTTTCGAGGCTACGGTTACGCAGCACACAGGCGTGCCGGCTGGCATATACATATATGTATATATATATATATATATGTTACATACAGGTATTCTCAGGATGTACAGTTGTGTACGTATGCATGGAATCAGGAAAAAGATAGATTGTTGCCATTATGTTCAACCATAGATTGATGCATCTGTAACGTGAGATTCAACGTTGTAACCTTGAATCCCTGAAATCTGCAGATATTAATCAACGATATGGAAAATAATTCAACTTTCTTTCTTACTCAATTTTCTGAGTGTTCGTTCCGAGAAGGCGTAGGCGAGATTAACGTATCTTACTCGGCGTATGTTGAACTTAATGCTGGCTCCTCTCCGATGTAATTCAGCACATGAAGATTAACAGGAGAAATATGCAACAATATTTTATGCACCTATATAATCGAGCGTTATTCTTACAATTCGTTTGTTATTGAAAGATTACATATGTATGTTTGAGTCATAACTAATTAGCAGTTGTTAACGCAAAACGAGTAGTATTTGGAAATTATGTTTGATTCTATACATTACGATAAAACGTAATACATCTTTTTGCAGAAATCCGTGTAGATTCAGCAATTTACTTGAAGATGTAGGAAGGTTCTATGGATGATACATACTTACACACATACACATGTACATATAATAATATAAGTGCTTTGAAATGGTAACATTTCCTTGTATGTAGTGGAAGCGTTGACATGCAGGTCAAATTTTCTCAGTCGTAGATGGTCAGTAGCCTGTAAATCTGTGATCGATTGTTTCTAAGCGTACATACCTGTGTCTGGAGAGTTTTTCACTCATTTCTGTATTTTCGAGGAATATCAAAAAGATTTTATATACACTAAAAAATGAATTATTCATTCTTCAAGAATGTTTTAAACCAATTATTTTTATGTATCGTCTTTTTTTATTCATATTATTAAAACGTACTAATCATATTAAAATACAAGAATTAGAAGTTGTCTATAGAATTACGTTTTCATATATGTATAAAATATAAGCATATGCAAATTAAAAGACACAATTAATCTTACAAATCGATAAGAAGAATTAAAAGCTGCATCAAAGAAATAGCAACAGATAATAGTCACGTATCTATAGTAAATATGTAATTTACTTTTATGGGGGATAGCGAAATTGCAATATTTAAATATAAAGACAACAATATTTTAAATTAAGTGTTACTATAATTCATAACATGGAGAAAAGGGTAAATGCAAAGTTCGAGAGAAATAAAGTTAACTACGTAATGATTGAATTATTCAATTAAAATCATAATTTTATCAAGTACAATATACATTTGCCATATTTAAATAGATTTGCTTTTTAATATGAAATTTGAAGACTTTATTTTTATGGATTGAATTTATATAATATTTGGTTTAGCTACCTATGTTTAAACGGTATTTTTCGTTACGAAAATAATTGGTAGCCAATACATAGAAGCACGTGTTTGAAGTTTACGGTGCCTGAACGTGGAGAACCATGCTTGCGGCGCCTGAATGCAAGCAACCGAGCTTACGCCAACGTAAAGGGCAACCGTATCGACGGCGCTCATGATTGCGTAAAACAAGCTTGCATTTCCATAGCTCAATTAATGTCTCGTAAAATGGTAACTGTATAGACACTAAGAATCAGATGTTATACATTATTTGGTAATTTTGTTTTCTTGAAATAATGTATTTAATATTCACATTCTCAACTTAAAATTTTTGATTGAATCTGTATTTCAATAAGACAAGTATAGTTAAAGCTATTTGTGGCGAACGTCGATGTTTGTCAAACATGTTTTCGCCGAAAACAGTGGCAGAGCGGCTTGTGTTGATGATTTCAATTTGACCTATTGTAATTGTGTATGCTGATCCGTAAAGAACACTCCTTGGTGATAAACATACGTATCGGAGTTACATGCTTGATGTACTCGTCAGAGAACCATAATTTTCTTAACTCTGCTGCGTTCACAACTTGCAATTTCATTTCATGAATATTATTATTAACTATTAGTAATTTTTGTAATCGTGTCACGTTCCTATTTTTCCAAAGACTGTTTTATATTTAAGAAATAATATTAACATTACTAATATTATTAATATTGTTAATATTATTTTGAATGCATGATTGAAGTGAGGATCGCAGGAGGATTGGCATAGTTGGTTTTTCTTTTTTCTTGCGGCGGTAGTTATTTCATTTTGTAATGGTCACAAGGATCTTTGAAAGAAAACATCTCGCTAAGTTCAATCGTCTATTTATATTTGTGAATTTCTACTGACATCCGATTGTACAACACTCGCACATGGGAGCGGCGCAGTGAAGTTTTGAAAATTTAAAAATAACTGGTATCGTTGAGGAGAAAAAACGGATATATGTATGTAGTACGTACGCGTCGAGATGGACAAAAATCTGTGCATATGTGAGTGAGAAAAATGGTAGTTCATGGGTATAAGTCATAAGTATATAGTTCAACATACACGATGCATGCCTGTTTGCGAATGGTAATTGATAATCGCATATGGTACCAGTCATGTTTTGTCGTGATAGTTTCGTTTGTCCTTAAGAATCTCGTCATTTGCTCTATTTTCTCTCTCCCTATCGACAACCACGATCCATCCACAAACGTTATGTAACCTTAATGTCGACATTTTTGGTCAGTTTCTGTAATCGGAAGTAAATTCACGCTTAAATACTCCTTCCACGCTTACTTTCGCTTTATCTCTCACATGTGTGCTTCATCATTCACCCATTGTAATCTCAGGCTTTTTATCTCATATTGGGACAATTCTAGAGTTGTACAGGATAATTTCTCGTAGGTGTTTGATCGGAGAATATATCTGACACGAACGGTGGCGGTATTTCCATCGAAAAAGGAACCAGACGCACAGTCAATCTTCGATTGTCTAAACTATTTTTCAAATGACTTTCTCTTCACTCGATAGAACATTATTTAATGAATGTTCTACTATCATTTTTCTCTCGATTTTCTCCAGAGCGATGTTACTGTTTCCAGAGGATACTTTCTGTCCATGTTTCAATCCACTTCAAGACTGTTTTCGAAGTAACGAAAGCTTCGCAGCGTGTGGAGATGGAATTAGAATTATTTTTAGACTCTTTTTCTCCTCCTTTCTCGTTTTCTTTATCGTTTCCCACATCTTCGGTACCATGTCGAATTATCAAAACACCGAAGATCTTTCGACACAGATTCTAATTTTATATTTATCACACCACAGACTGTCCATTTATAAATTTGTCTATTATTGTTGCGTTCTGACTTGCTTTCCTTTGTCGTTTTATATTTTGTGCGAAACATTAAAAAGTACACTTCCGTTTTATTTCAATATAGACGATATAAATTTCGCTACTTCAAGAAACTTATTCCAAATTTGAATAAATTGCGGCAATCCAACGAGGCAGAAAATGTTATCAAACGTTCTGGTTAATTGGTGTTTTGATAACCGAAGTTTTACTGTGCATCTAGTTCTAGTTACTCTAATGCACGATTTTCTATTCGTTTCTCGATTATTGTTATTCGTGTTTTTCCTAAATAATAGTATAATTGTTGTTAAAAAAAGGACAGTGCTCGCTCCGATCGTACAGTACCAATCGAATAACCCTGTACACAACTTTCGTACATACTCATACTATCATTATTGTATATTCATCGTTATATTTATACTTACTCGCTACACTCGTATTTACAAGAATTAGTAATCGTTAAACGTTAATATCCATTATCGCAATCGTTATTATATTGTAACATTATTCCTGAGTGACCATTCATTAAAAGACTTCCTCCCTCCGTTTAATCAGATAGCTTATTTAACGTTAAAGCGACGCGATAAGTAAGGAGATAATGAAATCATGAATATGGAAACGCGTTCAGTGACAATTCAGTTTACCGAAGCGTGAACTAATCCGGTTGAACGCGATAAGCTATCAAGAATTCAGTTTTTGTCGAGAATGACGTTCGATATTCCGTGTGGGGAAGCCGACATTTTCGAAGAGAGTAAAATAGACGAACATGCTCGGCACTCTATGTGCCTACCGAAAAAAAGGTACATTTGATTTCGTTTACTTCTTCATTTCGATGACAAATTGCAACGTTGAAAAACGGAAATATGCTATGTACGTTTATGTCGAAGCTAAATATCCTGAGAATTGCAATTTATTGTGAAACGCTTCCGTAATATCTCGAAAAACATCCCTGCGTTCTGGTTTAACACGTTCACTGCTAAATCTGCGTATGTGTTCACGTTGTGAGTAATTCAACGGTTCCATGGTGCGCAAATTCCTCGCATACATTATGAACGTTTACATTCGGATTACGATCTCGATTTCTGCATACATCTTATGCTACGTCTACACTGCTGATACTACTCCCGAGTACTATCGAACAACTCGATGCTCGCGAGTTTTACATCTGTCTGTCTATTTTGTTCAATACCCCAAACTCGTAATCACGTCCACGCTGCCACGACAGTTAAAATGTTCGAGCTGTATCAAAGTAAACTACTTCGTTACAGTATTGTATTTGTTAATCATTTCATCACTTAGCTAACATTATTTGTTTTTGAATTTACAAGCATTTGGTAACAATCTTAACAAATTTCTGCCAGTCAGTGGATTATTTATCTGTTTAATAGAAATTATGTAAGCTAAATTGGAGAATAAGTTAAAAGTTCTAGAAGAAATATTTGTAGAAACTATATTGTGAGGGATCATTTCAAAGATAAAGAAACCTGGATAGAGGTGAAGAAAAATCGTTTCCTGAAGGATTACTATATTCACGAATTTTCAATTGTTTTATTGTTTTGTAAAATAATATAAAACGTACTTATAAAGTTTCATTGAAAAAATCGTTATTTGAAGAATATTCTCTGAAGCATAGGAAAAATTTGTTCTGCAACGAAATCCGAGAGTAAAATTATACGGAAACGAAATTGTTATTTTACAATTGAGCTCGTATCGTTGTCAGCATTCGTAATTCTTGTTCAATCTAGTTGTCCGCGAGCAACGTGAATATGATTTCAACTTCGTTAGTATAAATCGCTATCTACGACCATTATACACACCTACTACTGTAAGAGCTTAGTCTATAAGGAATATCTTAAACATTAATGATCCCATTTGTTTTGTTAAGAAAGAAACGTAAAACCTTAAAACCTTTAAGACATCGCAGCACTCAGGAACGGACCTGTCTTTGGCAGTGATCGCGTACAGTTCACTCAAAAGTCACTGAGAAAAGTGTTTTTTTTTTAATTTAGTACATTTACCAATAATATCATATTATCCTTTCGAAAGCTTAACATTTTAATTATTTGTTCTACATGTTTTCGTTTCATCGAGATTCACACATCTTTAAATATTTATTACAGTATTATGCAGGGATTCTCCAAAACTTCGATCCGAGTAAATAATAACTAATGTAAAAGTGTATCACGCACAAATGTCTGTTTCATTTTTAATGGTATGGTAAAACGTTCAAAATATAATTTGAATGGTTTCGATCATTGTTATTCGTTGTTGTTGTCTACGATCATGTTCTGATAGGATCTCGTAGGATCATTAAGTCGTTCAGTGTTAATGATTCAAGTTCATGTTTCTTTATTGAAACAATTCAAATTTTGTGTTAATCATTTTCCCATACTGTTCAAAATAGAGGAGACACATAGACCAGTTAAGTTTAATCTTAACATAAATACGAACACAAATTTGTTTGACTATTGAAATATTTACAGAATGTATTGATATGAATTGGAACAACATGGGTCAGAAAATCTTCAATGTAAATATGACGAATAACTTTCCCGAATCATTTTGTGCATTTGATAATGCATAGAACGTGGTTTTCTGCATATTTACAATATGCATACAGGCTCATTATTTGGAATAAAATATGAAATCGAGTAAATATTTTGTCGGAAACGTAAAGGTTTATAATTAAAGTTGCTTAAACGATAAGAATGCTAGTAAACCATTATTAACTCTTACATCCTTTTTTACTTGTTCGAACAAGTTGGTATTGTATTCATTGGCAATCCATAAAATGATTTGAAAATTTGTCATGAGTATCATGATTTCAGCCGAATAAATTAAAATGCGCGACCGTTAATTAAGGCGGTCGGGAGATTTTTGTACGCAAGATACGGTCGAATATAATATGTATTGTATCAGTATATGTCTGTTGATACGACAATATATCAATGTATCGTATGCTTTACTATTAACAAACTTTTACAAATCGTCTCTGCTACTGCGAGAAGCTTACAACATTTGTACACGGTTCATTTCGTTTTTAACATCTATAAACATTTAAATAAAACTACTATCATGCAAACAGTAGCGAGAGAATTGGTACCGCATATTTAACTTAATTAAACGCGGTGATTGCACAAATGAAGTCTGCCGAATGTTACGACACAAAGCGATTGGGAATAAATTTTACATTTCTTGATAATGATTCAGAGACGCCGGAATTTTTAATAGTGTGACTCAAATTTTGATTTTGACCCAACGTGCAGCACTTTTTAGGATTAAAATAGATTTAGCAATTTGCTATTTTGACTTTTTAACACATTGAAAATGATTGTAAAAATTTGTCTTCCGTATGTTTATATGAAATAGTTAATTAATAGTGAATTTACACATCGATATGCAGATTATCAAACAGTGGTCTTTTCTGTTTCGAAATTAACGATTCTAAGAATACATGTACAAGTATGGGATAATTAAATATTTCGAGTAAATATATTTTCAAATGTTTGTATTATCGTAGGAAGCGAAACAAGAAAATAGATTAATTATGAAAGGACTTTATACCAGGACAAGCTGCTATTATCATTTTAAACGGTAATTGTAGAGAAGATTACATGGTTTCAATAACTACAGTATGCATATATGTATTTACAATTTAGAAATATCTAAGTGTGCAAATATACTGGGTTAAATGAAAAAATTGAGACTTTACAGAATTATGGTACTCACCGGAACAAGTTGAAGAGCTGATCCTAAAATCAGTCCTATGAATAAACAAAAATGTTTGTTTCCACGTTTATAAGAAATGCTTAATATATCGTCTGTCCATCCTAATTACATAATTGGTTACTGCACCTTTTTTTAACTTCAATTGCAATATAGTTAACATTAAATTATTCGCAAAATTATCAATTAGTAGTTATTATTTTTTCTTTTCCATAGACGTGTAAATGAATAAATCTATAACGTGATAATCTCCATATAAATTCACTTTGCAGACCTGCAAGACAATTTTGATAGCTTCTCGCGAAGACGGGGAAGCTCTTGAAATGAAAAATAGGTTTATTAAAAAGTATTCTGTAAGAGCGTGTAGATTAAAAACAAAAATTATTTCAGTAACTTAAATATGAGTTAGTCTCTTTTCTAATTGCCTTTTGCTTCAAGGTAAAGTAATTTATACTTATTAATTTTAAACCTGTTTTATTAGCTATTGGTAATGCATTTAGAAATGTATTTAACTATTGAATTCAATCGGATAAAATTGCACTCGATATTAGAATAAGATATAAAAATCTCGTTCTTTTTTTTCTACTTCGTCTTTATCTGTGTCACAACAGTTTACGAAACTTGGAGTTTTGTCTCTCTCAGAATACAGCGATGAGTCACAACTATTAACTTTATTACTCTGCACGTTGTTCAAACAATGTTTAAAAAAGAATTCCAAGTGTCATCTGTTTGAAAAGTTGTGTCTCCGAAGGTCGGGAACGTTGACCTCAAAATCGATTATTACTCGAACGATCGGGATGACCACGAAAAGAAAGCATTAGACGCGAAACAGAGTAATTAGAAATTACAACAGAAAATCCCATATCGTCTAGATACTTATATTTTTATTTAAGACACTTCGTTGAGAATCTCAGGAATTATTTATACTCAGACTGTCTATGTTTTTATCGATGGGGTGTGTAATATTCATGATAACTATTATATATAGAAAATTTCTACATCGTCAAGTATTTCTTTCACCGTCGTTCTCTGAATGCAATCAACACTGTTGTTGTCAGTACTATTACCTGCAGACTATGTCAGTTCCTGAAATAACGTTTTATATATCGTTCCCATTTATTCGTCGACGCGATTATTATTTGGTCATCTAGATTATTATTCTATCACTGATATCGTTACTCTAATACTTTACTTTAAGTATGAAAAAGATTTCACTGTCGTTGGAGCAGATGCGTGCGTCGAATTTCGGAATGTAAGTAATCAGTTACAGAAAAACATGCGAATAGTTTTCACAGCCCTGGCTGTGACATTATTGTTGTTTCAATGGTTTCTGAATACTGACGAATGACGATGCCACGAACAATTCAACGCCCTCAAGAATTCAATGCCAATGAAATTTCAGAAATAAAGATTACGTAGAAGTTTTTGTAACTTAAACAAAATTTCGATTTGCAGATCTTTTTACAGTATTTTGCAAAGGTTTCGAAAAAAAAAATAATACGGGGAAGTGAAAATAGCGAGATCAAATATTCCGTGTAGCATAAACTAATACGTTAAAGTAGGTGAAATGTTTACTTCTCCTTTATTTCTGCATTATTAATTTCCCTTGAACGTTACATTATTATGTCTTGAAATGATGCGTATGTCTCAGGAGTCGTGTATAAAAACGCAATTTTGAAATCGATATTAATGA
This sequence comes from Megalopta genalis, assembly GCF_051020955.1. Classification (NCBI taxonomy): domain Eukaryota; kingdom Metazoa; phylum Arthropoda; class Insecta; order Hymenoptera; family Halictidae; genus Megalopta; species Megalopta genalis. Next base: position 20,336,230 of record NC_135018.1, on the reverse strand, counting down.
TTCGTCAATGGCAAAACACAGATTTTCTACACTATTTTCATATTCCATATTACAGGAACGCAGCATGTGGAAGATGGCGACCGAAAATGAAAATAGAAATCAGCAGCAATGGGGTCGGTGGTTTTTAGTTGGTCCCGAACATGAGTTACAATGGATTTGTGTATAAATCTTAATCAGCTGACTTTTCTTTTCATTCGAAACACCGTGAGATATTGAATGATGAAGTTTATAATAAAAAAATCAACTTTCTTCCTTTCTTCTTCGTTTGGACGACTGATGCGGTTGGAAAATCGATTACGATTATAACAAACTATTTGAACCAACATCGTTCGGTTTTAATCGGATTACTCGAAAGCAAAGTTCATTTAATATTACGTTAAGAATTACTTTCTCTAACTACCTCGATACATTTCCTGATCAAAATGCAGGACGTATTTGAATCAGACAGTACTTCCGGTTTCAAAGGATGTGTTAGGAAACGTAATCCTGAGTAAAACAGTTCGATTATACATAATCGAATCTTAAGAAATTGATGTTCAAATGGATCATTGTTTAATGAGAAATTTTGGCTCGAAAGATAATTAAGAAACATTCTTATACAGTTTTAGTTTACGAGGATACGAAAACATCTTTCAGTTCTGTTAAAAAAAATGATTGTTTGAATGCTTCTTAGATAGTTTTGGGATTATATAAGCTACGATCTAAGCTATATGTTTCGTAATTAAGCAATTGCTGCATCACTTTCTTCCATATAATAATATATCCTATATAATTAAATAAACTGAAGTAATAAGTTTCTATTGTATATTACATGACATTAAGAAGATGAAACATCATCGAAGATATACTTACCGACAAAAGTTAAGAAACTTTACATATCGTTAATATTTGAAATAAATTTGATCTTTTTATAAATATACGTCTTATTAAATCAAAGGTAAATATTACAGTGACGCATATAACACATTGTTTATACGACAAATAACAAGAATTTAAAAAAATTTTTAGATAAAACAATTACGATAAAATAAAATTAATATTTTCGTTGACACGATATAAATTTTTATCCGATGTTAAACTTTACTTACACCCAAGAATATCCATCTATTTTACATGTTTCTTAACTTTCATCGATATATATATAAGTGTATATTTGATAGAACTGTTTTGCTCGATTATCCATTTCCCATCAAACTCTGACCATACTTTCAGCCGGAGGCATCTTCGGTTTTTCTTTTACTGATATAAATACTCTTGCAATGTGTCTTAAATGTTAGCTAAGATAAAGGAAGGTCCAGCGTTAATGGGAGATAAGTACCAGACAAAATGAGTACGATTTTTGCACAAATCCATTCTAAAAGTTGCGCATGGAATCATGTCGATCGTTGCATCACGCATCTTATTGTTAGCTCATGGCGACACAGCACGTGCCAAACGTAAAATTTCTCTCTCTCTCTCTCTCTCTCTCTCTCTCTCTTTCACTCACTCTTATATTCTCTCATGCTCTTACACTCACTCACGTTACATCTCCAAATCAGTTTCTTTCTTCGACTCGAATTCACACTCACATAGCACTTGTAACTATTACGGATTATCTATTTACTTAGATCTATACAGCCCTACGATATAAGGTTTATTGGCAGTTTATTTACACGCGGATCGAGCTACGGCACTAAATGCGTTGCAAAACAGAAATTTCGATGTCAAATGATCTGGGGGATTATCGCGAGAATCCCGGAAATCAGCGAGACGATAAAATTAATATAAGATGGTAATTCTTCCTGTATCTTTCGTTTTGGATGGAGAGTGTCGTTGTTAATTGCTTACTCATTCGACCTTCCCTTCTTTCTTTTATGAATTGAGCGAGTAGAAGTATATATATATAAATCTGTTCATTAATCGATGTTGTTAATTATAGCATTTTTTATTGTAAAATTTCGTTGCCATGTAGTACAATGAACAAAATGTAATTTATATTTAAATTTCAATATCAGAAAAACAAACAGCAACCAATCTCGTTTGATTTCGTTGCGGAGATGTATGAAAAAACGTAAAACAGCATTATTTGTTAAGAAATCCTTTGGATGCGAATGAGTGTAAATATTCATGCGAGATTTCGATGAAAGTCTCTCATTGCAATTTTTAAAACATACAAAATACGTATTAGATTCTCACAGTGTAATCATTATTCGTATTTGTTATTAAAATGAAGCGTAACTTTCTATTTGTCAATATTAAATAATATTGTAATAAATATTTTTAACTTGTTGAACATTTGTAAATTTATTGATGAAATTGATCTGTATTGATTTCGGCTTTCGTAGCATTTATGAAGAACCGGGATATACCAGTTTCAATTATAGTTTCAATTACAATGAACACACGAAAGTATTTGAACGGTAGGATTTCTTACTAGCAAGCATTGTTTGAATGTCATGCAGCAAAAAAATTCTTTTTAGTCGAGTATTGCTGTTATCTTTGCAGGTCGGTTATTTCTCACACACACTGTGTATCATTTTTATCGTGACTCCATAGCAATTTAAAAGAGTTATTGTATTGGTTCTGTGTAGTATCGATTTTACTGTAAATGCTTTACAGAACAAAATCGTGAATACAGATGCCTGTGACAAACTGTTCGAGATTTTCGTATATTTTTCTATTTTTTTAAATAACGCTGTGAAATTTATTTGAACCTTCGGTCATTATTCTCTATATGTGATCGCACCAGATTTATCTGATTTACAATTGTCGAGACAATTTTTGAAAGTTTTATTCTTGAAATGCAGGTTCTCTTTGTAAATACAGTTGCTACATGTATAGCGTCGTTGGAAAATAGTGAATACGGAGGTTATTCGACGAGAGAAACAGCTGGGAAAGAAGTTTTGAAAGAAGTTTTTGTGTCGTTAGAAGTTTCTCGAAAGATCCTGACAGTCATGGCGAAAAAGGTAGTTCTTTCTGCAGCTGTGAGAAAGAGAATAATGAGCGATGCGAAGTGTCTTAGAAAGGTATTCTATTCAACTGTTCTCAAAGGTGCCAAAAAAGTGTCACATAATTAAATGTTTGAAAATTGAGTTTATAAAATTACTAATAAAAAAAATTACTAATTCTCTGTTGTCTAGCTGCTTTTGTACGTTTCAGAAGCCAAATGTTCGAACATGAGTACGGCTTCTCGAGTTTCGTAGAAGCGAAAATGACAAAGATCCTTTATGCTTCACAGTTCCTTTTGCGTATTGAAATTTGGAGATTTTGTTTTCCAAGAAGAAGAAAAGAAAATTAAAAATATAGATGAACGTAGAACGAATTGAAACTGTAAATGTAAAAAGATGTTTAAACTATTACAAATTATTAGTAAAATAAAAATTTTACTTTCGTTAAGTATAATTTTTCTAATTAATTTGTAAATGTTTCATGACAACATGATAATTTCGAGAAGCTTGTCAAAATTATAAAATTAACTGCATGCTGCAATTGTCAGTCCATTAATAATGAAAATGAAATTCTATTCATATCAAAGAAAGTTGATATGACAGGATTTGAGAAAAATTCTCTTGCCGCTTTAGTTAATAAAAACGTTAAATCGTCAATCAATAATAAAAGGTTTGCAAATACTAATATTTGAACTTAATTTGTTGTAATTATTTCTTCGCGACTGTGTTGCCTGAAATAGTATGCCACTGTTTACTTTCTGGTTGCAATGGCTGGCTGGATTTAAAAAAAATTGTTCACCGAATAATTATTATGAATAATTACGAAGACATAACACGAGACAAATAAAACTGATCAAATAAAAATGGAATTATGACGTAATACAATGAAAAATTACCTGTTGAACGAGAAGAAAATGAAAACTTCCTGAACGATGATAACAAACATCAATAACTAGTTAACTGGTTCAGAGATCGCTGCTAGATGATAGTCATGGATCCTCACAGGAGGCCTGCCACAGGTACAATGTCGAATTAATACTGCTTCACGTGTGTCCTCGTGCAAGTGTTCAGTCGAATACTAGATACACAATTCTGATCAAATCCACTGATAACCTCAGAAAAAACCGATTCATACAGTATAAAACGTTAGAGGAGTTTCCTACAAATACCACTAGCTCGGATTAGTATGATAGCGTAACAATAACGTAACAGTACGCGCTACAGATACATGCGTCTATCGTATGCCCCTCCCGGTCTATTACAATAGAACCGTGTTGCCACTAAACCGTCAATCTCTAATATCAACAATACTCTCCATTGCAGCAAGTTCCGTAGCTCGATCGCGGTGATCGTAACCCGTGTTTATTTACAGACCAGACCAGTAAGTATATACTGGTCGCACGTAATTGAAATATCCGATCGCCATCAGCAGTTCAATTTATCTTTGTACCCCCATTTTCCTCGTCATCCTCACTGGCAGTGACTCCTTTGCCTCGATGATGGTATCCAGCCGATCCACCGGGTTTCTTTGATGCTGATATCTCTCGCCAGACAAGTCGTTGTCCGTGGTCTCATCCGAATCTCCGTCCATCGCCTGGTCGTTCACCTTGATCTTTACCACGGCGTCGACCGGATATTTGGCCTCGTCGCTGGAGGACATGGCACCCCTCTGCGACCTCATCTTCCCGAGCAACCCTCTATCTCCGGCTTCGCAGCGGGGACATACGCGTCCGTTCGACGAGCCTTCGTCGCTCTCGCACCGGAAGCATATCAAATTACCGTCAGTGGAAAAGTCGCAGTGCTCGCACTGAGGCTCTCGGCCGTTCCCGTGACAAAGCTCGCACAGCTCGTCGCTCTCCTCCTCCTGATCCAGCAGTCTGTCCCGGTAGTGGTCCTGACCGTCAACGTCCTGACTCTTCGACCAACCCTGCCGAACCTGATACTCCTGGTCGCAGCAAAACGAGCTTTGCGACGAGCTTTGACCGTTCTCCGCCTGCTGGTCGCCGCGATGAGACGACTGTCCCGGGGATGACACCCGAATTGGGCTCTTGTACGATCGAGATGTTCCCGGCGTTTGAAGCTGTTGATCGTCGAAACGCTCCTCGACATAACGGCTGAAGTACGAGCCTGGCGTTTGCGGCCTGTACGTGCAAGTCCGAGACTTCTGGTCGCATTCGCTGCATAATAGCAGATTAGACTTGCTACCGGGGTGCGAGGTGTAGCCGTTGCACGTGCCGAAGAATTTTTCGTCCTCGTCGCTCTCGAAGAAGTGCTGGCTGAGGCTGCCGATCGACTTCGTGTCGCTGGATCGGCCGGAGATCCGCGCCTCCTCCGGTTCCTCTAGATCATCCGCGGTGTATCTGCAAGGATGTTCAGAATTTCTCGTAGAATCAATACGTCCAGAATTTCTCGTAGAATCAATATGTCGAGAATGTCTCGTAGAATCAATAGGTTCAGCTCACAATTCTAATCTTCTAAAATCCACCAAAGCAATGAAGGGATTAGAAAAAATTGTTTATCCTTTCCAGATCGCTTCAGCCTCTAAGGCTTGAGACCATTTCGACTCGAAGTTACACAAAGAAGATCAACATTATTTTCAAACAACTTCGTTGAACAATGGTTACAACCATTGTAGTGCTTAAGAAATTTAATAAGTCTAGCCGTAGCTGCCATGAAATGGTCAAAATCATCCTCTTTGTGAATATTAAAGAAAAAATGATACAGATAGAATCAGAAAATATTGTTGATGAGATAGCTACCTCAAGATTGCTAAGGTCTCAATATATTCTACTTTTTTGCTCAAAAAATCGACGAAGCACAGTGCTTCTCTCAAAGTGTTTCCCACCATCTCCGTTGGATTTTTCTTTTACCTAAGTACAGGGCGTAATAAATTGACGAAAGAAGTCTACCTATTGTCGGTAGCATCCGCCATGTAGTACCGTGTTCGTCCCGTTTTTGTTTTGCCGCGCTCTCGCGGCCTTGTTTCTTGTTAAATGCTACTCTCCCTATTTCTCTCGTTGTCTTCTACGCTCCAGGAGCTACCGGTCCGAATCTGCATCTCAATTTCCGCTAATCGGTGCTTCACTTCCCGGTGCTGCTGCTTCAGCTTGACGCTCGTCGCCGCGTTCTCCGACTCCAGACAGATCAGACGTTTCCGGAGACGTTTGATCTCGGCCATCAAGGTCTCGTAAGTGTCCAGTAATGGTCCCGTGCCATCGCTGACTAGCTGCGTCATGCTGGTGTATGTCATCCCTACAGACAAACAGTACTTTTAGTACATATCGAAGATGCCATCGATTATGCGATCATTTCTTATATTTTGAGTGCTTGTTGTTTGAAGTGCAGATTTAGATTTTTTTAAACGTAAATAAATAATAATATGCGTAATTGGCAAGATAAATAATTGATATTATACGTTCTTTCTTTGCCCGCATCGTTTACAAATAATAATACATAATATTAGGTTGGCCAATAAATAATGTCAGATATCCACGGATAATCTGAAAACTGAAAGCTGAATGTGTAATTTGAGCAAAGTTCGTTGCGTTTGGTCAGATCTTTGTAGGATTTATATTGGTTTGAAGATGAGTCGGGATGAATTTTTAGCTGATGATGCGGTGCAAACAGTAAAATAGATATTTAGTGTGCATGACAATGATATTGTGAATGAAAGATAGCGATAGTTCGAAAAGTTTTGTGATGAAGATTTCAGTGTTTAAAAATGGTAAACATTTTTTCAGATCTATTGGGATTGTTAACGATCTAATTTGATTTAAAATAATTCACATTGATACTGCTTCAGAAATAAATATTCTGGAACAATAAATGTCATTTATCTCGACGTAGGTATATCTATATTTTGTATACTCTTACGTACCTAATAATCATCACGACAATACACCGAAAATGCTTAATAAATATTACGTTAAATATAACGTTAAATTTTAAATACATTCGTTAAAAGCGTTAAATCTTATCATTTTTGAAGTGTTTTTAATATATCTTGTGTATTTACACATTTTTGTAATACTTAGATAACACAGAAACTTGCAATAATTCCTATAAATATACATAGGAAATATATAAACTATACAAAATATGTATAGTGTTCATCATGACATGTAAATTGAATATGTACGGAGATATAAGGAGGTATAATAGAAAGGATCAATATATCTACGGTATCAATATGATAAGATAATACAAATTTAACGAGGCCGTAAACAGTGCTCCGTTGTTGATAATACTTATTTCAAATTTTACAGTTGAGGTAATAGTTGGTTTTACATTTGGCGAGCTATTTGGGTGAAAAATGAATTGAAACAATCCCGTGTCAAGGGGAACGTTTAATTAGCAAGGGTTTAGCAATAAGACAGAGATAAACGTAAGTGTTACACAACGAAATACAAGAATGAGAGATGTATCAAAATTGTTATCAAGTTTTCATTTGTAGTTATAAACACTTAAATACTGGACACAGTATGGCAACAGGCAATCCGACGATCACCGTCATTCGTCAGAGAACTCGAAAGAGGGGTCCATGGTCACCGTCAAAAAAGTCAACGAGGACCGAACACTCACCTCATAGAATCTGGAACTCCCATTTACACTCATTAAAAAATGAACACTATAAATTAACACGTACATGCAGGATGTCGTCGAATATTATAGCGTCGTTACGACAATATTACAATATCCAATGTCAATAGGCAATAGATTGTGACAGGAATGTCAAACGGATACTTGGGAAATGTACAACGTATTCTATTTATTGAATCAGTTACCTGCTGCGAGGTTTGCGTTGACTCGCCGATTTATTACCTGTAGAGTCGATTATGCAGATCCATCTTTACGTAGGAACGAAGCAGAAGTAAGAGTTTTTGCGTAATCTTAAATCTGTGGTTTTGTCTGCTTTAATACCAAAAGGCGATACATATTGAATTACCGATAAATTTCAGCGTAGGAACGCTTGTTCGTTGAAACGATTCATAGCCGGATACGGACGTCTCCATGACGTATTTTGAGTAACGACACAGAGTTCATTGCAGTTAAAGACGAGTTGAGGGGGTATGTATTAGGTATATATTTTACTGAGCAATAAAAAGCATATTGCTACCTGTAAAGTTGCTTCATTTGTAAGTTTCCATTTCTACGATTTCTAAGGCTATTACTGAGAAGAAAAATGAATTTGAAGTTCAAGTTTGTAACATGTTCTTAGACGTTTCCTTAATTTATTTTATTCCTATTCACTTATAACGGAAAAAATCATGTCGACGAAGGATTCAAATCGTAAAACAGGCAGAATTAGGAATTAAGAATTAATAATCAGCAATCGTCGGATTTACAAGAATTCAATTTCTAACTAGTACCGAATGTTTACATATTACGAATTTCACACGACAGTTTAGAGTAATACATATAGTACGCTGCGTACAGTAATTTACGGTTTCAAAAAATTTGCCATGTGTCAACGTTACGAATGACGGTGATCGCTGGAATTATAGGTTTACTAAGCCGTCCAGACTGATGCAATCGCGTCATAGAATGCCGCTCGGTTCGTGTCAGGACCAGGCTTTGGCAGATGCTACATATCTTCAGGTTTATAGTACGTCAATCGCTTTAAAAAATTGATTTTATGCCAAGAGACTAGAAGCATCTAAAATTAATTGTTTAGTTGCGGTGAAATTTTTGTCGAAATAGCCTCCAACGGAGCGGTTTTCAGCCCCCTATATGATAAACCTAATTTTCCGGTATCCTAAAAGTATTCAATATGATCAAAGCAAGATCATTGTTCATTTTAGCAAAAGAATATTTCGAAATAATCTTCTTGCAGTGAATCGATTGTTATCGTGGTCGTTGACAAAGTATCTGGAAAGAGGATTTACATTAATACCGTTTGTAGTATTATAATAAACATTTTATATATATATAATAATTCTGATGTCAAAAAACGTGGAATCCCAATGAGTATTTCTATATACGGAGTAATGGGTAGAATATTTTCGAATTTGCATATTACAATGTTAAGTAATAGCGGTTCGTAGCTGTTTTCATTTCGTACATTGATTATTTGCGTTTATTGTTGCTTATAGTGCTATTTATAACATTTTTATTGCTGTTTTCACGAGATATTTAGGTGTCTTGATGTTGTTTAAACAAAATATGTTCCAAAGATTTCAAAAGTACATATAATGGAAGTACATACATTTAGTGGAATTATATAAAGTTTAAATTAACAAATTTGGAGTAATCTATTATATGAACACTTTCACATTCGCTATATGTGAGCATCGTTTCAGAAGTCAATAACGCAGATAAGTACTGAACAAATGTAATGCATTCCTGTTCTGTTTTAACGTTATCTTAAGATTAAGTTGCTTTGAGATTAAGTTACTTTAAAACACATTTGTGTTTCCAAAGTTTTCGTCGCAATTTGTCGGTGCCTTTATAGAAGGTTTTCTCAAAGAACGTGTCCAAAGTGGAATAATGATAAAATAATAAATGTAAAGGTGATGATGACAATACACTCGCTTGCTTTATGTCGAAAATTACTGAAATATGAACCACTTTAATGAATTATTGTACATAGGTTTCAGATTTCATAACGTAGGATATTTCAGTAAACGTTTACTGTATACATATTTGTCACAATTAAATCGTTTGGCTGCAGGTCTCTCGATCCTTGCGAAATCTGTTAGGTCGTTCGAGAAGTTCGTGTCGTTTCGACGTATAGAATTGTATTATGGATTACAGTTTGTACTTCGCGAGCAATTGTAACTTCAAATGATTTAATCATCGCGATTACGTCTGTTCATTTCCATGAAACTCTGGTCGACGTGTGCGTGAACGATCTTTTCGTATTCGAAGACTGTTTTCCCGTCAAATCAGGAATCGAAAGAATTACTGGAAGTTTTTAACGCACGAGCCGTGGAACAGGTATAGAGAAGTTCTGGAAAGTAAAAGTTTCAGTTTCTACAAAATTCATATTTTTTTTTTTGTAAGAGGAACAGATATTTTGTTGACGAATATTAAAACAGTTTTGGATCTTTGTAAAAAGTACCGAATGCAATCAAAAATTGTTACTAGGGGATTTCTAAGGGAAGTAAAAATTGCCTGGATCACTTACAAGAAACAGGAATTCATTTTATTTCTGCGGTCCATAATTGTAAGAAATTAAACGTAATGCAATTTGTATTCTTAAATTCTTCGAATCTTTCACTATTTTATGCTTTACCCAGCACCATAAATGCATACAATCCGCAGCGTAATTATTACTGCAGCTGTATTAATGCACCTAGAATTTTATTTGTTCGTACTGTTTAGATCAGTTCCCCTAGAACTTGATCAACACCAAAATATCTGTTCCGTAAGAGCTTCTTAGAAAGAAGTTCTTAAAACTCTCCATGGGTCAAATAAATACAAGCCCAAAACTAAACTCTTCATTTCGATCCCTGCCTGTAACCAGTGTAATTAATCAAAGTTCAACTAGCAAACACACACTCCGTCACTTGTATCCTCGTATTCCAGGAACAAAGAAGGAATCATCTAGATCACACAGAGAGTACGCACGTGTAGCGTTTCTAGAAGCCTAGGTGTTCAAAGGATCATTGACGTCCTGGGTAGTAAGAAAACGAGAAGAGGCTGCTCAGGAAACGGCATGAACTTTCGACGACCTCGAACACTCGAGGGGGAGAACGACACTCGTAATTCTGAGTACTTAACAATCCCAGATGAAATACTTGCCGGAATAGGTGGATTGTCTGCCGGCGGATTGTTGTGTGGCCGCGGATTGCGGCGGCCTGGCGGTTTGATCCTCGCTGCTGTGGCCGCTGCTCGTTGCGCTCATCGGACTGTCCATGCTCCTTGGGACGTTGTTGGCGTTGACGTTGTTTCCGGTGACGGCGAGACCGCGCGGTATCACCGGGCTAGGACTAGGGGAGAACAACGAGTGACCGGCCGAATACGTGTGGGTGGACTTGGCGTCCAACGGCGAGACCCACATCTCCTCCAACGGTATACGACCCCGCGACTCCACCAGCCCCGGTGTGCTCCGACACCGTCCCATCGAAGCTGAAAATTTATCTGATCTACATATGTGCGCGGCAGGACGACGAAGATGAGAGGAAATGCTTTTCTTTGAACGCGCGTCCTCGTTCTGCCCGAATCACCTTTACCTCGCCGACAATCGTTTCATCGACGATCACTTCACCAACGGAGTTTCATCGACACCGAATCTCGCCGACAATATTACTTACCAGCACGCTAAGGTTACTGACAATTAGTCCTCCGACAATGTTTACTTGTTGATGTTGACTTCTAGCGCATATGCTGATCATTAGTTTTATTCAACTATCTACGCTTACCGCTACACGTCTTAGGGCGACCTTGTCAATGAATGGACACTTCAGCTGTACGTTCGCTAAAATTTGTATTCAGTCTCTTGAATGATGTTATCGATCTGTTTTACTACAAAGTTCGTACATCCCAGAATATAATTTTAGCACCTTTTGGTAGTTATAGCCTTTTGTGAATGTGTAATATAAAATTTGACGAAAAATATATGAAACGACCGGTGAATGAAGAAATATTTTTAACGAATGATATAATACGGGAAATGCTCATTTATACTGAAGAGTGTTCATTCATTCGACACTTTAAATAATTTATTAACTCCTTGCAATACGATTTCCTTCGCAACTATTCACAACGATTCTGTTTCTAAAATACGTGTTTTCGATCGACCAATTTAGTCACATTAAAAAATTCCCCAAAAGTTATTTGTTTAAAAGATATTACAAAAATAAAATTTCTTGTTACAATGTTTCTTGTTAATTGCTTAGGCGAGCAAAAATATATGTCAATTTAATTATAGTTGGCATATCAAATAATAAAAGCATGGAAAATTAAACTTTTACTACAAAATAAAATAGAAATAGAAACCATATCTTCAAATATTGTGCTAACACTTTTTACATGTAAGATTACTGACACGAATATCACTTTTGCCATTAATATTACTAATAAGGAATAGCAATAATTGTACTCATTGCACATAGTCGATGTTGTCGACGCTATCAAGGAAACTCTGTGTCGGTGAGTAAAAATTGTCAGCTAAATTAAGTATCGTTGAAATCGTTTCGGTCAAGTGATTGTCAATGAAATGATACTCGGCGTGATAAGGGTGACTCGCTCTGGGTATCTCCGGACACTTCTTTGCTATTAGCCATACACATACACTTTGCTACTTTGCATCCTGGTTTCCCAAGCTGGCTACTAAGGAGATCTGGGAACGTTGACGTTTTAGTTTATAATTATGCCGTTTTCTTTATTTTCAGTCCAAGTTTCTCAAGATTCAAATATTCTATATGCAAGGTGAGTAACTAGACTGTGGATTCTAATAATTTTTAGCATTTTTGGTCATGAACTCAATATTGTAACATCCTCAATAAAATAAAGCTTTTATCTTCTTTGGAATGTGATAGAATTTGAATATTTTTTTCGTTCAGAATTTTTATAAATTAGTTAATAAATACATATTTTGTTTGTATAAAGATCCACGAATCAGCAGTAAGAGAAACAGTTACTCCAAATAAATAACTGAGCAGAATAGAGTTTGGCGGGAAGAGGAAGGATGGTTTAAGCCAAAGGATATTGGGAAATGCTTTACAACCATTCGATTCCATTCATTCAAATTACTGTATATATATGTACAGTGACATTTAAATTATTCGATTGGTTTAAATAGTTTGTTAAGTACGAGAATTTTCAAGTGCATTCTTCATGTCGAATTATAAGTCTTCGTCTACAATGTACACTTTTTAAATATTACTTTTTCGCTAATTTTGCTGACTACACGTTAACGTAATTTCTTTCACATTCGTATGTATAATAAGCACGCTTTATTTCGAAGAAAACAGCGCTCTTTCTTGATCGTACTATTTAATTTTGAATTCACTTTTCTCCACGTACATGTGTAAAAAATACATTTTATATTTTGAACTCAGCATATACTGCTTAATTTGCATGATCAAATGCTGGTTCGTTTTTGTTAATTTCTTCATTAAAAATAACAAAATTCCGCTTCCTTAATAAAAGTGCATTGTACGAAATAGCACGAATAAAATGGAATTTTTATTTTGGTATTGTAAAAAATGTTTTCATGGTTGAACTTCTCTTTTATTTCTAAAAGCACGGCCATACTTTACTTTACAGCCTGCTCCGTAAAGCTTCGTGTAACGACGTTATCAATTTTTAACGAATTTTATATTCCTTTTTCATGACAGAAGCCCAGCAAAAATCGTTCCATTTCTGATATGTGAAATAGTAGTTTTGTTACAATATACGAATTCTGTTCTAGAAATGATATGACTTTCCAAAAATAAAGCACGGTGACGTATTGAGAACACAAATGAATGGTTTCACCTTAATCCTTTACTGGATCGCATTTCATTGATCCACAAAAGTTTGGACACGTTACCGAGCCAGCAGCGTGCTGGATTTTACGAGGTACAAAATGATATAAAATAAAAGATATTTTTATTTGTTCGTCCATGGAAATAGGTTTTCCGTAAAAACATAAACACATAAGTATTATATTCTGCATTAAACGAATACGTTTTCAATTGATTATTAAAATCATTCGGATTGTTATATTATTAATTGTTTACCATAGAGAAAATCTAGTTTTGGTTATCTAAAATCATTTAGAAGAAGCGACATTATTTCATCGATTGTTCTAGAATAATTATATGACTAAAATTAGTTTGAAAATATCATGTAGAAGAGACAAAAATACTGTTCATTTAAAATACTGTAGTGTATAACAATATATAAAAAACATGTTCATATCCAATAACATTTATAGTATATTATTACAATATTAATCGCAGAAAATTATTTATATAATCATCAATCAGATTATTCAATCACGAACAGGAAAAACATTTCACTTTATCGATCACAGTATGTATTTATTTCGGAATAACTTTTTATGGGAAAAAATAAATAATTTTTATAAATATATTTTATTATATCTGTTTAAAAATTGCACCATTTCTCCTGAAATTGTAATATATGTGATCAACCGGATTCATTTTTAAACACTATTATCTTATTAATCAAAATTCTCAAATTTTTTTTTGTATACCAACGTTTATTTTAATGTTCAAATATTGATAATAAAAAGAAGCAGAATTTGATTTCGATTTAAAAAAAAAAATAATATGCGTACTTTGTAAATTCGAAATTTTGATATCGTGTCCGATTTTACAGGGTATGAGCTGATGATTAATCTTTATTTTATTAACGTAACTGCAATTACTTAAAATTTCCAATGAACAGTTCCCAACTATTTACTATACGCCGAGTATAATCTATGAGAGAAACTAGAGTAACGTTTTTGTATTTTGAGAATACACCACGTTGTAAGGCGACTTTTTCGAAAGCTGTCTTGGATTTATTTCGTTCCGCACGGTTTTGTTCTTGCTGCACGCATCTAGACACCCTGGCTGGGCCGTCCATCTCTCATTTTCACCGGCAAGCTTCTTTAATTAAGCCACCGCACCTTTCTCATTGTGCAGCCACTGCAGTCGAGTGCGCGCACGCGCTCCGACGTGTGCTACGTGCCGCAACTGTGCCTCGAAGTTCACACACAAAACGATTCGCTGGTTCGAAAGTTCGTTCGTACCTACCGCGAACTTTCTTTCACCGCGGGAAGGAAGCTACCGAGTAGACAAGCTGCATTTGTTTTGCGCCGAACTTCAGAATTAATTAATTAAAACTTTCTGCTCGGCTACGCCTGTTGCCGTCACTGCGCGGAAGAAATCTTTTGATGTCTTCGTTGTCCTTCATGCATTCGCGAACTAGGGAACTGCAAACACGGCTGGTCCCTCGTTTGGCATTGCCCGCCGTTTGTACAAGATAAGAGACTCGTAATGAATTCCACCCACATGAGTAATTAGTTTCAGAAAAATAAAGGTACGAAGTTACGAAGTGTAACTTGTAGTTTGTATTTCGGCCTCGCGTTGTTTCAATTGGGGCCAATTTCTGACTGAAAAAGAGTTGAAACATCGACCTCAGAGTTACAATGGGTATGCTCTATTTAGGAGAGGGGAGGGGGGCATTTAGCTGAAAACCAGATATTAATAATTTCTCAGATATTATGTAGAAATTAATGTTCTATCTTTCATATTTTTTATTAAAAAAAATTATTGTCCTGTGAAGAAATTTTCGGACTGAACAGTATATGTATACAGAATTTTCTTCAATATCGCGTGGCACAAAACACAGCACAAATTTTAGCTTGAGATCTGCAAGTTTGTTCGAGTTATTTTAACTTTAATATTAATTGACTGCCTTCCATTTTCATGCTCAATATACATACACTTTAAAGCAATCTTCCAGGAACGAAACGAAAAGTTTGAAAGCTGCAGATTGTATACATGAATTTTCAATACTGATAGAAGCGAAAATTCTGTAATAATTAGCAGAGAAAGGTACTCGGAAATTTTGAAACCAGGAAAATGATTACTACGATCCCGTATTCCATCAATTTTCGCACGGCTACAATATATTTCAATTTACTCAAAATCACATGCGTCGGGCACAAAAGTGATCGATCCAACGTGAAATGGAGCCTACTCGTTTGTATACATGTATACATCCGCTTAAACATTTTACGGAAAACTTTTCGAACGTTTGTAATTTACCCATTTCTCTGCAGTGATCTTTCCAACACACCCGCTAAATATTTGTATTGAAATCATTATGTTGGGCAATATCCTTTCTATAGGAAGAGTGTTTGGAATGCAAAAATATTTTTCATTTTTCGTCGTTATGATTTTAGTAAATATTATACGAAAAATAACGGAACATCGATTCGAACTTTTATTGAACGAATGTACCTAAATAAACAATATTGAAAAACGCGACATTCAGGGTGTTACGCCTAATTGAGAACAGTGAAATATCTCGGAATAGATCGAAACTAGGAAAATAATGTTTATACAAAAAAAGTAGTATCAATAATTTTTTTATTGACTTAATGGTGAATGATATTTCAATGTCAAGTTGATTTTTTTAAATAGGACCATACATTTTTTTAGTCATATTACGAATTGAGTTTCAATACGAATCCACTATTGTATTATTTTGTATTTGAAGCAATTAAATTTGCAACAGCGGGAGGCGGACGGTATTACAAATCGCGCCGCGTCGGTTGCCTACATCTCGATTGACATGTTATTCTCATATCTTATCCAGCCAAATCGTTGTTCTCAGGCTTAGTTTCAGTCGCTTTCTTGGTTACCGTAGAAGGGTTCCAGTTTGGTGAAATACATCTACGATTTTACGTATTACTGAAATTGTAGATTTTAGTTTGTTCAGATGTCGCCTATGAAATTCGTCCCTCACTTGTCGGTATGAATTAAAATCGTCACCACTTAGTCAAACTTATTTCGATTTTTTCCTGTAGAGTAAACATTTTCACACACTCGACGCTTTAGAATTTTTCACTTTCGTCTTGATTTACTGAAGATACTATTAACCCTCTTTGGGCCCATGTAACTTTCAAGTGACAAGCTAATATATCCACATTTTACCAAATAGTTTCAGTTTTTTTCACAAGATAATGTACACGTCTTAATTATATAATGCCTCTGAAATAACCAATAACAATATTGATGACGGTTGGCAGCACCATCAACCTGAAATGTCAAAATAAATACCTTGCAAGTTGTCTGCAGATAGAAACCAACGAACCATCTTGTGTAATTGAGATTATTTGTGCTTTTGTCGGCGTTTACTAAATAAAAAAATGCGTATATAATAGCTCTGGGTTCGTATATCAATAATAATTTATTTATTTGCATTTCAATATATATAATCATTTTGTTACTATTTGTATATGATACAGTTTTGTAACTTTGAGGTTACATTGGGATATTGTGCTAGATTCGAGTGTATTTAGGATAATGGTTGTGCTTTCTTCTATTTTCAAATTTATATACCAAATACCCAAAATATGGATACAAAATCATATAAAAATAAAAGAGGAATTAGAATTAGACGCATCAGCGGTAATAGATCCGAAGATTCTTTATTATCCAGATGACGCATACATATTATTGACAGTGACGATGAATTTAGTACCGAATTATCATCGGATGAGGAAAATTCAGGGCAACAAAAAACTACATATTTGGCAACCAGTTCCAAATGCAACGTACATCAATGTTTAACGCCAAATTCAAACTGTTTTATCGAATTTCACGCTTAAGCATTTGTGCATAGAAGTGGAAATATTGTAAGCCGTTGTTACTTCAAAGTTACAAATTGAATTAATTATAATAAAGTTGTTTAAACTGTTAAATATTTTTTTAATTAGCATATATAGGTTTATAATAATAGATTTTCCGTTGCATAAATTTTCTTATATTTAAGAAAAAAATTCGGCCCATAGAGGGTTAAGACTGATTATTGGAAATACAAAAGGCATAAGGAAACGCAGAGAAATTCGTCCTTTGTTAATGTTCATCGTCAGTGCATTATTTACGCCTCGTTGCATCTGCATTGGGCGACAACAACAATGTCACGTAAACATTGCACTGAACGTAAACAGAAATCGAATCTTTGTGTCTTTTCTTACACCTTTCATAATACCGTCCGTCTCCCGCTGTTGCAAATTTAATTGCTCCTAATTTATGATTATCTGCAGGAAATGATACAACATTGCATTCGTATTGAAACCAGCTATCGTAATATGACTAAAAAAGGTCCGATTTTACAAAATCAACTTGACCCTGAAATATCATTCACCATTATGTCAATAAAAATATTATTGATACCACCTAAAACATCTCTTTATTCTGAACACTCTTTTTGTATAAACATTGTTTTCGTAGTTTCCATCTATTTCGAGATATTTCACTGTTCTCAGTTAGGCGTAACACCCTGTATGTATGGTTCCGTTTAACTGTTTCTCAATCACGTATAATCGGAGAAGAGGGGTTAGCTTGGCTCGCTTCTGAATGGATTAACAGACGTGTAGAAAGTATTAAAAATGGATTATGGTCCAACTTGAGCTCTACTTCACAATCTGTAGGTACAACGAATATAAAATACACGGCGCCGTATACATATGTATGTGTATAGATTTGTTTGCGATGCGTTTTGTTCAATTTTTCATGTTCTCTGCATCAGCGTTCTGCGCGCTCAATAACGCACAACGGATTTCCACGCTGTATAATATTCCCTAAACCGATTCAGTCAGGCAGAGATGAAACTAACCGTTATGAAGGAGCAAGACCTTGTGCTAATTCTTTTTTCTGCGAATTCGGAGATCAAACGATCACAGAAAATACATTCCATGTCCTCGTTATCTTTGAAACGTTCTCGTTCTGACGAACAATTTTCTCTTGTTTCTTCTTATTTCGCTTAGGCTTCAGATACTTTTCATAAAAACTGTCTCCTTTTTATTGGATTTATCAACACTACGTAGCAATTTATTTAACGGAATCAAAATTCTAGATGCAAACAAATGCGTTCCTATATTCCTCAATTGTCAAGTTGATAACAGCGATCTTTTGATAAATAAATAAACAATTTCACCTCGATTTTTCTACGCCAATAAATTTTTGCTAAACAGATTGAAATTTAAGACGCTTGAAGAAAACATAGAAGAGATTTATAGAATCCAATTAACATTGTATAACAAGCGTCGTTGAGTTAAACGTGAAAGAAAAATATGTCTCATTTATCTCAGTACACACAGTTTCTCGTATTTTTAAAATTTGCATACACCATAAACGCATGAAGATCCGCAGCCATAACTGTGTCCTCTCAACCACTTCATGCATAAAATTTTGCGAGGTATCGCTGAGCCGTTAAGACATCTTAATCATCAATGAAAGAGATGACACGAAATTATACATTTTCCGCAGAACTCTGCGAGCTTTTTTTCGTGAAAAACCAGTTAAAAACTCTTGGATCCGCGAAGGTCGCTCGCTCGGCAGAGTGCCTCGTAATTTAATTTCCACGATTTGAATTTAAGCCGAGCGTGAAGTTTGGTTAGGCTTCGCCGCATTAATAAATGCCGGCCCAGAAAGGATTATTTGGTATCTTTGTTTTATCTCTTCCGGCGAGAGCAACGGCACACAAAGTCGTCGGCCCGTTTCCTACGTCAGGTGTTCGTAACTCCTAGCCGGCAGTTTTGCCCGGAGCAACCGCAAGCGGTCGTGCGCGGCACAGGTGAGTCTTTTGAACAGGTACATAACGCGTTACCAGACTTACTTACTTAGAGACCGATCTTCCATGGACCGGTGCCCTGTACTTACGTTGGTCTTATTAGAAGGGTGAGCCGCGTAATTGTAACGACTTCGATAACTCTTTAATAAGTAATGACTAGACTGCGAATCTTTATGCAAATTCGGATTCTTCGGGACACTTTTCCGGCCGATGCGCCATTGGAACGGATTAAAATGAAAGTTTCAGTGGCTTGCCAGATCTCACGATGCCTATAGAACGGAAAATCACTGAATATTATTAACGTTAAACCCACCGTGCAGTAAAAGTAACTGACGCGTTTTGATTTATAAACATTTTTCTCGCAATGAATTGAATTGAACATTTGAATTGTGTGAACTTGAATTAAAACATTTATTCAATCAATCTCTATGCAGGAATGTTCATAATTTCAATAATTCTAAATGAAAAATTGTGAAATTGGTCATTTGAACATGCGTTGGTAGGTTTAGTGTTAACACGGTTCATAACACTTTACAAACGGGTTATTTTTCTCCGTCTTTCTCGGTTTCCGGGCATTTCTTAAGATGAATATTAAACATGTATGCATAGTTTTAAAGTGTTGCAATTTTATTCAATCAACACTATAATTAATAAAATTTTACAAAGTTATTTACTTACATGTTTAGTATTAATAAAATATTAATAAAGTATTAATAAAAATTCAAGCAGAAACGTAAATCTACGTGGCCCGCCCTAGGAAGTCAGACTGGAAAAACGTAAATTTACGTGACCCGTCAGTTAAGTGTTAATATAACTTTACGTGTTTCACTTCAAGTACAGCCAGCACTCTTTTTATACATGTAGGAGCAGAAGGTTAACGACCCGGGAATCCGCGAGCGCGTTAGGATTTCGGAGCGACCTCTGAAATCATAACAGCTGATCGGTGCTCGCGGACATCCGTGCGTTAACCCCACGCGACAAATGTGTGCGTGCGTGCGCGCATGAGTGTCGCGATGTTTGGATCGAAGTGGACGAAACGGCCGATTTAAGTAGACAAAAATGTTTTATTATCCAAGAAGATCATAAAGTCGACAATCATACGTGAGAAGACCTTTTCACGTCGTAAACTTTTACTTCGTTCTATCTTTTTTATTAATTTCTTTTTTCTTTCATTCAGAGTAAATAATATATTCGGAACTCTGAGTACTCAAATTTTGAGTAATATAATCAATTAAATCAGATATCTTATTTTCTGTACTGTTCTGTTGACGCCAAATGTCAAATAATACCTTCCGGCTGATGTGGTAAGATCTCACTGAAAATTAAATTACAAAATTTTATGGAAAATGACGGATATAACTATTAAATTTTCAAGTAGAGCAAATTGAAACAACAATTGGAACATTCTCGATTGTAATTAAAATTAAACTATCAAGTAATAAAATGCAAAGAATTGTAGTTTCTAGTCCCCTTTTACACTTTGCAATGAAATATTCGAAGGATTTTGCTAAATTTACTAAAAGTATATTGTATTATGACTTATTAAAAGTCATCTTATAAGAAATACGAATTTTCTTTGCATTTTTTGAAATTGAAATACAACACATACACTATCTCTCGTTAGTGTAATATATAATTTGTTCTCATTTCTTACAATCTGCAAATGATATACATGTAAC
Source organism: Megalopta genalis (assembly GCF_051020955.1). Classification (NCBI taxonomy): domain Eukaryota; kingdom Metazoa; phylum Arthropoda; class Insecta; order Hymenoptera; family Halictidae; genus Megalopta; species Megalopta genalis. Next base: position 20,315,382 of record NC_135018.1, on the reverse strand, counting down.
AGATTTAAGCTAACATGGTTATGATTCACGACTGACGACTGTCCAGATAAAACTTCTTGAAAAATTTGGAGCAATCTATACTTGTGAATCTACAATATGTAATAATACTTGTTGGAAACGTGAAATTTTTCCACCTGTTCATAATAAGTTGATTGTCTACTGCATTAAAAATCAGTGTTAACTACATTTTCACTCAAAGTTTCCGCAATTAGAACGAATTTCTTACAAAATCCTCATGTTTTAAAATAGATGGTTCTATGTAGTAAAATGAAGAAAATTATGAATGAATGATGAATGATATTGGAACAGATTTGTTAATTCGTAATGAATATAATTTCAATATATAGTATATATAGTAACTATTGCGTGTATGAACAGTCGAGTTCATGGAAATCCGTTTATTACAACGTTCTGTATAATCTTCTACCTGTAAGCTGCTTTTGCAGTAACTATATCCTGACGAGACCACTCTTGAAGCTTTTTGGTCCGACTTCGGCTTAACATGTTCCTACATTTCGGTTTTCTGCGAAATGTTCGTTGAGATTAATTATCCTAATTTTACGAGCTCCTCGTAAATTCTCTTTAGATCTAGCAGTTCGTGGTTTATCGAAGTATGGTATTAGATACCGTGAGCCATAATATTGCAAGCTCGAATTTTAAATCGTTGCTGCAGAGTCGAGCCCGTGTTTCATTAAAATTCCATGGGAACTTCCTTTGTTTGCTTTGGCAGAGTTGGCCATTAATCGCTCAGATTTTTCAATTTCATCGATGCTTGAGATTAAAAAGATATTAATCCTCGGAAAAGCGGCGGTTGGTGATAGTAATTGTGAATTGTGTTGGGGTAGTTATTCTTGCAGGAATATATAAATTAATTTAATATTGAAAAGAAAGTGAAGAATTAAATTTCTTTCAGTGTTGAATGTAGGCAGTGTGAATCAATTTAATCCTCAAAAACCAAATTGAAAAAAGTCTCTTATACGATTTATCGAAACTTTTGATTTCGCTTCATTACAGAAAGAATTTTATTAGTCAATCGTAGATTAATTATCCGATAAATGGTTAAAGTTTGAAACGCATTTAATCGCCAATCGTAATTAACGATTGAAATCGGAATTTCGAAGTAACACGCGCCTAACGAATAATATAGGAATTTAATCGTTAATCGATAATTATATATTTCAGTTATTTCCGCGAGATGATTCCTGCGAATTCCGGCTGACCTCAGCTAACCGAGGGGCTCTTTTGATCTGCAATTTTGTGTAATTGTTGTGTATTGCGATAATTTCAACGGTCGCCGCCCGCAGAGTCTGCGATGTATAGCGGCAAATTCATTTTGTGGTGATATTGGTAACGTGGGTGGATCGAATGAGGTGTTCTCTAAATGGCGGACTGCGGTCGTATAGAAAACCGTGTCATGGGAAAGCTTTCTAGCGGGCTAGTTCAAAGAAAATCTGTTGTATGTTCAACGAGTGGAATCGGCGGAGGTAAACAAGTGCACGTGATGATCATTTTGAAGCAACCATTCTAGTGGTGTTATTTAAATAGGGCAAAGTCGGATTAGTTGGATAGAGCCAATAAACTGGTGCATCTATGACGTGCTTGGCTTAGTTGATGTTTTGTTAATCGGCCCTGTCCTAACTCGCTGAATGGAGCGTGACTTTGGTAAGAGCTACGTGCTGGTACTATACATATACGGTGTCCCTGAACGGTATGTACAAGAGAGCACTAGGATATTTTCTCATGAAACAATATGAAAAAATAGCAGAATAACTTCTTTTCGTTTGGAGCTTAGTTTTTGGGGAACTAATCGAGTTTAAAAAATTGCTTTTATACGCTATTACAGCTAAGATACGATTCGTCGAGCAACGTACTATGTCACCTATACTGCCCTTTATAATGAAATTGTTCTAACTAACATTTCTGATCATCCAAAAAATGAAACTTTAAATTAATAAAATCATTTTTAAATAAGTGAAAACAAATAAACGGAATTACATTTGGAACTGTACGAGGTGTACAGAATATTCTAGTTTTGCTTAAAGAGGAAAAAGGCACATGGTATTCCAAATATTTAAAAATATCCCGAAAAGTGGCAAATTATACTGAAAAGTGACATTTTAATTAAGGACGGAAGCACAGGTGTACGAGCCTATGTACAGGAGCGAATTTTTAAACCCGATTTTCTCGAAAATAAGGCTCAGAATGAACAAAAGTTATTTTGCATTTTTTCTATATTCTTTGATGAGGAATCGCATGGTTCTTGTACATATGTATCTTTCAGGGACGCCCTGCATAGTCACCATAACAGAACCGTGTAGAGTGTAGACGCATACTGTATTTCAACAGTGATTCCAGGGTCGAAAAATATGTAAATTGATAAAAAAAAGGTATCCGTCAATAATAACTTTTGTTAACAGGCTAAAAATCTAGCAGATAGGAGAAAGTAGCCTAATTGAAACATTTTGACATTTTTCTGGTAGCTTTGAGATCTTATGCTCGTAGAAATTGTTTTTTATTGGCAATCAAGTTACAAGACGAAATTTTTTTGAAAAACGAAACAACTTTCCGAACGACCCAATAATTAATAGCGATTTTAGAGTGTCGATAACACTCCAAATATTTGCGTTTTTTAAATATACACGGTTATTGTCCTTTTTAAAATATAAAGAACCAATCAAATTGTGGCCGTTTGCCCTCAATAATATGATCGTGAGATTTTCTAATAAATTTGTTACACACTTCTCCACAAAGCTAAAGGATCACTAAGTTATCAACATACAATAGCCGATATTTGAAGTCTCGCAACTTTTTCTTCTTGTAATTTTGATATAGGTTAATGTGCATGTGCGTAGTCATGAACTGCTATAAAACTCTAAAACAATTGCATATCAACATTCAAGAAGTTATTTGTAAAGAGGAAACTTCCCTCTACAAGATCACATTTCTACGAAACTTCAAACTCAAAAAACCAACTTTTTAATATAATTTCTTAATATAATTTCAATTTTATGATAAAATTGGATCCTTGAAGAAAGGACTCGGAGCATAAATATTGTTATATGACTATCTAAAATACAAATATAGTACCTTGAAAGATATAAATGATCCTAAGCATACGCGCTTACATTTTTGTCAAAAATTCCATCGTTTGCGTTTTAAAATGCGTACAAGCGAAGTACCCCAAAATCCGTTTACACGAAATTACGGTAGTTTAAATATCGACAATTGTTCAGTGATAGTCTAATGTTCCTTGAATTTTGTGAAGTAGTGTAATTACCAAAAATTCTTACCCTTCTCCGGCGGTTCCCTTTTGTATTTCTCGAGCCTCTTGACGGCGATGGCTTCAAGGCGGAATCTGGCAGCAGGATACTCCTTGAGCACGTCCCACATGTCCTTCTTGCTGAGGACGAAGAGGTCCGAGTAGCCCACCGAGCGGACGCTGGCTGTTCGCCGGTTACCTGCGACGATGTAGCCATTTATTGGTTATCGGGATGCATCAAGCTTTCGTTTGTATCCGCTCAGAATCAATCGTTTCTGAATCTCACATATTCCCATTCGGCCGTGTGATCCTACCTTGACCGACGTTGCATATTGTAATAGATTTTCAATTCTATTATGCAGAATTCTATTATTGAAATATTGGAAGCATAACCGTGGCCAATAGCCGTAAAACTCATGCCTAGAAAGTTTGTCATTGTACGATTGACAAGTTACGTGATACTTTATTCGTGTGAGCACGTCTTCGTGGGATCGAAGACTCTTGAATGTAAATTTCGTACGAGCACAGGAAAACTTTTGAGAGTTGCTGCATCTTGTAAGATTCATGAAATCACATACGCTTCATACTTCGAGTAACTTTACACTGGCTTCTTTCCACATGGTTCTTTTAGTACTTACTTTACGAATTGTAAAAGCATGTTAGAGGAATTTAAATACTTCTTTGTCACGCATAAATTGTTTTTCGTCAAATAAGTAATACATGATAAGTGAATATAATACATGCAATAGAATACAAAGTACAATTATTTTAACCCCTTACAATCCTATATTTTTATATGAATTTAACCCTTTGCACTCAAGTGAGGACTCCAAGGCTACACAATCTTTCGAAGTAATTTAAACAGTATAAAATTTATTTATAATTAAAAAACTGTAGAATGCAAATATTGTAGGTCAGAGATTGTTTGGATTTCGAATGAAAATAGCTTTGAGTGCAAAGGGCTAAAATAATTGATGTGATTTGAAACCAGTGAATGTAGGAACGTAATACAAATACGTAGATACAAATTAAGAACGAATTTAAAGTTTTTGAGAAAAGTGAATTTATTCTGATGTGTGAAGTAAGATTTCAAATTACGATACATTATGACTAAAATGCGACATTGTGGCTAAAAACGAGATAAGATAAAAAAATCATTGTTTAATCAATATGTGATTTCAAAGTTACAGTGAGCTATAGAGTGTTAATGTTAGCATATAAATTATTGATTAAAGACGGAAACTTTTGTTTAATTTCACCTTCTTTTAGTTCAAGGAAATTTTATTGTGCACAGTGATTTTCGTTATATCTGTGATATTGCAATTGCAATTTTTCTTTTGCAAACGAAATGTTTTCATGAAAAATAAGAAAGAAGAATTTATTTCGTGAATGTAATTTTAGTAACGAATAAATTACGCACAGAAATTGTCAATACCGTAAAACAAAATGAAAGCTGTAAATTGATGTTGAATTCAAGCTGAATCATTCTGTTTCATTAGAATGGAATAACATAATATGCACATTACATATTTCGACACTGTATAGTAACCTACAGGGTGTTCCACAATTATTTTAACAGCCGAAAAGGAGGAGTAGCTGAGATCATTTGAAGTAACTTTTTCCTTTGCGAAAATGCAATCTGCGGCTTTGTTTACGAGTTATTAACGGTAAACACTGACCAATGAGAGGTGACAGCCCGAAGTTCGAGAGCCCGCAGCACGAGGCTTTGACAGATGGTCGGCAAGAACATTCCGGATTTTTTTTTACTACGTAACAGTGATATTTTAAAGGCTATGTCAAGGTTATGTCAAGGTCATGTCAAGGTCGTGTCAAGGTCGTGTCAAGGTCATGTCAAGGTCGTATCAAGGTCATGCCAAGGCCATGTCAAGGTCATGCCAAGGTTATCTCAAAGTCGTGTCAAGGTTATGTCAAGGTGGATTTTGGTCTAAAATCCACCAGAAGATTAAAACGGCAGCGTTTTTCTTAAAAATGTCACTGTTACGTAGTAAAAAAAAGTCCGGAAAGTTCTTGCTTCGTGATTTGTTCAATACTTCGAACGCAGCTCGTGTCCGTCCCGACCATCTGTCAAAGCCTCGTGCTGCGGGCTCTCGAACTTCGCGCCGTCACCTCTCATTGGTCAGTGTTTCCCGTTAATAACTCGTAAACAAAGCCGCAGTTTGAATTTTCGCAAAGGAAAAAGTTACTTCAAATGACCTCAGCTACCCCTCATTTTCGGCTGTTAAAATAATTGTGGAACACCCTGTATAACTGAAATTCAACTTACATGTTACGAAGAATTCTTTACTTTTTCGTAATACATTACAAGAACTAAGAGTTCTCTGTATACAAATTATTTATTAACATTGTCGGTGTGGCGGATTTACTTCAACACGCGAATGCTGGCATCGCGTGTTACTTCCGATGCAATTATGAAAGTTTAGTAACACGAGGTGCAATATCAAGCTGTTAAGTCTTCAAGGAAGGCAGTTACTCTGTGTAAAGTGGCTCATTATAATCGAATTAGAGTGCACGAGTATTGTACTCTCAGGAATTCAGTTTCATAGGGATTATCAAATAATTTGTTTAAAACAATTGCTCGTGTAACATCAAATAAATGTTGCGCCATTTAGAAAGAGTGTGTTTAATAGTTTAAATAATCTCGTTCACATTTAGTGTATTAGTGGGACGAGTACATCAGATCAAATGTGTTATTTACAAGCACACAAAATGCAAGATATTGATAATCATGCAATATATTGATAATATTTTGTTATATTAATTTAACTGTTTATGCAGGTAGAAATTTTGTTGTCCTAATCATCGTATCATCTATCTTCACGATTTCCATTGTATAACGCTTGACCAGCCATGTGAATTATGGTTGACAACTTTAGGATATAAAATTGAAATTAATTTAGTTTTCTGTTCTGGCATATTAATAACAAATTTTTACAAAAATAGCATTTACACAGCATTAATTGGACTATTTTGTTACGGGTAAATTTTGTTTGGAATAAATTTGGTTACGGGTTAAGTGTAATTATAGAGTCAAAGATAGTAGATGTTGACTATCTTTCCTCGTAGAATACGTCGACAAAATGTCTGTCACATGGAAATTGCACAATATACAGAGGGCTAACTACGACAGTCAATATGTGGGTGTATAATAAAATACATAATGAGAAATCGAGTGTACGCAATACAGCAGTAAGTTACAATCATTATTCAGTGGCTACGGTAAGAAATGGCAACGAACAATTGCGAAGTATGCAATGAATAACAGTAATGCATCGGGTAACAGTAGTAGGAAAATACAAAAATGAAAAGAAACATTTCCTGTATTCGTCATTTATTTATCACAATTCGATGATTAAAAAATTGTAGTATTAATCACGAAAATGTTTCAACATTTTGACATAATAATTAGTCATTTTAGTATGATATTGCATATCGCGTGTTTTAATATTCAATATTCAATATTCAATATTTTCGAAAGTAAATTAAGTATATAAGCTTCGTTTGTTATAAATTATATTTGACACGAATTTCTTTGACGACAGCATAATATGTATATAGAGTTGCATTTATAAATAATCATGCTGTCATTTCTTGTACAAAGATAAATAAACAATATTATATACATTTATATTACATGAAATTGTTCAAACAATTTTTCGACTTGATGTATATTAATCAACTTTGATGTAAGTAAAGTATAATTGGAGCTAAATAAATTGGCAGATACATGAAAATGTTTCTCTCGATCAGTAAAAACGAATAGTCACAAAAAATATGTATATCAGCATATCATAAAAGCATCATCGATCGCCAAAGGGAATTGTAGAGTGGGTTGAAAAGACGTTTGGTAAAAAGAGCATATCTTATTTTCAAATAGAAAATTCTAAACTAGATTAGCTAAAGTAACTACGAAAGCAAGAGAAAAATCAAGAATGACTAAAGATATGTTTTCTTTTTCATAAATCGATCAACCAACACGATCTAGAATATTTTAGACGTTCTATATTTGTATGAACGAAGTAGCAATTAGTGTTACTAATTGATACGGTCGTTTTGCAAGGTATCTGCAACATTTGTGTAGATCGTGTTGATTTATTAGCTGAAAGACAACAATCGATAAAACAGAGGGTCGAAGGCTAAAGGGCAATTCGTGTCACGGGCCTTTTCCAAAACGAATCGACGATCTCGCAACGATTTTGTCCGCGTTTAATTGAATTTATTCTTATAAATGTAATTAATTTCTTACTTGTACTATTGCAGGTAGAACCTTACATAGGAATAAGATAAATGATAGTTGTAACAACTACATAGATACGAAAATATTTTTCCAGTTTTGTGAAAAATCATATTTACGGGAAAGATTTCGTTTTGCTTATTTTCAATGTTTAATGTCCTTTGATTTTCTTTATTACACTTATAGACACTTATGCGATTTTTTATGTATGAATTTATTAAATCATTTTTATGAGACGTTTTACTGACATAAATCATAATTCGATGTATCCAACAAGAGAGTGGATGCATGAAACGGAAAAAATAATTGATAAACTATACCTATTTTTCATCTGAATGAACGCTTGCTGTCGTTAAATATAAAAGAAAATAGTGAAAGAGTTCGATGTCACAGTCTTTACCTCCGCACTAATTTCTTAAACAAAAATTTTAGCACCTCGTTCCACCGCGTTCCTTCACACAATAATATTTCTATACTCCTACAATAAAACTGGACCCGTCATTAAAATTGTAACACATTCCGCTTACACGAGTTGATGAGAGTGGCCTAAAATATATACCTATTATAAAACCGTTGCCGTGCCATGCATGTGCGACGACCGCGATCTCGTATTTCGCGCAAAGAAATTCAAATTAATTTTATGCACGTTGTTATTTAGAGTCATAACGCATGGCGTTGTGTTTAATGAATTATACTAATTACGAGCATAAAGTCTGCGAGACAAACGGTGCTAGTAACCGCGTTATGAAATAAAATTGCAGAATAAAGATTAAATCCTTTGTTACACGAAAAATAAAATCCTGCGCTATAATCTGTGCTGAGGTTTAACATCTCTCCTTGCAACCTTTGGTACGACGACGACGCAGCGCATGATCAAAGTTTGTGTGCTTTCGCACAGAAGGGAAATTGCAATTTGTAGGGACAGTGAAAGTCTTAGCATGTCCTTATCCCACGGTCCATGCATTCTCTATCATCAGCACTATCTGGATGCCTTGTTTAATTTTTCAAAAGTAATAAGCAGTATACGCGCAACATTGCCTGCTCATCAATTACGAATGTTTAACGAACATCCTTGAACTAGGGGATGTAAGCGACAGCATCGAATTCCAAGAACAGAAATGGTTCGATTTAATGTAATGGATAATTGTAATAACTTAACGTTGTATAAGAGCAAGTATCATTTATACCAGTAAGTGATTCATTACTTTTTACAGTAGAAGTTCAATATTTGTTCATTTGTCTAATAATTTTAATAGGTAGAATATTATGTGAACACAAGTATCTGTAACTATACCAAGAGCTTTAATGTAAAAGTATGGATTCAAATAAAGTTATCTATAAAATATAATGCATTGATATCCCACAATTCTTTTTAATGTTTCCAACGTTCTAAATTTTACCTGCTGTTTTTGTCGTAAATGCATACAATTTGTAATCTGGTAATATGTCAGTCTAATTATCACTCAACACGATTCAAGGAAAAAATTATTTCTGACCCCACCTAATATATATTTTATAAAGAATGAACTGAAACATCTGATGAACCTGAATACACCAGAAACGATTGCTTATCAACGTTCGATGAATATCGTTACGTGTCACAAGTTCGTTGCGTGATCGTCGATCGCGAGTGGCTGGTGGATATCGACAACAGGAATGTCGGTGACAGAGAGAGTACAAGAGTAAATAAAGTTACTAGAAAGAATCGGTTTTAGATCGGCTCATACCGGCTCGACGGCTTGCCCTCTCACAGAGTGGTAAGAACGTGAAACGTGAAATCGTGATCGTGAAATACGAGGGGGACAGCTCACGGGCCCCTGGTCCGCTTGGAATATTTACCGCACTCTTTACCTGCAGTCCCCATATTGAGAATGCTGATCTCCCCGAAGTAGGAACCCGCCTTTAGTGTAGCGAGGACCGTCTTCCCATTGTCAGCCACCACCTGCAGCCTCCCCCTGTTTACTATGTACATTTCCTTCCCTACTTCACCTGCAACAGATTTTAAGACAATTTCAGTGCAAGTATTTTAGTCGAACGTCCATTGTGTGGACCTAATCACCCTGCTGAACAAGCTAACTTTCGGGACAAGTCTTCTGGACCCTTTTTTTTGCCGCTATGGTTTTCATACGTAAAATATTTCGGTACGTTCCTTTGTGTTTCCATACAAAAAAAATAAAGCACTACCAATTTTATGGAAAATTTACTTAATCAGTATCGGCAACCGTAACTGTTATAATTAACATAGAGAACTCATTGCATAATGATTATTATTCTGAGATTTTAGTTATAAATAATGATTACTACTGGAAGCAGATCAAATTGTTTGTAACATTGCTACTAATCCTCTCGATTTACATCTTAAATTTTGCTCAAATAAATTTGCTTCATCGACAATCACTTCGGCTTTCGAATGTTTCACCAAACGACGAAAGTGAATGTTTTACGTTAGACACATGAGAATCGTATTTGGCACATCAGCAAACTAACTTTCCTCGAAAAACTGTATCTAGAATAGGAAACTTTAGTCCAAGTGACAAATTTGTCCAAGTAAGATAGATTGCGAAAGAGCATTCGTGCATTTGAGCCAAAGAAATGATTTATCGTTACTAAGCGAAACTTGGAATTTCGTCGCGAAAGTAAGGAACAGTGTGGTTTGGAGTTCTCACTAATATTCAAGAAAGAAAAACATAACAAATGCATCTTTTATCTTCATCAATATATTTCCACAGAAATCGATTATATTTAATTTTCTCTTAACTCATCGGTTTCATACTTCTTATTTTAAGATTCTTGAAAAAGCACTCTTCCATAGAAACTGATTGAACGAATTTCCTAATTCAGGCGTATAATATTTTCAAGATGGCGAGATTTCTAAATAAATTTAGCTTCGTTACTTTTATGAAGTAACAAGTCAGTTTGTGCTTAGTGGTCAGTAGGTTTAGTGTTAATATTTCTGTGCTTCTTATCACCGTTGTTAAGAATGAAGATCCCTGACTATAAAATCGTGATTTTAGAGTACCGTCAGGCCATCAGTGGTACATAAACTGAGGACGAAGTATTGTTTTGAATCTCCGAGGATCGTTAGCGAAACGCATGACGACAACCAACGTGTTAGCGTCCATAAAACAATGATCTGATTGTCGCGGTCGTACCGTCGCGTCGTCCGTTTTATAGGAGGCTCTTTCCGTGTTTATGACGTTTCCGTTCTGCCTATTATATTGTATTATATTAAGATCACTCCGTGAAGAAGAATGACAATTTCATTGATCCGCATGACATGACGCGGTGATGAGTCGCATTTAACTTGGTCGTCGCCGACTGCATGGCAATGATGCACTCGTGACATGGTCATCAAACGAAAGCGTTTATCACCGTGCCAGGAAACGGTTGTCACATTCCGGGAGCCATGCGGCTGTCGTTTCCATGACAATGAACAAGACAAAGAAGGCAGCAGAGGATGACCTCTTCCTCTTCTCTTTCAGCCCCTTTCGCTCGATTTTCCTCTGCGCGTTTCCTCAGGCGAAACAGAATTATTTGCCCGGTTGCTCGCGTGTTCCACGATTCGACCGACCGAAGAAATATTAACTGATTCGCGACAGATGTAACGAAAACTATTCCATACCTGAATTGATTCTGCTAGCTCTACCCATCATCGATTTCGTCGGCGACGCACGCCAATTTTTGCCGCGTCAAGTATGTACAATCTTGAGTGAGAGATGCTTACTTTTAATCAACAATGCATTGACCTTCTATTTATCATTAAACTTTGTGATTTTTTTTCGAAACATTTCTAAGGTTTTAAATTAAGATTTGAGGTTAGTTTTAATCTATTGATACATGAAATGGTGGTCGTCTCGATTTTCATTTTTCAAAGAGGGGTGGGTAACTCAATTTTTAAGAAACCATTTTTGTTTGTGTGTATTGATTACTGTTTTACGCATAGGAACCAATTCTCATTGTATCATACCGTATCAAGAAAGTGTTTCAGTCTTTAAAAATGTTTGAAATTCTATATTTCGTGTTTCAAATTTTTCGAAAACTGTCGCTTCCTGTCTATATAGATATGTAAGTTTCATTCTTTCCGACTTCATCTCAATAATTTCGATGAAAAATAATCTTCCTTTATTCAACATATTATTTTAGTAATACCTTGTAAGGGAAGGTCGATAATTGTCTTTTAAATAACAATTTCAGAAGTTGTTACACATTATATGGATGCGAATAATTCATTGAATTATGAATGAAATTGCTGTCGCTTTTAATTCCCATTTTCAAGGGACTAGGGTAGTAGAGCCAGTCACTGTGGGATGACCAATCGCTGTGCCTTTGGTTTGTTTTTCGGGCATTATTTATTACTTATTTTTTGATACAAAAATGTAATATGTCTTATTCGATAAATATAAAATTAATTATGCCCGAAAAGAAACCGAAGGCACAGCAATTGATCACCCCATAATAATCGGCTCCATTACCTTATTAAAAAATTGCCGGTACGTAAAATGTAAACGTTCAACCAGTGAAGTTCGAAAGATTGTCTTCTTATCAATTGGAATTACCGTGAGGGAGAAAGTGTTAAAAGAAAATTGTTTATCAAGAGAAACTAAAAAGTTTCCGAGTGTCCAATATATTAGATAGAGATCACCGCGCGTTAATTTAGCGATAACCCAAGAAATATCCGAGTATTTATTTCGCGAGGGTGAATTACGATCGACGCCCGGCAATCATAAACGGCTATTTCTCGAAATAAAGTACTTCTGTTATAACTGCACCTTCTCGATGCGCTATTGGCAATGAGGCCAAGTGGAAAGGGCAGGCAATCACTTTTCAACCTCCCCCTTCCAAGTTGGTACATCTCTTGGCTCGGTTCCAGTAGCTCGTTCCAAAAATGAATCACATCGTATCCAGAAAACATGTCACTCGATACGAAAGAAGGAAACGGAAGCGAGACGCTCCAGGTAGAGATCTCCACCTACCTTTGCGACATATGTAGTCGCCGGGTGAAAAAAGCACCGGTCGCAGTCTCAGCACAAGCTCGCACAGGAACCCGGCCTCCGTGTTCTGGAAAATCTCCACTCTCCTCAGTGTGTCCAGATGCACGTTGATCGCGATCTCAGCTTTCAGCTTGTCTGCAACATTACGGGAATTAGGTTATTAAGGTAGGAAGTTCCGTGGAGTTATTGCGCGTCGTACTGCTTTTTCGAACTGAATGAAAAGTACCGATTCGCTTCCAAAGTTGACAAACTTTTCGCTTCGAAACGATCATTGAAACTCTGGATCTTCTGTCTTTTCAGTATCATGCGTATGTCATTGGTGTACATGCTCATGCTAATGTTAATATGACATGTTAGTCGAAAAATTATTTTTTTACAATGCAAATTTTCATATTCAATTGTAAGAAACCAAAATTAAATAAAAATGTATTATTATCAAGAAAAATGAGAACTTCCCAGTCCGCAAGACCGTGTTTTACGACTCTGTATTTCACGGAGTGGAGTCAAGCACGTGCTATTCAAAAGAAAGAGAAAAAAACATTTGGAAAAAGGAAAACTTCTCGTAGCTTTGGTGTTGCGCGCATTCGGCGGGCGACTCTGTGTGGCATAAATTTTTCGAAAACTTTCACTACACGCAGCTGCACCAAAAACCAATGTTAACGGCTAGTCTTAACAGGAAAACTAGTTCGGAACATTCTCATCGTTAATCAAAAATTTCACGAGCTTCCGAGTCTTGCTCGTGACTTATTCGAAATGTTCACCGTATCGATCCGAGCGTTAAACATTACGGCGACGGTTTATTGTTATTCCATTTTACTGATGTTATAATGCCATTTCCCCGAGTAACATCCCGGAAAAATGGGTATTAGTGTCTTCATGAAATTGGAACGAATTTTCTTGGCATATTTCACAGTTGGATGTTTTTTATGGTTCGGGATTCAACCTCGAATCGCGGCGCAGAGATATTTTCAAGCGCATATATCATTTTTGACGGAAGAAAAAAACAGAAAAGAGCTTTCGCAATGTCATTCTAATATGAGACGAAATAGAAATATTCTATCGTCGAGTGAAATATATTTCCTCAATATCATTCCGATTTCTACAACAATATAATTAAAAGCGTTGAATTCCTGCGAAGAGGAGTAAATTCTTCTATTTTCTTAATTTCGTAATTTCTGTGGCATAATCGACATTTTCGCTGTGGTAGGAAAAAGAAAACAAGACGATTTTACTCTCTTCGCTTCATAATCTTTTACGGAGAATATCTTGATATCTTTCACTTAGGAGTATGTTAAAGAATTATATTTTTAGTAGAAACCTGGGAAATCTTTACCAGGAAGGCAGCTCACAGCTTTTTCCTCGTCCGAGCATTTTTGGGTTAACCAGAGGTAGTCGAACCACTTGATCACTTTCACTTGTAGATGCTTCGGCACTCTTCTCATTCTCATGTACGTTTTCACGCCGTCCAACTTTGCTGCAACAAAGAAAATAATTGTTTCTATTACACGTATGCTATAGTTCGATTTAACCATTACCAGCCTGATTAAATGATAATATTATTTGATATTGTTCTATGCATGATCCCTAAAGGAAAATCCCCTTTTGCACATTTGTACACATCATTATTAGAATGCAGATCTTTGTGCAAAGTAAAAAGTATAATTTTCTATCTTCCTTTATATATATATATATTATATTAATGGTAATAAGATTTTTAAAATATTTTAAGTTCCATTTAATATTTCCACTGTTTTCAATTTTACCCATGTATTCTTGCTACAAATGCATAAAATCCGCAGTCCAATTATTATATATCCTTTGTCAAATACGTGTCACCGTTTTAACTGGTAATACAAGAAATACGGATGTTTGAATTTGCAATTCAGAATGGCGGCAACCGTCAAACCAATGATAAGAAAAACCTCCGTTGACAAGAAAATTATATCATATGTAACAATACCTTGTACAACGTGCAATCTAGTCATATGCAGCTACACTCGCCTAGTTCAAAATCTAATATAGGGAACGTTGGCTGATTCTTTCGTCCAGCCAACATGCTCAACCTTCTTTGTGTCCCCTAAGGAATAGACTTCATACTCATGAAGTATATACTCTGTCATCGAGCGAGAGCTTCATTCAAGTAGTCTCTTAGCAATATTTCTAGGACCAGCTAGTTCAAAACAATTTCCTAGCGAGCAAAGAGAAATAGGATACCTAAAATAAGCTAGTTGCGCTTGTGAAAAATGTACCCGAATCATTCAGTCTTCTTTTTATTCTCATATTGCAATCGAGAACGAAATATAATTTATTCGTACTGCATGGATCACACACACACACACACACACACGCGTGCGCGCGCGCGCACCCTTGCATTAAACGAATATATCATACAATCGCAAATATAAACATTGATACGATTATTAAACTAGCTTATAATTATAGGCAATAAACTGATGTCCGATTAATATCTTTAAAAATTAAAATCTTTATGTCTATAATAAACTACTTAAGTTATCCTAAAATTAAGTTATAGACTTAAGTTATCCTAAAATTAAGTTATAGACTTAAGTTATCCTAAAATTAAGTTATAGACTTAAGCTAAGATAATACTTAAGTTATAGACTTAAAAGCTGATCGGGCCAATACTTTTCTTCGTGACAATATTTCTCGCACATTTACTTTTTCTTTTGATGAACGATCGCTTGAGTCGAATTTAACAAAACTTGATGTAGATTTATACATAGATTAGTTTACCATTGGGACTCTCTCACAGACTCGAACGTCGTGGAATTACCTATCTTCGGGAAGTTTGGGGAAAGTCGGACGATTTTTCGCGTGTACTTCTGGCAAATGAAAAACTGTCAACTTTTTGTGATTCGGAAAGATGAATACACCCGTGAAAGCATCCCTCGCGGGTGCATCATAATCAACTATATAGAATTCGTTTGCTGATTTCCCGACGGATGCTTCAAGAAGTTCCAACTACTTTTATGTTAATGAAAACACTTCCTTTGAAATTTCATCGGTACAATTTTACAGGTAGTTAATATGTTTCATTAAATTTCTTCTTGTATATTCTTCAGTCTAAAGTTTCACTAATTATTCTGTTTCTGAATTACCAACATCTCTGAGTTCAATCTGTTTGCCCTGTACGACATGTTTTTTTTATAATGTGTGCTAATTTAAAGATCGGAACAAACAATTAAAACACAATTGTTACGCGATTTTCATTTCCTTACATCCTACTACAAAAATGTAACATTTACAAAAATGTAAAGTACAAACCTTCAATAGTTGTACTAATCGGGCTTTTAAAGTTTAGAAAGGAAACCATAAAAGAAATACAACAAATAATACTATTTGTAAATAAGAAATCATCCCTTTGGAATGCTTACTTCAATATAAATGGTTTCATAATGGTTTCATAGAGCAAATCTTTGAAGTAAAATTAGACGCTTTATATGCATTTGTAATCATAAACGCGTGAACTGTATTGTTTGCCAAACATAGCACCGCTGATGAAATTAATTCAGCGCGAATTTTGTTCGAGGATATTTTCGATGATCCACGCGGAACCATCACTCATCAGCGGTGCCGCCGCTTATTATTGATTACATGGTTTTTATTCGTTCGTGTAGCTCGCGTTCATTTCTCGTCCGTTTCAGTTTATTTTCCCGTTAATCCGCGGTTTTTTCCTTTGCAATAAACACGGAGGGGATCGTGTGTCGAATCGTTCACGGCTGTAATAATCGCAAGTAAATTAAAACGGAAATGAAATGAAATGAAATTCAGCCAATTTTATCGCGTGCATTTTGTTTGCTGGACCCTCGATCCGACGAATATTGGTTTCCAGAGAAGAAATGATTCACGTGAAAATTCTGTTCAAACATTCACCGCTATCAAAAACATATGTACGTTGTTATAACGAATTTAATAAAAACACCTCGCTTTTTTTGCGGGTTAAGTTAAAGCTACAACAATTATTTTAAAATCTCAACAACAAATTCACCGTTTCACGCGCAAATGAAAAATTTGTTTATTTATATCGGAGCTGCGACATTTTTTCCAATTATTTTAATCGGCTTTTGAACATATAGCCAGTGTTATTTTTTTCGTCACAGTAGAGTTTGTACGTATGACGTTTGAAAGAGACCTTTTATAATGTCTGCATAGATTGATATCAAGGTTCGAGTGAATCGAATATTATCAAACATCGCAAAAGCCGGCACAGTTGAGCCGGTGTCTTTCCACATCGGTTACTGTCACGGGATTTGAGTGTCTGTCATTTCAAAATTCTCTTGTCTACTGATGCTGAGTTTCTACCGGAAGTTCTGAACCATCTAGGGTATCTCTAGGTAATATTTCAAAGTTCAGAAACACCACTTGTTGGAACAGATTGAAATTGTTGCCCATCTATTTTGCGGATATCGATGGGGTACCAGGTGAACCGTTTAGAACGATGAAACTGCAACGCGAACTATGCGGGAATCAGAATAGGTCGATTCGAAGCTTGGTTATTACACGTAATTTAATCAAATGAATTTCTTCTATACCTTCAGTTTGTTCTCGTCGCGTAGGATCAAAATTAAAAATATATTCCTTTCTTAAATAATATTAATAAATTGAACATATCGTGACAAATACCGTGACATTTTACTGATGCCACCAATGTTTTGTGATTCACTAATCCATTTTATTATAAATGTAATGTATAAAGTAATAAATGTATGAAGTAAGTGAAATTAATTTAGTACAAAATCTAAGAAAATCGATTCAAACAATTTATCACTGGAGTAATGTAATACTGTTTCAATAAAAAAAACTTTTATATTGAAGCTTATATTACAACTTACAAATGCAATAATTGGATTTACGACTGTTCTGTAACCAACAACTAATAAATTGCTAACTTGTACGCACGTTTGTAGCAACCAGAAGATAATTCAATAGCTGTTTCATAAACACTGATAATTTAATAATAAATGTAATACAATAGTATTGTAGCGGTTTGGTCGCTACCATGCCCCGGGAAATTCTGTCTCTCAATGGAGTGAAGAATTTTTAGAATTTTTTTACACCTAGGCCCCCCCCCCCCCCCCCGGTGCGAACCTGCTTATGATGGCTCCTTTTACACATCTGATAGCCAAGACTCCTTTGGTTCACTAGCATTTGTCTGTCCCTGTCAAACCTCTCTCTCTCTCTCTCTCTCTCTCTCTCTCTCTCTCTCTCTCTCTCTCTCACTTTAATCAGAAAAATATCAGCAATATGTTAAAAGAATCAGTTTTGAAATGTTAAAATTAAAAAAAAATTATGTCATTGTATTATGAGTTGTCTTCCGGGAATTCGAGTCAAAGGAGCCGCGGCGCATGCCGCACCACACGTGTTCACCGACTCTGTCGAACCTTGGCATCGGCGTAGCGAGAAAATCGATAAATTACAGGGCCGTAGCAATATCACAGTGCGAATCCAAGAATACTGAAGTTCGGCGAATTCCGGGGAAATGACTATAATTCTTTCGTATTCTTTTATTTTGTTTATTTTTGGAAAAAAATTTAAATATAAAGTTAATTATATCCGAAAACAAACAAGAGGCACAAATATTGATGAAGTTGTGATGGTATTCACTCGCAAATTATTATCGTAGAGTAGATTGTTTGCAAACAAATTTCGTGTCCTGCGATTAGGGGCCTCGTACCGGTATTATTGCTTCTACTATTATTGCCTCCTCAATATCATACAAATCTGAAACGTACAGAATAAGTATTTGAGCAGAAATGGCATTATCGAAGGAGTTACTGTTGTACATATCAAGTTAGAAAATCCAGAAATACGTGAGGATTGAGTTTGCCTTCCGGCTACATTGATTGTTAATTCGCTAAACGAGAAGGCCTTTGTTTGGCATGATCTTACTCTGACTTTTCCGCACCACTTCACGCGCAGATCTATTCGCGCGGTAGTTCGGAAGTGTATTGAGGAGAATTATTCATGCTGCGTTTTCTTTTAGGGTGCGTTAGTATGTACCCAGTACAGTGGAACTTCTCGTTAAGATGTTTACGCCGTGAATATAAACGCGTCCGGAGAGAAATAAACGGAGTCATCGAATACGGAGGTGGAGGTAAATAAATTCGCAATCGGCAGCGTAAAGCTTTCACGCCTTGTCATTTCAAGCACGAGTTTGTTTTATTGCTAAATGCCATTTGAATCAATGGCATAGTATCATTTGAAATCGTCAACCTACACTTGCTGTAAAAGGAGAATTCTAGTTTAGTAGCACATCAAATTGCGACTTTATACATTTATTCAGTTTGATTTAAATGCAAACATTCGTGACGAAATATACCTATAAATTAATTTGACAATAGAAGGAAGATAAGAAGTATGTCTTTTTCAAAATAGAACGCCACCTGTGGAAGGATATTTGATAAACTCTGCTTCAGATTCGTTTTGTAATATTTGTAAAATTTCAAAATAGAAAAGCTCTTTCAATTTCTCAATTTCTTGTATTACAATACAGTGTTTTTAGAAAAATATCTAGAACGTAAAAATAGAGCCTTCACCTTGTTAAATTAGCACAGGTAGAATATTGTTAAGATCTTTTTACCGATAATGTTTCACTTTCAATCTAGTGATACTTTCATGTTGCACAACAGTACAGTGTATTTAAATGGTTATCTAAGTACTCGGCAATTCAATTAAATAAACTGCTGTTACGCTAAAAACAACAGAAAGACTAATAGGTCTATAAGAAATATCTACAAAAATGTCGTTCGAGAAATTGTTGAATATAGCTGAGGATAGTGGTAAAAATCGTAAAACATAAATGTGAAAATGGTCTGCCGTCTGGAGGTTAAAAGTATAATTATATCTAGTAAAATTGGACGATCCCCCCACAAATGGACACATTTAGGCCGCCACGACAGATTTCATTTTCCTCTCCAATAAATCTTCAACGTCAAGAGAAACAGCAAGAGAGCTATACGTGTAAACAGAAATGCGGCATTGCTTAATGGTGTCAACGACCCGCGAGATCCCGGTAATTAATCTTAAACAGCCTGAGCCATCGTTTTACAATACCGTTGAATTTCTTTAAGCCGCAAAATAAAAGAGAAAGGCTGGGCTTAAGGGGCAGAGGAAAAACGGTCGAGAGCAAAAACCACGAAATCCATTTAGCGAAGGGAGGATGAAAGACCGCGGAATTTAAAGTATAAACGCTCATAACAGCGTTATTTCTTACGTACATAACTTGTCGACGCGTTGTAAAAACTTTATTTCGCTATTGAAAAGCGAATGGGTCAAACCAAAAGGATTTCGTCGAAAAGTTTCAAAAGGGCGATGGCGCGTTCCATTTTTCTGCCGAAACCGTCCTTTGTTTCCGATTTTAATTGTATTAAAATCGCATTCCGATTAGATTGCATTTCGATTTTTAAATATTACAATAGCGAGTTTTATTCATTTTTTACACCTTTCCTCATTGCACAGCCATATTCTTCGTAGCTTATTGAATAATACTCTATTCCATATAACACGCTTTTTTACTTTACTTGCCTTTCGTAAAAGCATTCTAACACCTTAACTGTCGCGCGTGACAGATTGGTCGCGACATTGTGTTGCCACGGAGTGCTGGCTATCGATCGACCATATTGTTTCATTTCTTCTCTTTTTTTTTAACTCTTCGTTTTAATTAATATTTATAAAAGAAGTTTGTTTCTGTGAAAGAAAATGAAAAAATGTTGAATTTTATTTTAGTGACAGCGAATAGGTAAAGGTGCATAGACAAGTATCGTCATCAGATCGAAAATTTTATACATTCGTCAGAAGAACGAGTAAGTCAAATACGAAACAAGAAAAATGTATTTAAAAGAATTTAACACTACTACAAAGAATTGAATAATCCTCTAAAATATTTAACAATATCCCACTTGACTCCAATTTTAGATACACTTAGGAATTTAAATATAAAATTTAATTATAACAGATCTTTAATAAAACTTAAATTAGAGTAAGATATTTTGCATAGATTCACACGTAATTTTTTCGTACAATGACACTATTATATTATAAAATTCGTATAGTCATTTGTGGTCGCAATCAAATACGATCGACATGACACCAATATTTAATATACATATGCGCATATGCATTCTCATCAAAATATGCAAAACGTATGCATATCGAAATATGCTTTTGACGTATCCATACGTCACTGCAATTATCATCCACGTTTTTAATAAAATCGTTTAAATTCAAAGCATTCCAGTCTTGTTTCTTTCTATAAATCGGACAGAGGTATCGGAGACTTGCAGCAGGTGACCACGAACATTTTAATAAAAATATTGAATTTCATCGAAGCGATGTTATCTCACAGTGAATAATTCAAAAGACGGTCGGTACCTTCCGCAGCGATCCAGTATGTGAGAATGAGAGCGCAATGCTCACTGTCGGGACCAGGATCAAATACGAAGGACCAAATAAACAATTTGTCTCGCGGAAAATCTTTGCACTAGTACCATGAATGCACGGCAGATCGAAATGTCAATATCCTCCAATTGAAACAGATTCAATTCGAATAGAAACATTTAAGAGATTAGAAAATTGTACGTCCATATTTAAATGCTTTTTCAATTTGTGGTAACTTGGACTTTCTTTCCTCGTATACAGGTGCTATTTTCTTATGAATATATACATATATTGCTAAGATCTCCATGAACATCCATAGTATTTTTCAAAAGGAAATTTCGATGATAGATTAATGATTCAAGATCATAGATTAAATATTCAACAACAATGAATATTTAAAAAACTAAATTTTAACATCACTGGGTAAAACACAAATAGCGTTATAACAAATCGATGATTCACATTCAATTATCTTCTTCATTCATGCCCTTTCTTTTACATACAGGGTGTCTCAAAATTATCGTATTTCCGGGAAATGGAGTGTTCTTGAGGTCATGTGAAGTAACTTTTTCCTTAGCGAAAATGCAATCAGCAGATTTGTTTACGAGTTAACGAAAGACAGTGATCAATGAGAGACAAGCGCGCGAACTGCAGGGTGGTCGAGCGAGCGAGCGAGCGAGCGACACGCGGCTTCGGCCGTGGGGCGTGACGGCTTTGGACCGCGTTCGAAGCAATGAACAAGTCACGGAACGTGAACTTTCCGAATTTTGTTCACTACGTGACAGTGACATTTTTAAGAAAAACGCTGTTCACCCTTATTTTAAAATGTCTGAAGAATATTTGCTAATCTTTCGGAACCGAAATAGTAAGTAGTTTATTTTTGTTTCAATAATTCCGTACCGAAGCAGAATTCAACGAACGATTTGCAAAGCTAATTTAATAATAAATCGCGTTAAAGAATATGAAAGATATGTTGTGCGAAGGTTCCGGGAAGAATTTCCGAATATGCAAACGGCGACGGTTAATGCAGGAATCAACGAAAGGAATCCAACGGACATCTTCACACCTTTCCTGACTTCCGAGGATTAATTAAATAGCCCGTGTTTGGTGACAGTGATGTGAAAGTGAACTCTATGAACTTCTTCGACCAAAATAAATCAACGAGAGGAATCCAACGGACCTTTCCTCATTGCCGAGGATTCATTAAGTGGTCAGTGTTTGGCGACAGCGTTGTGAAAATGAACTCCGTGTTTGCCATAGCGTTCCTACCTAAGGTCCCTCCGACCGTATCCCTTGCTCGGTATGACCATCGAACTGGGATCAACTGAACATTGTGCGCGGTCAGTGCACCGACATCGTGAATCGTGACCCACATTTCCAAGCAGCAAATGTATTCTCAACTAAATGAGTGAGTTTACTATTAATGATATTCTTTACAATTCTGAAACAAATATATCCTTCATGTTCTTTAACGCGATTTATTATTAAATTAGCTTTGCGAATCGTAATTTCTCAGAAATACGATAATTTTGAGATACCCGGTATATCCGCCAAAGTCTCTAACATCTTATGCCACATTCATTTTACGTTGATTTACGTTGAGGAGCGTACTGTACTAACGGCCTTTTGGACTTAGCTTTGCCATCAAGAAAAGTGCACGGTATACATAACCATTTTAGAAAACAAATTGTTATCATTTCTTCAGGTACATCGTTCAGTTTAGTAGACCTATCAGCAAGATAATGCCATTCGTATTGGTAGAAGAACGACTGAATGGTTTACGTGATGTTAATGCTATGAAAGTAATTAATTCTCAAGCTTTCACTTGTTCGATTCTAGAGAAACTCTGATCTTGTATGACCTTGATTTATGTATATGAACTCCACTTATATGAACTAAATTTTTGCAGTGCCTGGTTAACTGAACTCTAACCTGTACTGAATCCTTTTATATGAACCATTAAGTAAAATCATAGCCGGTGATAGGAGACAGGTAGACACTTATTAAATGAACCACCTGATTATGCGGATCAACTTGGTCCAAAACGGTCATTTGAAATACCCTAATACCTACTATATAGCTAACCCATATCAAAATACAATTTATTTCTACGATTGGGAGTAGATACTATGGAACGTACCCGTTCTCTAGCAAATCGAACGCTCAATTTTGCAAGCAGCGGTGCTCGCCTTGATGTTTCGATTGACATCAGACAGGATGGCAGTTCAAGAGACCAATTCGGCATGGCGAATGCGCAAGTTGGAGGGTATCGTATCAATCAGGTTCCATTTAGGGCTTGCTGCCAGTAAGCAACCGATGCAGCAAAGAGGATTGTATTAATTCTAGCACATCCACCTAATGTTGATGCCTTAATACCTGATTACGTATGCATGTTTCCTGGTATGTACAAGCCGGCCGGATCAGGCTCTATCCGCGGAAACGGCAGGCCGGTCGTTTTAGTCTAGTTTAGCATTGAGCCTTTAATCTGTACGTTATACCTCTTATCGAGGCGAGAGGCTTCCTGGACGTAATCAGCCAGTGGCCAGATCCAAAATTCTGCGCGAAGCCATTCATTCTCAGTTATCTAAACCCGGCGAGTCGGCGAGCTGGAAGATTGTATTTCGGTCGGAATCCCTAGCCACGAATACCTGTCGGCTGTATACCAGGTTAATTAGACAGACCGCGGGGAATGATCATTGGCACGGCGTTCGTTAGATCGCTATAATATTAGACACCCGATTAACTTGATCAGGCTGTTTAGACGGTCGAATTGTTTGCTTAGAAAGCCCGCTAATTAAGAGATGATTGTTTCGCAATTAGAGAGTGAATTAGTTTGTTAGCCGAGCGGATATTGAATATACCGGGCAGCAAACCGCGCGGACCAACCATGCTGATTGTGCCAAAAAAGGACTGAAGTTTTTTCGACGGTGAGTCCGATTCGGTGTTACGGATGGTGTGATGAAGATTTCTTGGTGAATTCGGAATATAGTAAATTCTCTCCCTGATTGACGCTCAGATTGTGCACGAAAATGGATAATTTATTGTGTTCAGAATTTTGAGATTTTTATTCTGTCAGTCACAAAAGTTCATTTATTATTCGCACCGTTAAGATGAGAAGGTTATGAATAACTGAAAACCATTCAAATTATTTTAAGGATATCAATTTTTTGATTCATAGAAAAGAAGCAAATTTCATGTTCCTTTGCTCAGAATTAATTGTAACTATTAATTTCAAATTTTTAGAGCATCTAGTCGTATACATGATAGATTCGCATTTTAACTAACAAAAATCTTGAAATATCGAATATAAATCGCATTCTTACTTTGAACCTAAATGGAGCTGCCACACCGGCTGTAGGTCGAATGCCTAGAATGGTTTTGGCTAAAATATGTATTACCATTTGTAGCGAAAACACACAAGATGCCAAGTCGTCCGGTCGTGTAGTTACTGTGAATATAGTACATGTATGTCGAAAAAACGTGATTCTACACAAGAAGCATTCTTCTAAAATCTCGCCATTTTTCATCCACTCACAGCACTATAAAACTATAGCACTATAAAATCCTGACACCGAATATTGTCGAGTATATTTCACCTTGTACACATACATATATTTACATTAACAGTATAATAATAATACATTAACAATATAATAGAGTCTTACAAAATTTGACAATTTCAACAGTTCTAGTATTGTAAAATTCCTGTTTCAAGTTCTGAAGTAATATTTATTTTGTTACGGGCAACATCAAATGATTCATGAGCATCGATGATCAATCTATCCAAAAGTAACAAATTTTCCGATGCAACATTTGACAAAAAGTTATTTGTGAATAAAATATCCACAAATAAAAGTTATTTGTGGAAGAAATTATATATATATAATGAATGAACTATAGAAAAAAAGACTTTATATTCTATTATTTTTATTCAAATCGATAATTTTACGGATTTTATCTCTTATTCGTTATCCGAATAAAATTTTGCCCAATTATGTGTTTAGAGAAGTTGCAAGGGAAATTTCGAATTTTGCAATTGTTACGTTTCCAAGCACGCATTGACGTAGGTCGCAGTTCTAAAAATTGTGCACCGGAAGGAGCCGACCGAATCGAAAACAGCCTAGAAAAAAGTTCGACGCGGCACGAAGCGAATCGGTTTCAATCGGAAATGGGCTTCGAACCAGTCGAATAAACGACAACAGAACTGTGATATACGATGGCGATGCAATTTAAACTTTCTCGTTCTCGCCGGCTTACGTGGGTCTTTTCCTTCGCGGAACAGCTACAGATTTTGGACGACAGCCCGTAAGAAAGATGGCGATAGACGAACGCACTGATAATACGGAAAAGTCAAAGTGACTCCGGTGCGGAGTCGGGAACGATTTTAAAAGAGACCGCCGAGGATTTTTGGCGGGGATCCAGCCCGGCGCGGCGGATGCTTTGCCTAACCGGAAACAACGATCAGATATTTTCTCAGCGAACGCAGAAGGAAAACGTTCCGCGAAATCTTAAATATTTGCCTATACGCCATACTTATAGGAGATACGAATCTACACGTCCTGCACAATACAAATATTTGAGGAACACATACGATGGAGTGGATGAGAATATGAGGGAACCGGAACAATTCTAACGTTGCAGTCGACCGACGATACAGCGTGGAATTTTTAAAATAGAAGTCTGAAAACATTGCTCGCATTTAAGGAGGTATTTTAGCCTGGACGCTTTCATACGGGACGACACTTGGGAATTAATTACGAGAAAACGACCGAACCTAGTGGGCTAAAATGTTGCATATACATATGCAGGTTGGGCCAGAATTCATAGTACAGTATTCATAGAATCCCCGTTTTCGAGAAAATAGCCTTAAAATTTCTTCATCTTTGTAAAGGATTTAGCTGTCATCTATTTTTTTTACCGTAATCGCCTCCGTCCGAGACAGTGTTTACAAACATTAATTGTTGCAAACTATGTACTGTCCGTTGCTTAGAAGAAGTCAGCTGAAAAAAGTGTAGGATCGATTTCCATCAACCCACCTTTGTTAACCTTTTAGGCACGACGCGCCACTATAGTGGCTTCCGTGGATGACGTCTTTCAGAACAACACGCCACTATAGTGGCTTTCGCGGATGTCATCTTTCTG
The DNA here is from genome assembly GCF_051020955.1 of Megalopta genalis. Taxonomy (NCBI): domain Eukaryota; kingdom Metazoa; phylum Arthropoda; class Insecta; order Hymenoptera; family Halictidae; genus Megalopta; species Megalopta genalis. The sequence goes on along the minus strand of NC_135018.1, from coordinate 20,289,341 downwards.
GACGACGCGCCACTATAGTGGCTTGCTCTAGTAGATCACTCGCTCATCGTTTGAATCAAATAATCGTCTTCATATGCATTGTTTCACACTTCTTTTGTCTTCACATCGATTTAGAACAGCCTACAGGGTGTTCCAAAAATGTCTCGTAATCCGAAAATGACGGGTTCCTCGGATCATTTGAAGCAATTTCTTCCTTTACAAAAATTTTCTCCCAGGCACCGTTAACGAGTTATTAACGAAAAACAGTGACCAATGAGAGGCGACCTCAGCTGGCGCTAGGAGGCCGAGCCAACAGCGCCAACGGTCGAGCGGTCGAATCCCAGCTCAGCTGGCGCGAGGCGGCCGAGCCAACAGCGCCAGCGGTCGAGCGGTCGAATCCCAGCTCTGCTGGCGCGAGGCGGCCGAGCCAACAGCGCCAGCGGTCGAGCGGCCGAATCCCAGCTCAGCTGGCGCGAGGCGGCCGAGCCAACGGCGCTAACGGTCGAGCGGTCGAATCCCAGTTCCGCTGATTGACTCGGTCGCCTCGCACCAGCTGAGCTCGTCTCACATTGGTCACAGTTTTTCGTTAATAACTCGTTAACGGTGCCTCGGACAAAATTTTTGTAAAGGAAAAAGTTGCTTCAAATGGCCTGAGGAACCCGCCACTTTCGGATTGCGAGACATTTTTGGGGCACCCTGTATATACAGTACACAGACTCTGTACAGCACACATCAGACTCCTGCCGTCCAGAGAAATAGCCTCGCGCAGAATTCAGCCGTACCTGAAAGGTTAACGTCCTCACAGAAGTAGGATAAACACGTTTCCCTTATTGGCAGAAATGATCCCTTCCTGTTGGCCCCAAATTAGCTGCCACACTGAATTTCCACGAAACGAGTTCGGCGGATTAAAAACAAATAACGCCTTTTAACTCCCACCACGTCTCATTTCCGCGTGGTCGCCATTTTCAGCTAGGAGCACGTCAGACGCGTGTGGTTATGCTTTGCCTGCGCGCGTGTGTGTACGCGAGCGCGCGTGTGCATTATTTACGCGACCACGGGCAAACGAGACGCTCGACGGGAGTCAGGGGCGTAGAACAATTGAGACAAAGTGAAACAGACGCAACAATTACAAGATGCAAAAACGTCGACTTATGAACACATGATTATTTGTAATTACTAATTACTAATTAGCATCTTGATTAACTTTTCATTGTATTGCGCGGCAAACGAACTGTACTATACACATGTTTTTTATATTTATATTGTATCATGATTTTTTTAACGGTTATCATACACGTCTTAAATATGTGTTCAATATTTATGAAGTATAAGCGTAAATAATCATGTTTGCAGCAAATGATTTCATCTGAGCAACGGGCAGTAGTAAACAGAGAGAGAATGTTTCCATCATTGCCAATGTTTGTAAACACTATCTCGGACGGAAAACGTTTTAGTAGAAGAATAGACGACAACTAAATTCTTTACAAAGATGAGCAAACTTTAAAGTCGATCTTCTCGAAAACGGAGCCCCGAATAAGAAAATGTTACACCAAATTCTTTTCTTATTTTTTTCACGTAGAATCATTCCCTGCTCAGTTATACTACGAATTCTGGCCCACCCTATATATTTGTGCGTGTTTGAAGTAATGTCTCGTTGCAAATTACAGGAGTTATTAATTAATGTCACGCTGCGGGAAATTGTCGAATTTGGTACGTTGATTTCATTCGTTTTAGTAATTCAAATAATTTAGCCTGCGAAATATCAATATTTAATTAAAAATAAATAAATGTACTTACCGTACGACATGAGTCTGTAATTTTGCAGATATATTATTTCCGTAATAATTTAAAAATCATCCATTTTCTGCTCCCTAATATACTCGAGTATCTATTATGAAACGCTTTTCAGGGGGTATAAGATTATTATCGACTTAATTATAATGAAAAGTTTTTATTGGTGAATATTTATACCATTGTTCCATATATTGACGTTTCTAGATAACACAATGAACTTTGACATATTTATTTAACATGAAGAAAAAATAATACGTGAGAAATAGTAAAGTACAAGCATGTATCTACTATGGATCACTGTTTTCGTAACATGTCTCCGCGTTACATACTCATTGTGCCAATTATGGAATGGACATTTCTCCCTCAACAAATAACACATACATATTCTTAATTACAAGCATCGATTTAAATCGTATATCGAGTGTAAGATATATTTTCATTATTATATCTTTTAATTTATACAGAAAGGGTTTTAACGGATAATTAATTCTCTCTTCCATTCCTTTCTCGCCCTTTCTCTTCGTAAATAAGTAAGTGTGTAAGTGAATTTTTACATCCACTTGCACGTGCTCTATCTATTTTTTTATAGTATTATTTGTGCTACTGTTTTAAATAGGGGTCACAATTGTGGTGATATTTCATAATAGGTACTTTTACCTTAGATGCTCTGTGTAATCATAATAGCTGTGCTCATATCTTCGATCACTTCAGACTCGTAACACGGAGATAACAGGACAGCTATTATGATCATCGGCGTATCCCGCGTCTCCTTTTTTCGATAAACAGACTATTAAGAGCGTAATCATTTCGCAGTTTAGTCAGCAAGTGGTAATCTCCACCGTGGGATGAGAATTCACGGGATCGATGATTTTACACATGTCGAGGTTCTCGCTTCGACATACATACGTAGAGATACATCACAAGCGTAGCCTACTATAAGGTCGTCACTGCGTATCTTTTCGTTCACTCGATCGAAGCACTCTCCTTAATGAACATTGCTACAGGGCGACACAAGAACGGACTACTTACCTATATCTACTTCTGTTTCTGTGAATCGCTAAATTATTTTCTGCAGGATTTTCTGCAAAACCTTAAATACAGAAGTAATTCTTGTAATTTACAGACATTAAAGTGGTGTTGTAAATCGGAGCATAGATCAATGACGATTGTAATTCTAGGCGAACGAATAGAATGATTTGGTACAGTTCTGTTCGGGGAACATTTATTTTCATTATTAATCTGACACATTATTGTAGCGATAGTTTGTAGTCTCATGGTACGAAATAGGATGGCGAAGATGTTTACTGCATTTTTGTATCGGTCTTTATTTCATTTTAATAGTTCATTATTTCATAATTCTATAAAATTTATAATAACTGTATTTGTTTTATGCCCATTTTTGCTTTTAATCCAAGACGAGATCGAATTTTATTTTGCATGCCAATTTTTCTGATCGATTACGGATGATGTAATCCGTTTTCAAATATTTTCGAACTTGTAAGTTAGACGGAACTTTGTGTTAAACCAAGTGAAAAATCATAGATGTTATAACAAGATTAACATACTTTAGAAAATTACCATTTCGTAAAATTTGAAGTTTCACATCATGTTCACGGGCTAACGACAGTGACTTCTAATGACAAAATTTTTACTATTTTTTTTTATCGTGTTCGCTATCGATCAAACAAATGAAACACCGAATGTCATAATATTTATGAAGACAAATTCATTTATTAGTAACTATATTCTACAAAAAGTTCGTTGTTTAACGCTTCATTTAATATAATGCTTGGCGAATATACATATAGCACGTTAAATGTTCCTGAAATTCAAATAGCATTAACTAGGTGATAGCGACAGACATACATTTAAAACAGATCAGTGCAGGACGTAGAATGCGCGTATTTCTATCGATTGGATAAATGCATACCATTTCCGAGCAATTTGATGTGCCAGGAGATGTAATTACGTATAAAACAGTCTTTGACTCCCGACACGTTTAGAGCGATTACTCTGAATGAATCGTTGTCAACTCCGAGTTTCAGACAAGCGTGCAGTTGCCTTTCCAATTTCCTTCCACTTACGATTAGTTGAGTGGATTGAAACTTCTGTACCTACTCTGGCAATAGCGTACACTACGAGCAGAGTCACCAGTGAGCGGAAATGCAGGGTTCTGTACAGTGTCTTTCACAGAGTTCGCCTATTCTTGATTACTTTTTGCAGACTCGATAAGATGGTGCTGTAAACTGTCCGTTTGTGAACTCGGCAAAGTAGCAGGGAACATTCACAAATTAATCGAGTATTCAAATAATTTTGAAATGTGCAATGAATCGCACAAGTCTAGATATTCAAAAACTGAAACAAAAATTATGCACGTTTCATCGACGGCTGTAAACTTGTCAATTAAAATTCAACAGTTTCTGAAACAGTTAATTGATCTGTATATATTTTCTTTTAGCCTATATTGATTTCTATGTTACTTTCACTCATACTACAGTAAATACACCCTAATTGAAGCTCAACTTGTACACAAAAATGGACAATTTGGGGAGAGGAGATACGATTATTCGATCCTTGTGGCTCGTTTTTATAATTACCAATTGTCAACAACTATAAAAACGAGCTGCAAAGCTCGAATAATCGTATCTTCTCTTCCCAAATCGTCTATTTTTGTGTACGATCTGAGCGTCAATTAGGAAGAATTTACTGTATTCAGCGGTTCCAACAATATTGCATCCGCAGCCATTCTGATAATGAAAATCCTATTTTATGTAAATTAGAGACACGCACGCTGCGAAGTTTAAATATTTCAGAATATTCATGTTATAAAACTTACAAACGAATTTGATATTACCTTTAGATTGCTTCATTTTTCGTATATCCATTTTACGTATACCATTGCAAAATCATGATTTCAACAGGTTCGCATGTTCGAAATGGACGATTCCAAATTTGAGGTTACAATTAGCTGCCAGTGCTAGATCCATTCAAATTCGTACCCATGAAATTGAGTATATTAGAATCATGGTGGTGTAAGCCACATTTTCGAAAATTTTATCTTATGTCTTAAACTGTAATCCGTACATAACAAAATGTTAAAAAAAAACAAGCGGAATCAATGATAAATACTATACTATAAATTAACTTAACTTTAAATTGGTCAGTAAACTTGATGGAAAATGTGACTTACGTCACCATAATCCTAACCCGCTCGATTTCATAGATACCTTTAAACCTATTTTTTTTTCAGATCAACGTTGATCTTTACATTGAGTCAAATACAAATAGCATATAATTTAAACTGCTCTCTAGAAAATTTAGATTCAATGAGTACACGTAATATAAGCGAAAATCAATTTTTCGCAGTAAATCGCTCAATTTCAATCATCATTTTATGTGATCGTTGCAGTAAACGAACGATATGCTCCGAAAAATTTATGCGTAAACATTGCACACGTTTCCATCGAAATTCAAAACGGATCAGAAAAATAGACCGAGGAATAATCTGGTGAACAGGTTTAATAGGAAACCGCGACTGTGGAAGGCAAGAATTTATCGTGCGTCCGTGTGTTCAGCAGCAAAAATATTTATATATTCTGCATCCGTATTCGTACTCATGTAAATGACATAAGGTTTTCAGCGTGCCAGTTTGCTATTGCGGGGGGGGGGGGGGGGGTACGATCGTTTCCCATCACCGACACTATCTTATTAAGCGTAAGCACGATTCCCAGTTGCGTTATCGCCGCTAATATTGCTCTGGAATTTTACGAAGAGCCCGTTTAACGACCAATAGGAATTTTAAAATGAAACCCCATAGATTGCAGCCGGGCAGCTACTTTACGGTATTAGTAGAGAGACAATGCGAAACTTCGCGACGGGATTGTGGAAGTATTGAAACGTGACGTCGCAGGCGGATCGATACTTTTAGTCGGGACGTTTTTGGTTCGGTAATGTATCTTCTCGTGGGGCCGAGACTTTATTTCATCCCCCTGGTATGTAAACAAATAAGAGCGATGAAATAATAACAAATGGAGAAGTGCGTTGGATGTATATATTTTTAAGTTTTTCAAGCAATGGCACACAACGGAACTGCGAGTGTGATCTTTCTAGAATACTCTCCCAAGGTTTGATTGAAAAAGTTTTGATAGAAAAATTTCTAGTGCCAATTTTGAATTGTCCGAAAGAGTATTGCGTCAGTTCGCATAAAATTTTGCAGAGAAGAGTTGAAAATAGAAGCAGAAAAATTTAATAGTTGAATTTAAATAGTTATTATTGTTCAAAAAAATTTATTTTTTCAAAGACGCCTTCGACGAGGACTGCATACACTACTGGCAGAATTTAAATTAAAATTAAAAAACTCTGCATGATCTATTTGGGGCACGTAGTATTTTGAAAATATGACTATCACACTCTTCAAGTTTAACGTATTTAACCGAAATGTTCGGCAAGCACGTTTTCGTTGTACGTTCCGATGAAATAGTTGAAAAACGTGATTTCTTTTTCGTCATTCAAACTAATTGCAATATCTTTAAATAAAGTTTTTAAGATTGTTTAGAAAAAACTAATCTTTCTAACATGCCAAAAAATTAAAATCTTTTGGTCCAACTTCAAAGATGTTATTCCGTTTAAAAGGTGTTCGAATACTTTCGTGGGTTACTGTGTGTAATTATACGTTCCCGTGAAGGCTGCGGATTTCTAGCATGACCGAGCACGCGTCGCTCATTAATTCTTACGCTACGAGGATTTTTATTTCAAACTCTTCGTCGTGATATAAAGAGACACATATTAATATGCGGGTTGCGTAAAAACATAATGCATTTCGGGAAATGCTGATTCGATTGAATCCACAGGGAAGAGGAAATGTCGACGGTGTCTGCACACGAACTTGTCATTATTATGTCGCATTTACTATGCCTGGCCAAATTTATGCAATGGTTTTTCGCAGTATAGTAGATTCGGGAAAATGTGTAGGGAGCGAAATATTTCAAGCTGTTGCTTTAAAACTTCAATTGAAGCTAGAGTTGTGCCAATAATATTGTACAAGTAAAATATTTAAAAACAACTTCTTTGTCATTTTTCTAGAATATTTGTAAATTTTTATGGGAAAGCTAATTGCCATCTCGAAACTGTGCAAAATTGTAGTCCTTTATTAATTTCGGAAAATGGGCACTATATAAACTGGCAATAGTGCATGATGAACAATAATTGTTCGAAATTCAAAGTGAACTCTAAAAAATCTGGAACAATTAAAAACGAGGATGTGTACACAAATTGAAGAACTAATTAATAACCTATACTTATAATAAGTTTCAGATCATATTTCACATTTCATGCACACATCAACGTTTCTACATATAATTATGAATAATTACATAATGGATCCACGCTTTATAAAGGTACAAATGGAATAATTCTTCAAAGAGCCTACAGCTTTACCTTGTGTAAGGTACACCATTATCCTAAACCTAACCCTTATTTATTTCCTTTATTTAGTTCTGTTCCGTGTCAGTATAATACGGGAAACGTTCACGTGCGCAACGCGATAGCAACAGAATGCGAACGCGAAGAGAATGTTGCAAAAGCAATAAAAGCGGCACGAAGATGCAGCGGTTGTAACACAAGGTTGCATCATGGTATTCTTCGCGAATGCCGAAGGAACGGATCGGTGGACATTGTACGATATTAGGAATCCAGTTAATTTCCAATTTGCAAGATATAAGCTTCATATCCCAAAATTATTTGGAAAAGTTCATCGATAGATTGGTATGATTAACTCGAGCTCACACACACACACACACAGTTATTACGATGTTGAAGACATTTCAGAAAATTCAATCTGAGCTATTTTAATGTAGGGATTAAAAATGTGAAAAATAAAATTGTATTGTCCACAAGTCTGCCTCATTGGTTACATAATTGTCTATGCTCATATCCAGATTGTTAATCTTCATGCATGCATGTGCAAATTTGTCAAATCTCAAATACAAAGACACGTGTGGATTAACAAGAACTGATAGAATCATTATTTTATGTTTACGATAAGAAACCTGCCAATACTAATTTTTGTAAAGTAAAACATGAGTATAGTAATCTGTAGTATAGTATAGTAGTATATAGTATGTAGTAGTCTACACAGATTAACCATGTCATATGCTTTACATGCCTAGCACTACGTCTCCTTATCACTGTCCTTAACACTACAGCGAGTCGTGAATCAATAAGGACTAAGATAAGACATCCTCCACTGCCTTTAACAATACGTGTGTCACTGTGTCCCTCATATCATCCAAAGCTGTAAAGACATACATAGTACAATAGTGCGACTTCGACAGTCTATATAGCGAGCCTTGATTATCCGAACTAATCGAAGGAATAAGGCTGATCGCATAATAGAATACTTAAAGGACAGATCGAGGTCGTTGAAAGGTCATCGATTTTGATAAAATTTTATTTGGTGAGTCTAGAGCCATCCTATATATCCGTTTTCGTCAATACATATTATTTATGAAGATATTTTATTACATTCGATCTTTAAGATTTCCACAAATACTGGATTAATAGAAATGAATTGTATGTTAGTGAAAGCGATATTGTAATAGGTTCTTAAATCTTTGTGCCGAGATGGTTTAAATCTCGCAAGATTAATATTTTTAATATACGATTTTTTATTGAATTAACAAATTTTTTATTTCGTAATATTTGCTAAAGTTTTCCTTGGACATGTTTCTTTCTTCAATTTTCACCCTCGATTTACTAATATTTTATTGCAATATACAATGTAACGGGCGATGTGCGTGCCGTAAAAACGAATAAACAAAATTTTAATCTCTCGAGATTTGAACCAACAGAGATAGAACCAACAATACGTTTATATTAATCCAGTATTTATGGAAATCATAAAGATTAAATGTAAATAATGAGCATTGACGAAAATAGCAATATATGAGTCGGTTTATGTTTGCACTCGATTCATCAGGAGTATTTATGTTTGCTCTCGAATTACCATCCTATCTCTCTTCGTCAATTACAATATTAGACTGAAAGTCCTTATCGATTCGTGTAGTAAGTTATATGGGTTTGCTTAGATAAAAAATATTCAAATAATCGAGGTTCCATTGTACTCTGTATTTTCAGGATCAAGAACTTCCCGACCGAAGACATCCGACGTAATAGTCGCAATAGCTCCTTTGTTTACTTTGAAAGTCTGAAAGTTATTAGCCTAGAGTGCCCAGTGGGTGGACACTTATTGCTCACAACGCGCGCTGGATTCCCGCGTTCTATAGTCATTAGAACAGAGGTGGCGCCTTGGATGGAGACAAGCACTGTCCGCCACGCCACGCCGCGCGCGTTGAAATTGTAAGGAAGATCTTTAATTCCGCTTGGGATGGAGATGAACTCGGTCTGTGGTTCGGGAGCTTGTGCACGGTGGTCTTAAATCTCGCCTACGATGGAGGTGGACTCTCTGTTCTTTGACCAGAGCCGAGGAAAATGGTCTTAGGTTTCGTCTGGGATAGTGCCTGGCTCCTTCCGTTGACCAGAGACCACGGAGTGGTCTTAAATCTTCTCTTGCATGGAGGCAAATTCCGTCCACTGACAAGAAGCCGGGGAATTGGTCTTGAATCCTCTAGAATGGAGACAACAAACTGTGCCTGTTGACCGAAGGCTATCAATTCAACGGTGCCCTGATCCTATGACCTCTGGGATCGCAGGGCTAGGGTCCATTTTGACTCATGGTTTCGAGCGTTCCGTACGAATTTCTTCTGCTTCTTGAGGATTAAAGTTGCATCGATAGCTGAGTCATTAGCGACTAGATTCGGTAGAAGTTGTTTATCTCTTGTTGATTAGGTAGCTCATGGTGTTTCTGGCGTGTTTTACGGAGCACTAACAGCAACTATCGCGTGTTTCTTCATAATGATTAACAGCTTGTATTTATTTTGAACGTATGCTTAAATCAAGAAATTTATTTAGTTATTTTATGTGAAAGAGTCTTAATAATTTCAACAGCTTGAAAGCAAACAATGTGAAACTGGGTTATTTCGATCGACTCGGTAGTTTTAGTGTTAAGGCTGTGTCTGGTTTTATGTTTTGTACCTGCCTTTGGGGATCGAACTTCCAGCAGTCTTATAGAAGGTGGTGAGTTGTTGTGTGGATTTATGGCAAGTGTTGCAGTATGGTGGTTCCGGTTTCCTTAGAATGTATTCTTGTGTGGTTTCGAAGCGTTTTGTACTTTTTGTTCAGGTTTCCAGTAGGGATTTCTTGGTAAAACTGTTTCACTATTTTTTGTATTTTTTGTTTCATTCAGTGTGGACCATGTCTGATACCATTCCTTTCTGATATTATTTTTTATGTGTTTGATGAGCTCGCGGATGGGAATAGGGCCGTCTGTTTCTGTTAGAAGGAGTATTGCTGTTTCTTTAGCTTTAGCACCCGCTTCTTCGTTCCGGGTTATTTCTTGGTAAGAATGTACCTAGGCAATGGTTATTTCATCCCTTTGTTTATAAGTTCGGCGTGTAATGTTATCTTTTCTTTATTATCGAATTTTCATTTTCCAGCAGCTCCCGGAACAGTATGTTTAGTCTAGCAATCGTTTCCTTGCATCTTACACGGTAGTGCCCGGTTAGCAGTCGCTCAGTTTCTACAACTGCTGTTTGTTTTACTAAATAGGCTTTCTGCGTATCTCATTCGCAATCAGTTCTTATCGCTGCATCTTCCAAACTATCTAGAACCGAGCAAGCTGGAGGAAGAGGACAGTTCATAATTTCTGAAACTTTGCGCTTCTAGGTAGCAGCCTCGATAAGATTTTAAACTCGTGACTATACGCGTCTGACTGTAATCTATTTGTGATATTTTCATGCTCTGAGATGAAAAATCGATTTCCAATTTTGTTGACTTCAATGCTGAATCTAGGGTAAGCGTTAAAAATGGTATATAGAGAACTATGAATAAGAAAATAACGTAAAACTAAAAGATGAAATCAAATTTTTAACAAGCTCAAGCATGTTTCGCTTATAGCAGCGTTTTAATGGAAATGTTACTTTGTAGTCGGTCCCTTGAGGACATAAAAGTTTAAAGACGTAGGACGTAATATGATTATCTGGGATATTACATCCTTTTACAACTTCTTGAATGGTTTGTTGCTGCTGGTGTTCTGTGCAGATAGCTGTTTTATTATAATAATCCTTACTTTTATCTTTTATACGAGGGATGAATCTAAACATTTTAATGGTCCGTATCTTTTATGTTTCTCTGTGGTGCGTACTATCACGTTAACGTTGGATAAACATAGCTGTAACAATTATGTAGTAAACAAGAAAATGTGAAGACATTAACCGATAAACGTTTGTCTCGCCAAAGACATTCAAATATTCGAATAATTCTTCGAAGAAGATTCTTTTTAAGATCATTTGTTTTTAATGAAATGATTGTCAACAAAAGCAAAGAACTGTAAATGAAAGACATGGTTAATAAGTCTCTTGAGAAGTGTTAAATTATTAACACATGTAAAAGGGCTTCACAATTAAGGTGTTAAGGTTAAGTAGCGTCTCTTGTTAGAATTGGGACGTCACTAAATATTCTTGAATCAATCGAACATCAGCAAAGTGTGATGTTAAATTCAGTGGGACCGCAAAGGACGCTTTGGGTCCAACGGTCAACAAAGTGTGTCATTACAAAAGGAAAGTGACTCGCCGCCAATCTTGTACAAAGTAGCCTTCTCCTAAATTAGTTTTCCCTTTGGGAGTAGTCCTGAGAATGTTTGAAGCGCTGAAGACTGCGCTTGACTACCTTAACTGGATCGAATCCGTAAAAGAAGCATCCGTTAGTAATCCTGACCGATTTCATCCCACCAAGCAAGCCAAACTTCGTGTCAATTATTCGAACTGTTTCGCATAGAATTACATGTATTAAAAAATACCACGAACACGCAAATGATCATTCGAAAGTAATTCTGACAATTGTACTGTTATCACCTTATTATTAGATCCAGCAACATATTCTCAACATTGAATTTCAATCTTACTGTTACGTACTTTGAACTACTTTTAGTTTGCATTTACAGTTTTGTATAAATTGAAGACTGTAGCGTTAATTTATTTACTGTGTTATTTAGATTCATTCAAGCTCCTCGATTTCTTATTTTAAAAACAGCACGAAGATTGCATGGCTAATTAGAATTCATTCTGTAACTCCGGAATTTTTAAAGACTTCGCTGCAATGAAATTGCTACGAGTTGTATTCTTTTAACATTCGAACAGAGAGGCTCGGGTCCATTTGGACCTCGAGTATAATTATTATTATTTGACTGTCTAGATTCTGACAATCCATTTAAATTTTCACGTACTTCAACGTCTGCAGAGACACTAACGCATCCAGAAGGAGTGCCTTAAAAAATATGTTCTACAGAATTGACGAATAAAATTATGAATGATCCTAAAACACATTCGGTTATATCTACATATATTTGTCAAAAAGGTCCGCCATCCGAATGCCGAATAAGGTATTCGGATAAAATGAAATCCAATGAATCTTTTGGAAATAATCCTTGAAGATAATTCGCATAATAAATTGCGAAAAGGTAGCACGAAAGTGGACATATGCCATTCAGAGATTGCACTTTCGCGATACGCAGTTGTAAACTCCTAGCAAAGAAAATACCTCACGGATCGTTAAAACATCTAGTCGTTCTAATAAAATGAAATGTCGGGTCTAGGTAGACGGTGGGACCACGAAGGATTGGAGTACCGGAGCGTTCATTCGGTACACGGTATAGTTAACGTTTAAATGTTTCAGCAGATTCGCCGGTGGAAATGCGGGTGGCTGGTACGTGCGGATAAAACTACGGCCGTATCTTCGTTTTCCGTTTCACTGAATTACGATTGATCTGTGACCTGTGCAATGATTGCACGCCTGATAAATCGCAATACGACGCTGTTAAGTTGTCGTCTGGCCGACAGTCTCAGATTAAGAAAATGGAACGTGACAAGATATAAACGAGAAAACTTTATGGACGATAATTACGTTAACATTTAGCACCGCATCATCAACGGCCCCGGGAAGAAATAATATTACCAATTAAACAGGATGCTTTGGTGTTTAAAGCACTGCGCTTTTTTGTTACCGGATGCGTTTCACCTGAAAATCTTGTACAAACAATACAGACAAATTGTATTGGATCCATTTGTTTTCGTAATTAGTATTGCAGGCACCGTTGCCAGGGACGGCACCGTTGATATGGCGGGTGGAGCTCTTCGAACGTCGCCCCCCCCCCCGGCCCCACGCGCAATCATCCGCAAGCTCCTTTTTTCCTCCACTACTACCGGAGAATCTCGGATAGGAGAACACTGAAATAGTGAGGATGCGTTGACGTGGACAAAAGCTGACCTACGCATCGTCACGTAACGATCTAGTGCTGCTACGTATCCCCTCCATTACTTGTACACTACGCAACCTCCTCAGCAGCCCACGATTGCGGGACACGGGGAAAAGGGAAGGTCAAAGAGATTCTCCTCACGCCATCAATTCTCTGGCAGCACTCTGATCACGGATAAAATAGATTCGCCGACAAAAGCAGCATCCAGTTCGACGTAACTGATTAATCGAGCTTTAGTAATTAATTTCAACCTTTCCTAATTAATTTCAACCTGTTCTGTACACTGTTTTCGAAGTATATTTATGCACTCTATCTGATAAACATTAAATATCAAATGTCTTTCTTAGAATTATAAGAATTAGAAATATTAGAATTAAAATTCTAAGTATTCATTGCTGTACTAGTATAGGTGATATTGTGACCTTTACGTGACCTTGACTACTAAAAATTCAGAAGAGGTCTTTGGAAAATATTTGTATTTCAAAATAAAACTATGCAGAGTTGTATAAACTTTGTTCAGAGATTTACGTAAACATAAATAAAGGAAGACAACATTCTCCAGATTTCATCCATTTCTATTCTGCGTTATGATACAAACCATGTTAATTTTTACAAATAATTTCAATATTTTCAAACATTTTGAAACTTTTACATTGAACATTTGCTGCTAACGATTCTATGATAATATTGAATGAGATTGTTTCCTCGTTGTTACGAGCAGGTTATACAATTTTAAATGGCACGTTACAGTTTCAACGCACACAGTAGTGGCTGAAGATACCATTGTTTAAGATTTAGTTTCCGTATCATAAATGCATTCTGCAATACAGTAAATTCTTCCTAATTTTCCTTCAGCTTGTAAACAAAAAAAAAATGGACAATTTAGGAAAAGGAGATATGATTATTTGAGCTTCGCGACTCATTTTTATAATTGTTGACAATCGGCAACTATAGAAATGAGCCGCGAGGTTCGAATAATCGTATTTCCTCTTCCCAAATTGTCTACTTTTGTTTACAAGCTGAAGGAAAATTAGGGAGAATTTATTGTACACGGCCAAGACATTAAAAACAGCATGGGCTCCAATTAAATCCATATTTTCGTCGGATGCAATTTTCAGGCGTTCTCATGTATATAAATTCGATGTAGTTTGCATGTTGTATTATTCAATTTTCATGAATTACAAATTGCTGGACGTATTTTGCAGAATGCGTTTGGGAGGATGTTACACGAAAATAGAGAGTGCCCCGTATGTTTACAAATTCGACAATGCCGTGTAAATATTTTCCTGTTCGAATATAATTAATTAACTATGACATGAAATATCAATTGCACGAAATCGTCACGCGATGTTTTTGGTCGATTTTAGTTATCGCTTAATGTGATCGAAATTTGTGCCGTTGTCGTGTTTGTATCGAAGAATATTTATGTTTTAAAATCTTATAAAATTAAGAAGTTGTTCAGAAGATAACACCATACAGTTAAATGAGATCTTAGAAACGAGGTCCCAGTCTCAATATTTGCTCGTTTGATGAAAAAGAAACGAAAAATATAAGACTTCAAATCGTCAGCGTAAGTCGGAAAATGTGTATCTAAAGTCACTTTCTCTTTCAGTGTTTACTTTCAACATCAAAGAAGCAAAATAGCTATATATATAGCAGAAGTTGATCGGGGAAGAAAATATAGCTACACTTCAAACTTTTTCACCTTGGAATGTTCCGTGTCATCGCACAAACTCGTCATCATTAAATATTGAACTGTGGATCTTTCGCAAAATCGAGACGTCCTGAAGCAATTTATAGCAATTGAGGAGTAGAATGTTTTCGGATAAAAAATGACTTCAAAATTTCAACGATGTAAACAGCATCATCTCGTTGAAATCTACAATTGCTATAACCGATCTCCAGAGCGTAGCAATTCTTTTTGGTATTACATTCCCATCAATAATGTCATTAATTTGACCATATTCGGCTATTTCATATGCTGCCTTTATTTAATAAACAAATCCGCAATGAGATTCAATTTGTTCGTGTTGCTAAAAGATAATACTTTCATTTGTCACTAATTTGCCGTATTTGGAAAATTCTGGACGTATCACCGGGACTAATGATAACACACTTGCGTTTCTATTTGGTCTGAAAGCGTAAATGATCGCGCAACGAGAGGAAGAGGAATCGATCCAAGAATTACGAAGTCACCTGTTGAAGAGAGGGAATCGGATATAAGGAAGATGAATACGGTGATATAAGGATTAGACGATAGGCTGTGAGGAGATGGGAAATAAATGGAATAATTCTCGACAGGTGATTTCACGGCATTACAGCTGGTAATTGGGTTCACCTCGTTAACGGCTATTAGAATAATACCGCTTATGAAGCGCGGCTTTCGAATAATCTCAAGCAACCCGAGGGCATTATTTCCAAATCCGGCGAAATCGCTTAATATCACGAAACATGCGTACACATTATTTTTACAAGTGAATTTTAACTGTTGATTCCGTAATTAAACAGAAACTTTCGTACCATAAATTTTTGGTTACTTGTGTTAATGAAAATTGTTACAATATTCTCCACAAGGTTATTTAATATAATCTCATATTACTTTGAATCAAGTCGTGGTATGTGTGACGCTTTAAAATCAAAGTTAAAAATCCTTCGATTATCATGAGAAAATTACTCATTGTACTAAATGATTCTCACTTATACAATATAGAAACAAAATATATCATGCACACGGTGTAAATTAATTAGCAAGTTCCTACGCGAATATTTTTAACCGTGTGCACCAGGGATGCGTATGTTAAGGATTGAACGTTCATTACATCACGAAGCAAAACAATGTCACTCATTGGTACATATCCTTCATTCGCATGACATGGATTTCGCTGATCGAAAATGCCAGTGAGTATTCGTGAAACGCTTTCGGGGAAATTCAATGTGGAATCTGTTCCCTGCGTGAAATTGTAAGGTGCAATAATGACGAACTATTTTCAATGGTATGCGATCCGAAGCGTTTCCCGCCTAGCCGATGCTATCCGGCAATCAAAGCGGGAACTAAACCGGAGACAAACTACATATACTATCGTAGTCGTTCCGGATTTATTGATTCAAATGAGAGCTGTTTGTTCCCAGTGTTTACCTTAATAAACATTTCTCGAAGTGGCAAATATTGCGAAAGTATGTGCGTTGTTTGCCGCATAAATCTGACATCAGATATTACGAGTCATAACTCAGAGTTATTTCGACGAGTTTGCGTTACGATCATTCTTGATAGAAAATGTCCATTAGCTAAATCCGCTGTGTATTTATTGAGTATTGATTCGTCTAACTCGGCAAGGCCAAACATGTTGTTGGACCTCACGTTTTTAATCAATCTAACCAGGAAAAGTGATACCGCACGTGAATCAATTACTGCACGTTGCTGGAACTAATTGGAGTGCAAAAACGTTCTCGTAAGAGAATTTTGACGTAATTGAATAACGTTCGTTTAGCAAGCTTGGGGTAGAATGAAATACAATGAACAAAATTTGTTTGCAGATAACTTCATAAAGTACAGAGTTGATTTTGTGTGTGCTGTTACAGCACATTTTTGCTGTTAGCACGCAATCGTTTTGATTCAAGGGTTCAGTCACACGAATTAATTTAATGCTACATCGACTGTTATAATCAAAATGGACATTTATGGTAATGTATAACTGTGTTAATGTGTGAAGACAGTGAAGATAGACACGGTCAATAGTGGTTACTGGGTTTCTGGTTGATTGGAAAAGTTCTTAAGAGCAATTGGAGTATTTAAATCGAACCATGAACCACCTAAACGATATTGTTTACGGATACTGGCAATCCCTCGCATTTGTTTCCCGCGGCAGGTAGATATGTATAAGAAATCAGCTTGTTGTGTATAAAGCGAGAAATACATAAGAAATGAACCGCTCGCGTTGAGCTCGGGAAACTGAGAAATACGCCGGATAATGTCTGATCGCAAGAAATGCTGGAAACAACGCTGGTCCGGTTTTTGCACGGCGAAATGTTTTTGTTGTACCACTCTCAATTCAAAGCTTACGCGCGTGCCACCAGCGGAGAAAAATATCATAATTTTTTTTCAACTTAGCGGACACATGAGAACACGGTACTCGATCGCATTTACCAATCGACAGAAGAAACCGTGTTCAAAGAACGGTTTCGGTATTCCCGTGGCAATCGAACACAAACATCGATTGGAACATGCGAGACTAACATCACGAGACTCGTGTTGGAAAATAGTTAATCGAGTTTCAAAGATTCAAATGGATATTTTGGCAAAATAATTTACTTCACGGGAATCTTTCAATGTCAAAGTTAGTTTGCACAGTGTCATTTAACAAGATTTCGAGCGAATTAACCCTAGAAAGATAACCATATGACAACGTACGTAAAAGATAACCATACGCTTCAGAGGCGCATGCTTTTCTAAGGCGTCAATTTTATACTAACAATGGATATTTATTTAAGTTAATCTAGTCATTTTAAAGGTTTGGCATTATTGTAAAAATAAAATGCATTTATATTATATTTTTTTATATTTTAAGTAATTTTAAACTTAAATCACTAGACCTCTATGAAAAATTAACAAAAATCAACAGTCTTCGCAGGCGCCTCTGCGACGTAGGTTATCTTTCTCGGGTTAAATGTGATGTAGATACCGTCACTATTTGTTACGTCTATAACAAGTTAATTATAATGTCGAAAAATGATTAATTTAGGAGATGCTTTATTAACTCAAATATTTCTCATATCTTCAAAAATGATAGAGACATATTCAAGTGCTAATTTTTACTGGAGCTGTCTGTATAAATCACTTTGGAAAGCGCGTCAGAGGGGTTTCGATGTTATCGAATCCCCTTGCGTTTGTACACGAAATATTTTGCAAGCTGACCCGTAGACGTGTCAATCGTGAGACTTCATCCGATAGAAGCTATTATCGGAAATTGAACGACGCCGAAGGATGACCGAACCCTAAGACGTTCGTGCGTCTCGCTATATGGATTCCATTGGCCAGAATCATTTTGCTTTTGAGACCCGTGGTTCCGTGATAGACAATCGTTCGATTTGTGTCGTGCGCACGGCAATTGCGTGTATCTAAGGACCAGCGACGTAACCCTTTATTCAGAAATTACAAGTATTAGTCGTGACCATGAAAATTATTCTCACGCATACGTTTCTGCAATAGAATTTGTATTTCAGACGCGAACAACGTAAATCGAGAATAAAGTACGGTTTTAAAACGGAAGTTTAACGATAACTTACAAATTATGACTGTAAAATAATTGTTTAAGTAACAACTGCTAAATAACTTTGAAAAGTTACGACTTTCTTAAATAATATATTTTAAGAGCTTAGAAATTATGTATCATTGAAATTATATGTGACAATATTATATTGGCCACTAAAATCACTCATCATAATAATCCGTTCGTTTTTTAAAAGTAGGTAGATTTTTTCACAATAATTTATCACCTTCTTCAAAGTATCTGGTTAAAGTATTTTTAAATAATAGTTAGGTTATTTTTTAAATATACCAAATACGTAGTCGAAGAAATGTATTCTGTTTTGATTTATATACTGTTTCCCTTTGCAAATAAAATATTGTCGCGAATATTCTATCAAATATTGTTCGAGGAACTAGTTTTCCTTTTGAATAATTTCTTGGATTACAATTCTAAATCGAAACTGTGTGAAATTAATTTCTGAAAATTGTTGACAATGTCTGAAGGTATTTTTTTGGTTAATTCTTTTCTCAATTTTATATTCAAAATGTACAAAGAGAGAGAGTTTCATATAGTATTACATCTTGGTCAAACAATCGACGTAATTACCGCGAAAAGGATTATGGAAATGGTACTTCTGTTCAAATACGGAGATTCGTTTGAACTCTTATTAAATGGGACTACATATTTTTTTCAAGAAATTAAATTTTCTAATACCATGTATTAATAGATATAAAATCCCAATAGTATTGTGATTTTAGAACATTATTTAAGATCTGAGCACAAAGCTTATGTTGAGAAAAAGAAAACTAAGAAAATTTGGCGGAATTGTCTCCTATTAGATAATAGATGTGAATAAATGAACATATATAATAAATTATGCATATCTTAAAATATCTAAGAATTTTTCCTGAAAAAGAAAATTATCCAAACAATATTCCACGTGTTTGTATTTTATATTCTATAAAAGGTGAAGGGGAAGTCAGTTTATAACACGCAATATTTCACGCGTGAACAAGCCGGCCGTTTAATGCTTATGCCTGGACTACGTTCAGTAATTTTTAATGCCGACATTTCATATCATGAACTATAAGCTCAATTTATTACTTCGATGCATGTACATACATAGCCTCATGATCCACTCTTATCACGATGTAACATGATCGCGACAAACTGTTCTGAAATTGCAACGACAAACAACGTAGCAAGTTGCAACTTAAATTCGTGTAATCGAGTTCGCACTTCTATAAGTGCGATGAATCATTCGCCTTGACAAACGCAAACAATGCTATATTTTTTTATAAAGAATATTTTAGGTAACGTAAGATTCGTAGGTTATGCAACAATCGATAGACATGTGATTCTGATTTATTATATGTTTTCTTTTGCAAACTGTTTCAAACAGTTTACATGAAATACAAACAATTTCCTAATTTAAGACTTTTCCAGCAAGCAGTTATACAAGAAACAGAACTTATTGTTTCTTTCCAAATTGTTAGGACGTAAATATTTCATCGTTGATGCAATGATCTTTAAATACAGATATTCGTGAATTTGTAGAAACTGGATTACGAGAAAATATTTTGTCTAGGAGCTATAGGTATTAAGAGAAGATGAAAATGTTATAACGTTCTTTCATAACATTTTGTTTCATATTGCAAGTTTCAGAAGGTATATGCTACAGAATTTAATGATAATAGATTTTCAATAGAAGTTTAAACATTAGATTATTAAAATTCACAGCCTAATAATCGCGTATTAAATACATGAGATTTTTAGCACAAAAATTGGTATCAGCACAAAGCTGTAACTCTAATAATAGATGAAAAGACTGTATGTACCTGTCCTATTAAATTTAACAAATGATTGATTATTGGAATTTTTTCAGCTGAACAGAATTCGAATGAAGATTCCGCGCGTCCGGAACGTACTCTAACAAGAATTCGGTCGCAGATTCGATCAGCGATGGTCGAACATCTCTTCTCCCATTGTAGAAGGAGAAGTTTTCAGCAGACATTCAAACTTGTTCCGCTCACCCTACTTTTTCATAAAAATCGTACATATCGGAGGGGCATTTTTCGAGGAGAAAAGTGCGGCTCGACGAAACGCTGAGCATTTTTCCGACGGACTTTCCACCGAGAAATGTCGTGGCTCACCCCCCTCCCCCTAAACGGGGATTGTTTGTCTCGGAAGAGGACTTTTAGTTCAGAATGAGATACTATGGCTACGATTTACATAAATATGACAATCGCGCAGCTCTCGTGACTGCGTCTCCTGTCGAACAAGTTTTTCGCGCGAAGAAATGACGAACATTTGTCTCGCGAATCTAATGAAGGATCCAGATGCTCGCTGGATTATTAATTCATTTACATCATTAGCGCGCACAATGTATATCCCAAACATTTTTTGGGATAAGTTCAAAATCGTTGCGTCGTTTGTTTATCTCTAGACTACGGATTTTTATACAAAATAAAATTTGTCGGCGATAATTGCAAGATACAGCGGCTGCATAGATATTTATTTAATTTCTTAATCATTTGAATAACTTGAAAATAGTTCGTCAGTTTTTTTAAATTCATTAAATGTTTTTACTGTTTTCTATTTGATCAATTTGGTTTTTTTATATATGTATAAATGCTGACCACTATGCCGTAGTCATGGTAGATCCCAAATAAGAAGTGTAAAAAGTTGTGTTCATCTAATTCTGAATAAATGATTCCATTTTATTATTAGCTAATGTATAAAATAATAAAAAAAGCATGGAAGATCAAACTTTTGCTACAAAACAAAATAGAAATATAATGTTTAAACTGAAATAATGGCAGTTAAGGATCAAACAAATGCTTCCGCGCGAATAAAACGTTAATTCCAGTTATGACGATGGCGGTAAGTTTCGCTTTGAGGTCAGCCATGACATTCCAACTGGAACTTTTTTCAGATGTATAAAGAGCATTTTTACAGACGGCTTCCTCATTCTTTAATAACAGTGCCTCCTACCAATGTTCACTTTTAGACCTTTCTTTGCTCCGTGTTTTGTTAAATAATAAAATAGTTGGAATTTCTATCGCACTTTATGTGTGTTTGCGAAGTCTTTTCAGTCGACATTTTGAAGAATTTCCAACGACATTTTCTATTTCATAAAGGTCGGAGTATCAATGGTATGGAATTCGTTTAAAAACAGTGCAGATTCCGTTGAAAATATTCGTGGCGTATGTGACAAATATGTTTCGGGTGCAAAAATGTGGCAAATTTGACTTTCCGAATTTCAACAATGGACTAAAATCAGAGAACGATCAAAAATATTTCGTATCGAATGATTAAAATTGAAGCAAACATTTTTTCATTCGAAACCTCGCAGATCTTTTTGCGAACAAAAACAAACAATTTATAAATAGATTGTAAGACTTACATGACTTACGGGATTACCTAAAGTTTAAAGCATGCGAAATTAAAATCAGGAAAATTATGCAGTTGGCGACCTGCAGCAACGAATTAACGTAATGGAGACGGTTCAGACCGAAACGTGTGGTATTTTCATGCAAACACAGTCTCTTTCACTGTGTCCCTGGTTCATCGTCAGTCACGCGATTTATGCGGCGAGTTTCCAACGGTTGCGGTCGCAACTGACGAATAGTTTGTGGTATTCATTTCGATTTTGAAAGGGTTGGATTGCCAACTATGATTACCAGAAATCTCAGCGAGCTACGTCCAATTATAATGTAATTATTGATGCTTGGCCGATCACAAGAAATATGAACCACGATGCTCGGTAGAAAATATATATGGTCGAAATCAATAATACAACTTATTAAATTCCCCAGGTGACTTCCTCTATTCCGCGCATATTGAAATTCGTTGCACAATGCACATCTTTTTCTTTCTTGCACTTCTTTCATACAGCGTTTCCCATGTGGAAAATGAAATGTTCGTTCCTCGACGAACACGTTGAATGACATTTGCGAATCAATATATGTAATATGGTTTTCATACACGTTATACAATTATTCGTTGGTGCATACAGTTGTCCACGGAAACAAGATACGCCTTGATTTATTCGCGATAGCCAATTAATTTTCACCGCTGACAGTGTAAAACCACCTTTGCATTATTCCATAGAGTTGGAAATATTTTCACCAATATAACAATAATTAGAGTGTTATGTTACCATGTAATTTCAGAAATAAATGGAAATGACAGTTATCGATCTCTTAAATTTCTTTCAATTTATTGTATGAAGATCGATGTTAATTTAATGTGAAATTATGAATGTTCGGAAAATTAACAGCTGTTTGGTAAAAGATGGATATTTGGCACTTTGTTACGAATACCATTCCACCGCACAGGAAATTATTTTCATGAAATATTTACAAGATTAATTTTGTACAGTTAAGAATGATTTAAGCAAACGATTCAATTCATACATTTTTACATGTTAAATTGGTGTTTAATAAAATAAATATATTTTCCTTGGTTTAACGTTTTGTGACGTCTAAGACAAGGACTTTAAAATGACTTCTAGATAATTGCATCATGGCATTGTAAGAGAATAAGATTTGAACTGATCTACTATGGATGAGTTCGTGTTAAACAAAATTCCAATGAGATCTCGATTGTTTTGCATTTCAAGGATTTTCATAATAAATGCATAAATCTAGTTATGATATTTTATCCGCCTGGTATTTGGCAACGCATCAAGAATGTTGACAAAAGTCGCGATAGACCGTGTCGAACGCAATTTCATAAAAATCGGATTTCTGTAATACAGTCAGTTCGCAAAGTGTTGTCTTTCGGACAGGCTCGATTAATTGGTGTTGCACAACCATCCGCTGGTCGGCAATTTCCATATCGCGGGACCGCGGCACGGCTTTCCCGAAAATGTCGACGAGACTGGCTCGCATCATGATATTATCACGGCTGATCTCGGATCTCTTGGGACAAATATCCGGGAATATTCGTTTCTCGATAGGCCGGAGGCGCTGTCTCAGCCATTCGAAAGAGAGATAGCTGTTTTGAATCGAGCAATTTCCCATTTTCCGACCGCCATGTGACTGTCGATAAACAACCTTTGCTGGGGAACGAGCCCTGACAACAACGGAAATCTTCAGAAATAAAAGCCGTGCCAAACTTATAATTAAATCTATGTATATCAGACTAGGCTAGATTGTAAATGCGACGCATTACTTTAACGTGTATCGTATTATTTTATAAATTAACAATGAGTTTGTAATTTTTTAAAAAATATGAATTACTGTGATGTGTGAAGCAAGATACGTTTTTACCAGATTGTGGCTAAAAATGAAATCAAATTAAAATAGATTATAAATTTCAAGAAGATGATTACGTCAGCGATATGAGCTGAACAGAATTTAAAAAGTGCACTCCGGAAGTCGTGGAAGCTGGAATATCCAACTGAATATCATGGAAACGAAGTTTCAGATCCTGGGACATTATTTCAATGTATTTACTTTCCGATTTGTATTTACTCAAATAACATTTATGTTTATACCACCACGGACCATGCATTCCGTGGAAATAAATATGGACTTGTTCATATACAAAAAGACAGACACAGACCCTATAATAATTCGCAATCTAACTACAGAAATTCTTGAATACTTCTTCTTTAACACTTCTTTAAGGAAAACAAACGAAACAGCTTAACAAGAAAGGAGTCATTGTGTTTTCGTCGTAAACACAATGAAAACCAACTAAATGAAAACTTCACCGACAACCAACTGAGATTTATCAATGAAACGAAATTAATTGACAAAATATAACTAGGAATCACTATATTAACGCCGCTAATAATCACGCGGTGAATGAATGCGGTGTATAAAACAACTATTTGTAGAAGAAAAAAACATTTATTTGTCTCGAGAGTTTTAATTGTTGTGACGAATTTGCGATGGAAACTTAAAGAAATATAAAACGTTTAACGTCTGAAAAGGGGTTCAAAAGATACAATTCTGTAACCCAATTAGGGCTCCTTTGATACACAAAGAAAATTGTTCAAGTAAAGTCTGACTAGCAGAGAGAACTAAGCTCTCAAAGACGACGGAAATTTTTCTTAACTCTTTGAGACAAGAAAATCCGTCCACGATTTAATCGCGCACGACAGATGGAAAACCGTGGAATGTTGCTCGGGATAACGACCGTTGAAAGTCTTCGATTTTTTTTGTATGAACCTAATCCCCGTAACGCGGCGATCTCTTATTTTCCGCGTGCTCTCGCAATATTGTAAACGTTAGTAAGTCAGCTTAGTTGGAAAGGCGTCGGGTTAGGAATAGAATTTTCGGTCTTCTCGTTCATACAACGTAGGCTCGTTAAAATCACTGGTCCTGTCAAGGCGGCGCGGCGCAGCACGGCGGCGTTATAGATTTTTCGTGACACGAAATTCCATAAAGCGTTTGGTTTATTCCGAATCTTGTTTGCGGCGAATGAAGTTTCCGTAACCGGAACGGAATTTCCGACGAGTTCACAGGCTTTTTTTAACGCGATAATTCTGCCGAAGCGCTACGATAATGTTTCATTTGTTTGAAAAAATCTTGCTAATTTATACTATTTTTGGTATATATTCACTTTAGGGGAGACAGACAACAACTTTTCCCTATCCGTCGCTCAGCTTTAATTTCGAAATATTCGCGAAAAACTTCGACCTTATCCACCCTTATAATGTTCAAGGCACTTTAAAAACCGTTCTCAAAAATTATAAGTTTGTGAACGCGATAAACAGATTTTTTATGCATTTACGATAAAAATGATTTGATCAAATACAAAACAGTAAGAAACATTTAAAATATTTGTAAATACGGTTAAACTACTTTCATGTTATTAAGAAAGGAAATAAATATCTATGTAGCTCCTGTAGCTTGTAATTAGTATTTACAGACAATTTTTATTTCACATAAAAATCCACAGTCTAGTTATAAGTATAGATTAAGTCTGGGTTAGGTTTGGTATTGATATTTTACTTCTCGAAACCTTAAGAACAAAGGATGGTAATGTGTATAGGGGAAAGTTGTATGAAATGATGTTCGACAATATATTTTGTGTATTTTTAATAAACTTTAATTTTCTATGATCTTTCAACGCTTTAACTATCATACCAGTGTCCACAAAAGAAAAAAAAATCAGAACAGCCTGTGTCAAAATATAGAAGTAGAACAGTCGAGATATATTATACGATTTGTTATATATGCTCTACTCTTACACCTCGCAAATCCTAAGAAAATTTGGATAAAAAATAAATTCTATTAAAAGTTAACTTTTGAGTTTGATAATAAAATCGTGTCAGTCATACATGTATTCCTGACTTTGTACTAAAATTGTCGAAAGCCCTCAAAGTTACATACACGAATGATTCAAACAATTTAGTCTAATTTTCACAGACTAGTTAAAAGAATCTTCACGAAACACTCAAATAAAATCAACGTATACTAGTAAAATTTTGAAAAGGTAATAACATTGAAATGTCAGGTACATCTATAAAAACGAGCCACGAGGTTCTAATAATCGTATCTCCTCTTTTCAAGTTGTTCATTCTCGTTTCCAAACTGATGCACAGTGTCAGAGAGATTATTGTATAAATCTTTGAAGCCTTTGACCCTTTTTAAAATAACCTGCGTGCACTTTTTGGGGAAGTCCTTGAAGTCCTTGATTATCATTTGTTCTATAGCTACAATGATTAGAACTTCTTTACCGTTCATACATAATTTTTATTTAAGAAAGAATATCTATTATATGCCTCAATTTACTTTAATGGTTAAACATCGATGATAGAATTTTATTCCTCGAGCTAAAATATATTAATAACGTTCACATACATTATGAATTGTGTTGAAAATCTTCATCATGGGCCTGACTCGTTATTACAAGGCAAGTAGTTAACCGAGGTACGGTATTGAAAAATTGAATTGTTTTATGGCGCAGCTATTATTTTTGTTTGGTACCGAGCACAAGGAACAGGCCGAAGATCGACACAACGACGTCAAATCCAGAGAAGGGATTGTGCCCACGATTTTATCCGGAAAATGGGCTGTCACCTAAATAATACAATCTAGAGACAGTTCAGTTGCCACGCGAACGTTAACCGATGCATATTGAATCTTGATGGATCGTGACAGTGTGGGCGAAATGTTTCGCGAAAATTCTAATTTTTCTCTCGACCAGCGATCAGCTGTATCTAAAATATTATCGAAAATGGAGTGTTCGTTTTCGAGCAATCAACTACGGATTAAATCATTTCCTTTATATCGACCTGGGACAAAGTGTAAAATGCATTTTTGTGTAATCGACTGCTTTCGCCATCGTAATTTTTTACGTCTCTGGTGAGATCGTGGTATTTATACATTAAGGTGGATTATCGGGAACTTTACGAGTGTCGTAAAGCTTATTGATAGCTGTGCTCAGCATATAATGATGCATAAATATGCAATATGGAGGGATTAATAAAAATATTACGTGTTCCCACTTAGAAACAATAAAATTTTCTATAAAATCATTGTGCTCGGCGAATTTTATTAGCCACGGTTGTCAAGCGTTGAAAATAATTTCTGTGAAGCTGTAAACTCTTTCGTCTTTTTCCCCAGCATGTTTCTTGTTGCTTTTGTACTCTTCTTGAACTTTTGGTAATTAAACAAAAAACACAACCCACCGCCCTGCCTATAAGTTGAACGATAAAAGAACCATTCCTTAACGTGCAGTTAAAAGTTCAAGTTGATTGGTTCGATACTTTTCTCTTGTCGACCAACTGCGAAAAAGTTGTTTCGAGAAAATCGCGTTCAAAGTTTTCCGCCGAGCTATGTCTACATAACTACTTCGAATTATTGCCTGCAACTTCGAAGATATAATCTTCGTATGTGCCCGTTGCTATTGATTAAAATAAAAATTCCTCCTTAGAATGTGTGCAGCGTTAAAAACGTCGGGGACACCAACAGCAATGAAATTTAAAATTTTGTATACTGCCTGGACGTGTTCTGCAAGCTTTGCTACCGAAGTTAGGTCAGCAAACTACAGTTTGTTTGCGCAATACGTTTTACATCTGACCTCGATAGCATAGCTAATAAACTCGATGTTTGAAATTTACGTGCGAGCAGATTGCATTCGTCCGCGCGTTCTCATCAAAATAGTATTTTGATTGATAATTATATGTATTACTATCCGAATCGATGTACCTCCAATTATTTTCGCAATTATTTTGCTATGCGTTAACCAAGAGCTGTTCGTTAATTAAATGCAAACATTCGTTAAAGCACGAGCCAAACGAGAAACTCAATTGCACGGATAATGAAACGCGACGAAATATTCTGTCGCATGGAGGGGATTCGTCGAACATTCTAAGTAATCCAATAATTCAGTATAGCAGATACAGCCGTAGGAGAAATTGAAATTTAACTCAATCCGCGGCAGGTCTAAGTGGTAATTTCACATCGCAATGCATCGCTTAACGTTTCCGCCCTTATTTCATAGCCGGAGCTGGCCAAATTAAGTATTTCTGCTCGAGAAGAATTTATTTCGCGTCATTACCATTACGAATGCATCTATTTCACTTTAAGATCACTGTGAAATGCTTTTGCCACTCAAAGTGGCAATTTTGTTTCACATATTGCAAACACCAGCGCTCATAAAATCATCATCGTGCCCATCGTTAATTACACTTTAGCCACCGGCAGTTTCATGATAGTCCTCTTAAAATCGACGATCGACAGTTGAGAATATTTGAAAATATTGTTCAACACGATAATATTTCTATCCATAGTTCAACAAATTATTTGGATTAATACGACGTAATATATCTTTTTGAAGTTAATATTTAAAAGCAAATTGCTGAGCTATTCATAGATAGCCGTTACACATATTTAAAGAAGTTCTTTACAATTATTAAAAAACGAGATAACTTCTTATGTAGCACAAATTGTGGCATGTGGCAACTATTCGACATCATTGATTAAATATCCAATCCAATGCAAATTTAGCCAGATAACAATTTATTCAAATGAGATTTTATTCGAATAAAAATTCCTTTGGATAAGGTCCTTTGGTTCTCGGTCGCTTTCAGTTTTTTCAACCGCTGCATCGATAAGTTTGTTGTTTTCTGGCTCGATTGAACATTGATGGGTGACTAAATAATCTTTCTTCTGATGCAAAGGAAGTCATCGTGCATTCCAATGCTCATAATTACAACACAAATATGGTTAAAAAATTATGCAAAAGAAAACGGTCATCAGTTATTGGCATTATTATTCGAAAAATTTTGCAGTATCTATTCGAATCATTTATTCGAATAGAAAATTAAGAATTATTCGAATAAACAGAGAGAATAATTTGTTACGAATGATGAATAATTGTTATTCAAATGAAATATTCCACTAAAAAGAATTCGTTCGGATAATTATTTTAGATAAATACTGATTCGAAACAATTCGAATAATGCTCGACTCTGATTTCTGCAGGGGATTAGTTCTTAAAGACATTTTAAATGTATAAACTTGAGAGTCAACGACAGAAAAAGGGGTTGCCTGCTCATCACTAAATGGAGGCGAGGAAAAACTCTGTCGACGCACGTGCACAATGGAAAACAATGCAGTATAATGAACCAAAAAATTCACGAAACATTACGTTTTTGTCAGTAAGCACGTTCATTCGGCATGGGACAAAATGCACTGCGCTGTCGACCGCGAAACAAACATCGCATGTTACAGATAGTTCTTGTGAGAGGGTTGAAAAAATAATCTGAAAAATCGTCTTTTTCCCGGAATCCCGCATTGTTTCATATTTGCAGGTCATCTCTTTATTTCTATTCGCGTGGAAAACTCATGTTATTTCGGGAACGATCCTTGCGGCGTATCTGTGTAAAAACGAGGAAAAAGATTGTTTGGACTGGCGATATGCTCCATTTGATTTCTGCAGAGGGAACTACGTAAATACCTTCGGTTATTATAGGTACATGAAAAAGCCGCTGTGAACGCGGCACAATGTTTTATTTCTAATCTATTATTATAATAATTACATCCTGTAGATCACACGAATAGGATTAAATAAACAAAAAGACTGTTTTGAATACGGTAGGTGGATTGTTTTTTCATAGATCCATAAATATCGGCGGTATTTACGTGGTCTCCCCAACGCGTGAATTTTTTATTTTTCCAAACAAAGCTGTGGAACGTAATTATAATCGCCAACTCGGATCATTGGCTCATCTATAAAACGAATTCTAGGAAGAGAAATTAATTATAAAATCAGTCGTAGGAGTTTGAAGCGAACGGAAATATTCTGTGGTACTGTGTATGATTCGTTTCTGTCTTGTAGCAATTCGTAAAAGTTTTAAAATGTTTGAAAATTCCACGATGTACTGATTTCCGTTGGTCTCCGTCGAACGAAATCACCATGCAGTAGTGTCTTGTAACTTTCATGCGTTAGCTGCTATACAAATTGCCGGATTTTACAGATTTTGTAAAGAAAAATTAACTCACAAATGTAACATTTCTCAAAATACTGTGTAATAAATGAGCATAGAGTTTCCACAAAAGTAATATTGCTGAATCAACGTTGAAAATTGAACTTGAAAAGTAGTTGCTGTCGAAAATATGGTTGTGTATACATATTTCCACATAACTGATAGGTAAACCATTAAACGCACTTTTAACGAAACCTCATTTTTTGAACTGATATGCACGATATCTCAAGTTCAAGCTTTACACAGAATTCAGATTTACACAGAATCTTCAACAGACACGCCGCAATTGCATGAACTGTCGTTCATTTAGAAAATTTAGTTGACATGTGTATAGAAACCAATAATCAAAAAAGTCTTATCGTTTTTTTGGAAAATAATCAATTCTGAAAAGGCCGAAAAATCGAAATGTAGACAACAATACCCCCTGAATGCATAACCAAATTGCACGAAGCATCATAAATACATTGCAAAGGTTTGTACACATATTCTGTAAAGAAATCTGAAAAATAATAAGATGACACAAGATTATATTACGCTAGTGATTAGTCCGAACTCGAAATAAAATGAAAAGCTGCGTTAAACGTTATCGAAGTTTGTATCCTATAATTTTCGCAGTCTATTCACGAGATGTTTTTCGTTTCCCTTGTGCACGGACTTGTTGAAGAATCGAGTTTCTAGTAATTATCTTCGTGGACAATGGCGTTCGGTGATATTTAGATCTTCGAACGCTACAACATCGGTGGACAGTATTGAGATTTCGGAGTACTCCAGTGTACCACGTTTATTGAATAATTCAGTCATGTGTGCAGGACAGTGGTGCTTGCGCCGAACAATGGCTTCTTCAGTGGCCCGCCATTGTCCGTTCCCAGTTTCCAGTCTATTATCTGTTCTAAGGATCCTCAGTTTACGAGTCCGGCACAATCGGAATTTGTATCTGGCCATTTTCCGACAACTAAATATAATTTATGCGCACAACTACGTACCTCGCAGCTGAACATGAAATATTAACAGATCGTCATCATGTGTTTATACCTGACGAAAATATCAAAAAGTCAGCGAACTATGAAATTCCTTAGAACTTAAGTTCGAAGTTTATCACGAATACATTCCGTTATTACGAGTATAATAGAGAAAGTATACTACAATAGTTACTACAAGAGTATGTAGATTCGTTTATCACAAGTTGTTGCCTTGAAAAAATGGTCATTTTTATACTATGTCGAGAGTTATTGTGTAATAGTTATTTTATCTTTGTGTTCGTAGATTTCAAACGTTCTAGAAGATTTTTAAATAAGAATAAAGTAGGAAGAGAAAGAGTAAAAGTTAAAAAATTGAGTTATATTTTGCAGCACCGTAACGTAGATTGTTTCAAAGTCGAGTTAAACAACTAATAGGATAAGTAGGAAGGACTTTAGTTGATTGTTCTACAAGAATTTAACATACACAAATGTTCACCGAGTTGCCACGAATTAACATGGTAGAATAAAGGATTGGTTAGCCAATGGAAGAAAGGATTACGAGAAGGATTTGTGCATAATTAAACCTTATTATTCGCTTCCTACGCGAGCAAGCTTAATGAAACTACATTTGTCTTATTCGGTACGTGGAGTTCACATGTCCTGAATTGCTAATCAATAATGTATTGTTTAGTCCTTGGACGAGCGATCTGAATTACACCAGAACAGATCTGATTTATTTGGGATCATATTGTGACATTGTCATTGTCCTAAAATCTGCAGTTATTTTACTTATAAATAAACTAGGTATTCGTTATAAGAATAAGAAATTTTAATTAAAATTTCAAAGAACTTATTTTGACTAAATTATATTAGACTTATCGAAATTATTAAGAAAGAAAGAAATCTAATCAATTTCTGTTACAGGATATTAAAGCAAATTATTTTGAACAAATAAAATTGTAAATGTTAGAACAATTTAAGAAAAATGTTCCCATGTATGAAAAACAAAACAAATTTGTAGGTAAAAGTTAACGAAAAAATATGTCACTGTTCTTTAGTACATTTATAATTCAGCGGAGAAAATGGGAACGTCTAACAAATATATGATGAAGTCACTTTACGCTGTGCTAGTATGTTTCTAAAAATATTGCACTAGAAGATTCTTTCATGCAACTTTTTATGCTCAAATTCCGGAAACATGAGAATGTAACGTGTTTTACATAAGCTCAGCGTGTGGAAGAACGGAAGTAAGTGTCGCAATGTTATATAACAGGCAATATAAGATGTGACAAAGAAGATCGCAACGCATGTTTCATAGACACGAGAAAATGGATACTGTTGAAATTCCATACTCCGCTGTACAGTTCTTTTATGGTTCTTAAAGTCTGCAGTTTCATTTGAGAACTTTATTTTCATATAGTACATAATTTCATTCAATTTCTCATTATGTATTTTACAATGGATTTTACGTATATTTACATATACTTCGACAAAACTAAAATTCAATTTTGTTCTCTTCTTCAATGCTTTGAGAATAATGTTGTGTTTCACAAATAAAGATATTTATACACTATAAATAAGGTTGTACAATCCACACATTACTTAATATAAATATTTTTGGTACACATAATGAAATCGTTGCCATATGAAATATGATTCAATATGTAATGAATTTTTGGGTTTTCGATATTCAATATATTCTATAACTTTAATTCTGAGGATATTTTCGTCGGCTCTTGCGACAGCAAAATATGATTCTAACATTTGTTAGAAATGTTAATATATGTAAGGTACAAATATGCATACAGAATGAGAATTAAGCATGGTGAACTGGCGCAAGTTGCATCTCCTAATTTGTGAGATCCGTTATTTACGTCGTGCTCTAATTACTCGCGATTTTCCAGGCAGGCCTAGACGGGCTTATCCGGCAGTTACATAGCGCGAAAAGGTGAAGGGTCATCGTTCTCTGTCAAAGGATCCTAGAAATTTAATTAATCTGAGCCGATGGGAATGAGATATACACGTCGTATTCACTCGAACACATTACAGTTTGCCGCAGCAATCCTCTGAAATTCGCGTTCCGTAGCAGAGAAATTTATAAGGAAGAATTGAAAATCGATATATCGGCCATATGGATTTTCTCGAGTTGAAATTGGGAAACGGATTAAGTTATTCTCATTGTTTTATTAAAAATCTTTGGAAAGAGGTCCAAGCTTATTTTATGTCACTTTTCCTGGAAATGTTAGTTATGATGACACAAAATCTTTTGATGACAATTATATAGTAGTATCAATTTCAATATTCTATTAAAACAAAGTTATTAGTCTTAAAGTAGAATATTAAATTTCTTATAAAAACAAGGTGTGCGGCGATTTCGTTTGTATTTTAGTATTACCTTGTAAAATCAGAATCATTAAATTCTTCAATTTATTTGCGCGGTGAAAACATTTTATTATGTAAGGAGATGATATTTATAGCGATGTTTCATTGATCCATTACAATTTATAGTATCTTGATAGCTCCACGTGATATTCATTTTAATAATGCCAGATATTTTCTATTTCTATTTTCTACTCCTTTCCATTTCAATGCAACCTACATGAATAAAATATTTTGACGTGGGGTAAGTATGTCAATAACTGCCCCCCCCCCCCTTGGTTACTGTGCCATCATAATAATTTTACTTATATTTAAGAACAACACTATTAAATTAAAGACATTGAAATTTTTAAATAAAATTTGATCTGTAATTTTCTGTTAAAAGACTTAAGAAACACATTGTAAATAAAGATGAAAAAATAAAAAAAAATAATGCTTATCAAAACAAAAAAATAAGCTATTATGTGGAATTCGTAATACAACCGAGCAGAGGTGATTCTACGTGAACAAATTTGGTATAACATTTTTTGATCCGGGCTTCGTTTTCGAGAAAATCGACATTAAAGTTTCTTTATCGGTTTGTACAACGAATTTCGGCCAACTCTGTATTTCGTTCAACTACAGGAATAATAACGTATGATCCGATGCGAGTTCGATGTTACCAGCAGCGTTAAAACAAGTTACCGAATGAATGGGGTTTCTACAGCTGATGCATAACAGTCGGCGAGCTGCTCAAACTGTACCCGATGCAGACATAGACAGCAAGAACCGCAGCGAACGTGGCCAAAGTAAAGACAGCCGTGCTGAATCCTGTGAGAATGGAATTGAAACTAAATTCCGATCCCATGGCATCTATTTCGGTTAATTGGGCGGGGCCTGGTTTGTACACGTTGCCCCTATTATTTTAGATGTGTTTATTCGCAGAAAATTGGTTTCAGCTGAGCTTAACGCAACATCTGCTTTCTGTTTGAATTATCAACATGTAAGTTATTAAGAGACGCATATGACACCTTGGAGCACGAAAATTACTTCCAGTTTCCCTTGGTATTAACAAGATTTCAAAAATACTTCTGGTATGAAAAATGTTTAACAAATTTTAAATCTTTAATAACGGAGCGAGTTGATAAATTATTAAAGTGGAGCAACGAAAGCTGACTTTTATGGCTAAGTCAACTACTATTTCGAAGATATTTATTCGCCCAAAGGCATGCGAAAATGGTAAACAAGAAGAAAACTTCCTTTTAAAGTTAATTTCCTTAGAATGAGATTTTAAGAAATCGTTTTTGTAGTGATTTACGAGATATGTATACATTTTGCATGGCCTCGTAAAAGAATTGAAAACTAAGCGACTTTTTCAAATATCTGAAAATGGTCAATGTTTTCTGAAGTTGTGCAAGCAGAAATTTTATTGCGGTATCAATCGTGTACTTAAAGTATCAATGAAGCAATACAGATTCAATATAATTGACTGAGAAGCTTCATGTAAATTCAAATTTCCATGAGCTGATTATTTTATCCGATAATTACGAGTAAATTTACTAATTTTCACGGCAATATCGATGCATAGTTTGATTTGAATTTTTGTGAAGAAATGGAAATTTTCTCACTTTCTTTAGCTTCTTCATCCATACAAAATAGAATTGAGGATGGGCATGTAGCTTGGCATTCAGGATCTTCCGTTTCACTTTCAGCTTTACCAGACGTATCTATGCGAAATTAAAAAATATTCATCTACAAGATTTCTCTCTCATTACGCTTGTGCATCGCTTTTTGACTATCGAAACAGATCTTTTGAGAATTAAAATATTCTTTTGTTCTTTTACTTCTATCTATATTTCAAAGGTTTCATATTGATTCAAAGAAAACGACTTCTATTGGAAATATACAATGTTTTACTTTCACTAGAAACTTTCATCTTTCACTTTTGTAAAGGTAGCAAAAATAAAGTGTAAAAGATTTTTCTGCTTTAAATGAAAGTCTTTGGAAAATTGATGAATATCTTGCGTTTGTTTCTGTAAGAATTTGTTATAATTATTATAATATAAAAAATTTTCCTCCCTAATATAAAATTTTTTCTAAAAAAAATTTCAGAAAAAATTTAGAACTTCAATAAACGAGAATAGATTGTTGAGATATTAAATGTATCTTGCGATGTGCTCGTGAGATTATAAAAGAAACGATAAGGAAATGGAAAATCGCTTACACAAATTTAAGTCATTTCGCAGCGAGCAGTGCCAAACTATTTCACAAGCAAGCGCAAGAAAACAACTCCGGAGTATTTCCGAACCTACTGTAGACCTTTATTACTTCACCTGTTTGGCTAGTTTCGTTCGCCATTTTCCACGGAGAGTACGAGCTGGCAAACCGTCAAAGTTAGCAGTTCGAAAGCGTTCCAAGAGTGTCGATCGACCTTCTACGGGGCAACTTAATTTAATTTTGATCCTCCTAACGTTATCGCGGCGAAATTGTCAACAAAAAAAGTCAAAGGCACCTCAGAGCTATCGGGGGGAGGACAACTTCCCAGCGTCTCCTCTTTTGCCGCGGTCGTCGAGACGGGAATCAGCAGTTCCGTCGGTTCTCAGTTATCGGAGTAGACGGCAAATTTACCCGGGATCTCTTTCTCCTTCTTCTTTAAGCTGTCGTTAAGCGCGAAAGGTTTTTCCTATTTCTTGCCATTTTCGTTCCGTTCCGTTTCGTTCAGTTCAGTTTCGTTTCGTTCCGCGGAGAGAAGTCTCCCTCCCCTGAATGTTCGCGGCGACGACGAATTAATCTGCCTCCGGTGATTACGCAGTTAGACGACGTTTTCCAAGACTAGTGCATTTCCCCGGGGAGATTTTCCGCTCGAACGATGCAAATTTATGATAAACACGTTGTGTCTCTAATGGGGCCAGATGTGGAAAATCGTGTAATTTGTTTCGCCGGGAAAGAAACGTTTTAGCTGAAACTAATGGGGAAAATATGCTTCAAACTTTCATGGCTATCTTATTGCAAAAGTCATTTGTACCTGATATTTCGTGAAAATTCTTTTTGCGAAATTCCAAATTCTTTGTAAATCCAAGAAAAAGAAGAGAAAAATTAATCACACTATTGAAATAAGCTGCTCTTTTTTTGCACTTTGACATTCGCCCTAATCTTTTTTCAGTAGTTGAGTAAAACATCACAATTTTACGCGAAATTAATAATACTTATTACTAGACCGCGAATTTTTTTGTGAAATAAAACTTGTCTAAGTTGATTATTAGAAACGCAAGTCAGAGGAAAATGTCTTTCCTCTTCTAATAATTTTAATAAGTTGCACATAATATAAAAATATTCTCAAACTCTTTCCATGTCTTTACAATTTTATTTTTCATCTAGTCATGTTTGCCAAAAATGTATAAAATCAAATAAGTTTGTGGGAGCTACAACTTAATTGTACACCAAGTATTTTTATTATTATTGTGTTTCAACATTCCTAGTACAAATGAAAGGAACAATGAATATTACCAATAATATAATTACTATCAAGAAGTGTATCATCATTCGAAATGTTAATATGGATATCTAGTATTTCGTTAAGTGATATCTCACGTTGGAAACAGGAGAATGAACTTTGTATTTGAATTTCTCGAGAATGTATTTGTCAGATGTCTTCAAATATCGATTCAGATTCTCCAGATTCTCAGTTTAAATTGATTGCCACGTTGGGTGAACTTCCATTCCAAATATAAATTTAATTTGACGAAAATATGATTATGATAGCTCTGACGTAAACTAAGATTTATGGCATAGTTAACGGGGAAGCTTCAACCAGGACTGATTACGAATAAAATTTCAAATACGCATTTCGGAGCATTACTTTCAAGTACGTTAGCACTTTTCTTCGCGAATATTTTCATTCCAGCACTATTTTTATTAAAGGAGTCAAAGGACACTTTTGAAAATTTTAATTTGTTACTATTTATACCAATAGGATTGAAACACACCTTTTACAATTTGACATTATTCCTATCAAAGAGGTCAGAGAACAGCTTTTCAAATCATAATCTAAAATTAATTTCGAAGTTTAATCACTTTTTTCAATTCATTTTCCAAACGCATTCTATAATGATAAAGAAATTAATTTCGTTCAAATAGTTAAATACAAAGTTCGGTAAAAATAGCTTCTAGAAATGAATGACAAGACTTTTAATGAAACGAAATTGTGAAATTGATTTTGACAGACGTATTATATCTTTGAAGTATGCAACATCGATATTTTCCTAGTTTCATACATAGAAAAATCAATTAAGGTTATCAAAAAATAACAAAATTGGATATCTTGGATTTTGTGTCCGCGCGAAATAAAAATGTTTAGAACGCAATAAATACTTTCTCAAGGCATATCGATCATTTTAATTACCTTCTTGAATGATTGCAATTATGCTGCAACTGAATCTTCTTCATTAACTGTTTCAGTGTCCAACAGATTTTAGTTTAGTTTGTAACAGATGAAGTAGTACTTTTGCTAATTTGACTGATTCCACTAATTTGTTGTTGATCAGTGTTGTCAGCTTTGGGATTAGTAACGTTACTAGAATCGGCACCTTGAATGGAATCGGCACCTTGAATGGAATCGGCGCCTTGAATAGAATCGAAATCCTTAATGGAATCGTCAGCCTTTTGCGATGAACTGGTCTCTGTTACTGCGGCTTCTTTCAGTTCTCCGTTCTTCGACTCGTTTTCACGCTTCTCTAAGTTCGAATTCACACGTTTACATTACTGTTTCTGCTCTTCCATTCTATTTTGAAATTGTATTTCTCGAATGCAATATTCGCTCTATACAAGTTATATTTAGATAGAACATACACAATCGTGGAGCCGATTAATTTTTAGGTGTTCAATTTGTAGGTCGAAAATCCATATGTAGCACGTGAGAACGCCGGTAGC
The DNA here is from genome assembly GCF_051020955.1 of Megalopta genalis. Taxonomy (NCBI): domain Eukaryota; kingdom Metazoa; phylum Arthropoda; class Insecta; order Hymenoptera; family Halictidae; genus Megalopta; species Megalopta genalis. The sequence continues at coordinate 20,251,256 of NC_135018.1, read as the reverse complement.
GAATTGTGTAAAAATGGATTCACGCTTACACGTTGTTCGAAAATGGTGAGAGCATGTTGAGAATGGTTGTTTTGCATTTTCATTCCACCATTCGGGTTGTATTTATAATCTCATATTTTGAACAAATATGTTAAATCATAAAACAGTCGTAAATAAATACATTAGTGTAGTTTAATTTAACCCTTTGTGCACGTGGTTAATGCATCTCAGGGGACATAACAAAATTGCTGGTATTTACGGTACTTAATTTCATACATTAATTGTTTTTCATTGATTTAACTAAAGATGAATTCAGTGTGTGGACATAGAAAACAATAAACTACTGAAGTTTAAAAACAATTCTTCAGAAGCAAAATTACAAATCGATAATTTCAACATGCCGTTTTGCAATATGTGGTATGAAATTATTGTATGTTAGAGCTAACCTCTTTGTTGACCTTCTTCCTGAAGCATTCTCGCTCTCAAATACGCGAGTCTTCGACAGTTATTCTCTCTCGTGCAACCAATGATAGGCATTTTTCAAAGTTCCTGTACGATAATATATATTCTGTTAAAAAGATAGCGTCAAATTTTTTAATAACTTTAATCTCCTAATATTGCAAACAATCATTACGGTGTAAAATTTTTAATTTTCTTAATGCAACGCGTTCGCGTTTTAATGTTTACGTGAATGGGCCCGTTCTATTTGCGAGAAGTCTCTTTTTATAGTTAAAAAGGGTCAATTAAACATCGCAGAAGTACGCGAAAGTTTCTAAAATTCACAGTAGGGTTATACCACAAACCTACTTTTGGAAAGCAAAAGTAAAAGGCGAAGTCTTTGTTTCAACTCGATGTAAGATTATCTTCGTGACCCAGAAGCGCTTCTTTTAAGGAAGATTAACGAGTCTCCCTTTTTAACACTAGTTATTGCATTCTAGCGACCTGGAACCGTTTTCTTTCTGCTTCTTCGGTGTCGTTCGTGCTAATTTGTCACCGTATTTGCAACGTTTCTCGCAGCCAGGAAGTCGAGAATTCTTAAATGTCTGACGAAAACACAAAATCATATTTAACAAATTTGGTTTGTCATCGTTTGATCATCTTTCGACGTAGTATCTGTATATCTTCTCAGATATATTCGTTAATCTTTAATTGCCCATTTAGTTGAAACGTGTGATAAATAAAGCATTTATTCCTTTATCTTTATTTATTATATGGATTCCCAAAATTTCAAGGTTATCGTAGTTTCTTTTAAGGAAGGTGTTATATTTTCGTTAGTACATATAATGTTGTAGCTAATAAAAAGAAAAATTCAACTGTACGTAATATGTCGATCTTCGAAAAAGTCACGAAAAAATGCAACATTTATTTCATATGAACGAGTTGAAATTTCAGAAAATATGATCTTGAGACGAAAATCATCTGGATCTTAATAATTACTGAAGGAAATATTTTCTCCTCTCGTTAAAAACAACAGAGGCGTTTTAGATTCCATTGTTAAGTGACACAACATTTACATAATTTTACGCTTTTAGCGTAAACGGCTAGAAATCGATAAGGGCAAAGATCTCTTCCGGAAAAAGAGACACGCTATACTACGTTGGCCACAGTAGCTGCCTGCTTCACCATCCACAATCGCTTTAGACTAATGACATTTGACTGTTCGTAGTGTAGTGGACAACTGCTGACTAGCGGTGTATCACAAGCCTCCACTTTAAAAAAAGGTGTAAAGGAAAAGCTAGCCATGACTTCGATCAATACCGTTGGTTTGTTCTAGTTTTACAAAAATGAGGTTTTATCGAGAATTGGTCGTATAAAATAGTGCTGATTAATCTGCGATCGATATAACGACAAAATACAAATAAATAACGTCAATTTTAATACCATTTAAAAATTCTATTGAATCGTGCAGAAACATTTACGTTACTCTTTGTGAGTATTCTAAAGCAAATAACTATCGAATGATCAAGTGATTTATGGTATTCCTCAATGTCTTTTTTAAAATAATGGCTTATTAATTTCTTCAACTTATTTTGACGCTAGTGAGAAATGGCATTGTCTTGTGGATAAATGAATTGTAAGGATTCTTAAATAATTCAACAATATTATATGTCGAGACCATCGTAACGTGATTTTCTATACCTTTAGTTTGGTAGATGTTGACGTAAGTTTATTTAATACTAAAACAATCAGATTTGTTAAAATAATGTGTTTACAATTATTAGGATCGCACAAATGCATCTGTGAGAATTGTTATGAATAGATTGATGCTTTATGAATTCATTGCGAATGTGTGTACGTAGAATTAAATGTAGAAAAACGCTACACATTTTTCTACTTCTACGAGGAAATCCTGGTAAGAAATCCTTGTATCAATAATACAAGGATGAATGAAACACAATCTTGCGTATTCGCAATGCAATGTAAACCCAGACATTTTTAAAAAGATTCACGGAGTGTCAGAGTCGGAGCAGTCCAGGAAAAGATAAGTGAAAAGTTTTCCGCGAAGATTTTCATATCCCGGACACTTTCGCGATCCAAGGATTAAATATGTGCTTTCCGAGATACGTGGTCGTCTAGAATTTCCTAGTTACACAGTTTTGCTTTCACTATTGGATTCCATGCCACGAGCATCATAGAAAAAGTGTCGGAGCTGGTGGCAGGCTTGTGCTCCACGCGATGCCGATGACTCGGGAAGATTTCGGGCTCGGGAAATTCCTCTCTTGGCAATTTACGGAACTTTCGGAATTATTTAATGCTCATCGGCGCTGGGAACTTGTTAATAGAGCCGGTATTTATTGAATTACCTCGAGTATCGAGCGCCGCCTCGAATATTCCATGCACCACGGTACGTTCGCACCAAACATTTCGTACTTTACTTGAAACCGACTTCGGTACCATAATCGAAATACTTCCGCGAAAATACCTTAGATTTTTCGAGACCGGAAAAGACAGGATCTTGGTTAATACAGAATATCTGAACCTCAACGTTGAATTGTACTGAGCTTAGAAGAAGAATGAAATTTTAAAGTCAGTCTTTCCGACGGCAGATTGACTTAGTTCCAAGTCGTTTAATTTTTAATAGAGCAGAGGTAGAGTATGAGTATTGATAATATGAAGGTAGAGTATAAATAACTATGAGAGAAATACAAAACAGTTACAATTAAAAGAACATAATTATCTGTTCAGAAAGCAAGTAAACATTTGTTTATTCTGGTTTGTTGCAATGGAAGCAGTGTATTCTTATTTTGTATAAGAAAGAATGAATTTGTGTACGATATTTGTTCTAGAACAAAAAATTGTATTCATTTTCTATTTCTTAAAAATGATTTTCGTTAGATGGTTATATTAGCCTCACTTTTTAAAAGCTCAAAAAATTATTTATTCTCATAATACACATTAAATTTCATTGAATTATTTTTCTTTTACTTTCACTTTTTATTGCAGGCAATTTTATTAGTTTATATCGCAAAACATACGCAAAGGTTACGAATTAGCTTTTATGAAACCAAATGTAAAAAGTTTGAGTTTCGCGTTTTATAGAAATTTTCGAGATAAAGTATGCATTGCGCAAAGAATTTCATTTGTGAATGGAACAGCACCGAGATATTTGCATGTCGAATGGGGAACATTGGCACCGAGAAAGGAATGTTATAGGTTCTGGCAGAGTAATGAAAGAGCTCTATGAATATTACGCGATCTTGAATCGTACAGCCAAAGAGGTCAATGTTCACTATTTTCTTCCTTCAATTAAGCACTGCTTTTACCGTTTTGTGTTAGCAATTAGCGCATATTGTTCAATCGCCCGAAACCACATCTAGAAATCCTGTATCGTTCGTGCAGGTTTTTTATTTGATTTCGCTAAAGTTATGTGCTATGCACTATTTCAAAATTATACTCAGCTACCACTATGCTCTTTTCATTGTCCTGTTTTCATTGTCAAATTATTTTCTTATTTTGTTGTGTATTCATTTTTCACGTACACGTACAAATAGATGTTCAAATCCAAAAATCTCGAGGTACCTAATCATTTTGTCCTCTCTAGTGTATGTCCTTTTCCCTTCAATTTAGACTCTCGACAACCACGAAAAATATACATACATATCTCTTTACGGTAAAATAAAATGATAATTGCTACGCACAACTAATGTTGGGTCGTCCTGTATGTCCGAAGAAACGCAGTCTGGGACGCAATCGAACGGATCTGGCAAGGCTTTGTCCTGTGACTTTCCTGGCTTTAGATTCTGATCAGAAATAGATCTAGAAACCAATTCAGTACTGTGTTTTTCCTGTTCTGCCATTTGGAGAACGCAACACGTCTCGATGTCACTAGCTTTTACTCGTGAAGGATTTGCATGATCTCCTTCATTTGAAGTGATCTGTGTGCTCGCAAGAGAAGAACGAAAACTATCCTCGGTACAGTGTCTTCTCGCATATGGACTCTGTCATTTCGTCATGCCAAAAGTTGATCAGACATTTCATCTAGCAATGAATTAAATTCGATTTTTGAAAAATAACGACGTTCTCGAGATGTACAGCTACATTAAAACATATTAAGAAAGATCGTCACGTTTGACGTACAAAATGAAATCACTATTAGAATTATTCGTTATTAATATCGTTACAAAATACGATTTATTCCTGTTTAAAATCAATGTCCTTTTCATTTAAGGTATAAAATATTTTTCATAAAACAGTGCATTTAGTGCCATAGTTAAGTTGCATCGATATTTGAATTATCAAATTTTGTATTTACATTGTAATTGACAGATGTGTACACTTACTTTCAATTAGGATTGAAATAATTTCGATGGATCGGAAGAAAATCACCAAGAATTTAGCTCCGAATCACGAGTTTTGTCAATTTTAATCAGCCGAAATGGTACTATATTTGTTGCAAATTCTTAATCTGACATTTTGTTTACATCGTCACGTTTGGCAACGCGATAATCTTTTGTTAAATATACATTATAAGGGTCGATTCACATCCACGTGCCAGGCTCGGGCCGTGCTCCAATCATTCTTACATTTGATTAGATTGGAGTGTTCACACTACGCGTGTCGTGCTCGCAGTGTGCCAGGCCGGCCCGGCACCGTTCAAGCTTGCAGGTAGGCCCGCACCAGGTTTGCTTCGCTCGTAATCAAAACAAAGCGAGACAGAACTACGGAACTGGTAATATGTGGACAGAGTGCGCAATCTTTCGTTTTAGGGTCGATGCACATTTACGTGCCAGTTTTTATTTTATTTCATTCCAAGTAATAGTAAAATTAGAAAAAGGCATTTTAGTCATCGTCTAATAGACCAGTCCATCCATCATCTAAAAAAATTTAAGTCACTTACGCTTAATTTTGTGAGTAACTGTATGGGATAAAGTTACAAAAAATGATTTGAGAATATACCGAAGGCAAATAGAAAAGCTTGTAATAAAACTAAATTGTACTATCCTAAAAAATTTTAGGATAGGAGCCTTTTTCTTCGTATTGGGTTATATTGAAACCACCAACAATTATTTTACCGACAATATTTTCATCGAAACGATAAATGTCAGCGAAATGCGGTGTCGTTGAAATCGTGTCGATGAAAACATTGTCCGTGAAGTAATTATTGGTTACTTCAAGGTAACTCCTAGAGACTATCTGAATGTGCAGTACTTCTATTGATAAATTCAGTTGTTATGAACTACGTACTATGTATATGGTGCTCGGAAGAAGCCAGTCATTTCGGTAAAGGGGCAAGGGAGAAAAAGAGAGGGAGAACGAGAGAGGAAGAGAGAGAGAGAGAGAGAAAGAGAGAGAGAAAGTACAGCTACACGCGCTTGATGTGCTCCTAGCCGAAAATGGCTACCACGGGGGAGCGAAATATGACGAGAGTCAGGAGGCGCTGTTTGTTTTCAATCGACCGAACTCGAGTCCCTTGTTTTGTGGAAATTCAGCGTGGCGGCTTATTTGGGGCTAATAGGAAGGGATCATTTCTGCCAATAAGGAAAACGTATTTACCTTACTTCTAGGAGAGCGTTAACATGGGTTTGCAACAATTAATGTTTGTAAACACTATCTCCGACGGAGGCAACTGCGGTACAAGAACAGACTGCAACTAAATGCTTTACAAAGATGAGCAAACTTTAAAGTCGATTTTCTCAAAAATGGAGCTCTGGATAAATAAATGCTATGCCAAATTTGTTTTTTATTTGTTCGGTTGTACTACGAATTCCGTCCTACCCTGTATAAAGTGGAAATACTATAGGTCAGAAAAACTATTTTCGATTTCGAGTTAAAATGGCTTCGACTACAAAGGGTTAATTTACTGTTATCTTTAAGTTTAACTAAATTTTATTTCGATTGAGTGAATACAAAAACGCTAGTTTAGTGCGTCAGAATTCCTAAGTTACCGTAATTCAGTTATGATCATAGCGCATAATTAGCATTTTTAAGATATTCCTTGAATATTACATTATGCCAAAGTATCTGAAAGTAAAATCCTAATGTACACGGCAGTTTTGTTGACTGAGAAAACGCAAAGCATTAAGGTTTGGGGAAGCCTGGATACTATCCACATAGCATTTAGGTGTCGGAAAAGCAAAAAAAAACTTCGGCCCGCGGCATCTGAGCTCCATTTTGCATTTGAATAGGCCACTGCCAACGGCAACAGAAGATTGAATCTTTCCGTCGCTACGTACATACAATGAAACTTCCATTCAAACGTATTGACTTATGTGTATGTATAATGGAAAGAGCAGTTCGTTAGAGAGAAGTGACACGCCTACGAAATCACATCAAAATATGTAGTTAGCCAGTCATTTTCATGCCATAGTTATTTGCCACGTACAACTTTTGCCTCGAAGTATATCAACAACGTTTGACGCGGTTAATAACTAGTCAACAGCTATCAAAAGTTCACAAGATCGAAATAATTTCTTTAGCGATATAAGAATTGAAAAGTTAAGATGTGTTATAGCGATTTTTTCAATCTATTTGCATCTCGCTAATTTTTCACAAATTTTATAGACATGTTTGAAGACACTGAAATCAAACCTCAAAGAATATTTTCCAGAAAACTATAGCAAATAAAAAATCCAATGTTACTGAAGTTCGTGTTTTATAATTCTCTGTAGACTTTTGTGAAATATGGGTGTATAAAGTTCAGCAGACTCGTTAGTACCGTGACCATAAGAACTGGACTATGAAAGGAAATAAAATTGGAATAATGGAACAACGAAAATGGAATAAATTGGTTAGGAATGTACCATTGCTGGAGTAAGTATCTTCATGCAGATTTACAGTTTCAAAGATAGATTTTCAGAACCGGAGATTCCGTAAACTGCGCGACAATTTATATTTTACTAATTTTCAAGAATAACTATAAAATAAATTATAATATATAAAGAAATTACAAAACGTTTCATGAAATACATCGGGTAATATGAAACTATATCCTATACCACGTAATTTTATGTTTTACTGATTTGGGGGAATTTTTATAAATTATCATCAACATCACAATTAGGACGAAAAGAAATTCTAATCAAACAATTGTTTAAAAAAAATCAATCGAACAATTGTTTGCTCCAATATAGTTGTCGATTATCCCAGATTTTCAACGTAGATATCGAGAGTTTGAAAACTCGTAAATTGTAGAATTGTTTCCCAATTGTCCAAATTAATTAGTTTAAATAGTTCGCGCGTTTAATCGCAAGCGATGCTTTTTTTGAAATTTAATCACAAAGTTCCTTGAATTCATTTCAACTGAACGCGATCGGAGCCTATCAACATCAAAGTTCACTTTGGCTTCTATCTCCGCTAAATTCATCGAAGCCGTCCGAAATAGTTGCCGCGGCTACCAGGAAAATTATGTTCGGAAGTTAAGCAGCTGGACCAACCTTAATATCGTAGTGTGGTGATGCATAATTAACAAAATTAATATTGGCCTAGCCAAGGCCAGCCACCTGGCGTATTGTGGTTTGCCACAGCAGAATGCAAGCCGAGGGTCAACGAACCGTCAGATATTTCTACGCACAGATACCCAGTGAAATGCTTTACGCTGTTCTGTTGATGTCAAACGATCCAAGTTTGTCGGAACGATATTTTCTACTCTCACCTGGGAACGGTCCGACCAGCGTGCCACGAATTTTATGAAAACATGAGAGATAGTTCTCGAACAAAATATTCGACATGTATTTTTTGTTGACAAATGTTTATGTCAGAGGGTTGGTAACAACTCGCGAAGTTGTAGTCCAAAAATACATTTTTTTTTTTGTATCTCGCAGTGGTATATTGTGGTCTTTCATGACCCCAGGAGAATTTTCGTTGTAAACGAATGAGTAATTTGGTTCGTGAGAGTCACTTAAGAATAATTTAGAAATCAATACGATTAATAATTCAGGCTTTTTCGTTCTGCATACAATTACAAGAAAAGAATTTTCGTTATCTGAATATTTAACGATGTCACAATTATCATCAATTAATTGTTGTAGTTTTGTAAAAATGTAAAGTGTGAGTGAAATTTTAAACGCCCTACAGAGTAGAATTATGTTAAACGAAGGGTGACGTTAATATTTCGCAAAAACAATTTCAAAAGATATTTCTTAATCGTCACGTTTTTCTGAAAGCTTCGGTCTATTCAAAAGTGATAAGGTCAAACGACGCTGACCATTAATCAGTGTCGTTCATTTAAACATTAGCTGAAAACTGTGAAATTAATAGTGCTTTCATTTGGAGATTCATTAACTTGCATTGCGTATCATCTACATTCTTCGAATACTAATTACGCCGGAATAATATTCTAGGAGCTATCGATACCAGCTGAGAACAATAAATTTCGCTTAATTGCCGTTTCTGGGGCGCGAGAATCGGAGAAAAGATCCATCTTTCCGCTAACGAGCTGTACATCATTTTCGAGGTAAATTATACGGAGACAGTTGCGTTCATAGAGTGTCCTAACGTTATAACTCCTTTTCGCTTGAAACAATTCTGTTTGAACTAACAGGCTGTCTCCTCTCGCTCCACAGGCTCGAGAGAACTGTCTATTGATCTTCTTTTAAGACCGTAAAGAGAAATGAAACAAGGAGTATTTTTAGTCTGTGACCCTCGAGACAGTCTTTTATGGAGGAATTCAACGTTTATGGCTTCAAAGATCGATATATATTTCTGTATGCTTTCGCGAAGCTTAAGGTCGACTTGACAGAGGATGTAATTCTGAAGTGTTACAGGAAAATTTGGAACAATAACCACAATACTCTGTTAGCTTATACAGAATTTTGATGTGGTTAGAGTTTTTGAAAAATTGAAAAATTTTTAAGAGACAAAAATTGTGGATTGAACTTTTAGGCACGACGCGCCACTATAGTGGCTTGCTCTAGTAGCTCACTCGCTCATCGTTTGAATCAAATAATCGTCTTCATATGCATTGTTTCATAAATCTTTTGTCTTCACATCGACTTACAACAGTCTACAGGGTGTCCAAAAAATGTCTCGCAAATCGGAAAGGAGAAATTTCTAGGATCATTTGAAGTAACTTTTTCCTTAGCGAAAATGCAACCCGTGGCTTTGTTTACGAATTATTAACGAAAAACACTGACCAATGAGAGACGAGCTCGCCTAGCGCTAGGTGGCCGAACTAATCGGCGGAACTGGGATTCGACCGCTCGACCGCTGGCGTCGTTGGCTCACGCGAGCTTAGCTGGCGCGAGGCGACCGAGCCAACGAGCAGTCGAAACCCAGTTTCGCTCATTGGCTCGGCCGCCTTGCGCCAGCATATCTCGCCTCTCATTGGTCACTGTTTTTCGTTAATAACTCATTAACGGTGCCTCGGAGAAAATTTTTGTAAAGGAAAAAGTTGCTTCAAATGGCCTGAGGAACCCGCCACTTTCGGATTCCGAGACATTTTTGGGACACCCTGTACATACAGTATCAGACTCTGTACAATGCACATCAGACTCTGCCGTCCAGAGAAATAGCCTCGCGCAGAATTCAGCCGTACCTAAAAGGTTAAAACACTATGGAATTAAATACGGTTTCAATTTACTGAAATCGCTCATGGAAAGAATAGGATTTTATTTAATCTCAGTTTCTTCAAAGGCTGTAGAATTTAAATGTTAGTGTAAAATATAAAATTAAAGCCGTATGATATTGTAACTATGATACGGAAATAATTATTATAAAGAACAAAGTAGATGGAACGTTCTGACTAAAATTAGTAACGCATCGTTGAATAAAAAATTTACCAATATAATGAAATTCTGTTGACTTTAGATTGATTTGGAAACCTATTTAATAATTTTGTCATCTGTAATACTTTCGACGATATTGTAAGTATAAATAAGTTTAATTTTTCGACAACACATCGGATATTTTAAGATTGTTGTCCTTTTACATAGAAATTTTCTATAAAAAGTAGGCCGCGGCTCAAGGATTTACATGAATATGTAACCAGATAAAATTGTGCACTGTGGACTATGGTTACCACCATGTGCATTCGATGCCAATATTCGCTATAAACATTTGGTCCAATGCGTGCTCTGCTACCAAAAACGTTCGGTCGATATCGTACACACCTTGCAAAACGGTGGCTGACAAAGTTAAACGCCATATTGTACACTTTTATACTTGTTGTTATGGCTACATTTAACGTAGGATGGCCTGTTATTATTGACCGTTAAAACCATTCGCATCGGCAAAAAATCTATAAAAAGAATATTAGGTCCGAAAACCTTTCATCGACAAAAACTGTTTTACTACGATACATATTGTCGCTCCTCAATATCGTTAAATTCTTATGAACAAGTTTCGTTTTCATGTGCCTAAAAATAATTGATGAGTGTCAGATGATGACAGTTTTCATGTCCACCTTTATATTAATCGCAGAAGCGTGGCGAAGAATTTACACGTACATTGAGAGTGAATAATTGATTTAATATTAATTTACACAGCACAATGTCTGTGAAATGCGGTGTCGCTGAAATCGTGTTGATGAAAACATTGTCAGTGAAATAATTGTTGGTGATTTCAAGGTAACCCCGAACGAATAGACTATCGCTGAAAATGAAATGAAATCGTTACTTTTAACATTAGCGTTTTAATCGTAACGATTAAAGCACTCATCAGAAATAAAATCGCGAGTGTCCAATGTTACGGGCGGCATTAGATACAACCGGCAGAAAAGGAAATTTAATATCCCATCAGCGTCACCGGATTAAAATGTAGTTCAATTCCCCGACGGAAACTGTAAGAATGATAAGCACGCCATTACGAGATCGCCACGGGCCGTTTTACGTTTCTTCGGATTCCGCTGGATTACATTTACAATATTAACCCCTTCGCGGGTTAGGAGCTCGTGGTAAATATAACCAGCTTCTGGTGAATCGCAAATTACTTTACCCATGCAAATTAAAAATTGCAGTATTAACGAAACCTCTTATAGTATGCGAGCTTTATACGCGAGGTATAATAACGATCTTCAAGGATCGGATACATTCCTGAACCATACAATCATTCATGTTGTATTAATTATTGTTATTAAATTTCTATATTGGTCTTCAGTATTTTGTTTAGCATGTAAAGTGAAAATGTTTTCGGATAAATTTGTAAAACTTAAAAAATGAATAAGCAGACTTAGAACATAGTTTAATCCAGGCACTGTTAGCATTATAATCAATATGAAGAACGTCGTTGCACAACAATTATTACCTCGATTCAAATGTTTTGAGTTATAACAAATAATTTTGTGATCGAAATAATATTGCTGTGTTCCTTCTGATTGTCTTCTTAGAGAGAAAAAATTTGGATAACATAATAAATATAACATAACACAAATGTATACAAAGATTTTGTTGTTGAGTTGTTTGGAAAATAATTTCGTTTCTCCACGAGAAAATAAAAGATGATTTTTGAATGTTCAGAGAAAATATTATTTAACGATGTATTGTTCTATAACTTTTTGACATTTTTCTAGTAGCTTTGAAATCTTATGCTCGCAGAAATTCCGTTTTTTATTGGCAAAATACTGAATCAAGTGTTTTTTTAATATCCTTACAAAACGACATTTTTATGAGAAATGAATTTACTCTTCGAACAACCAAATAGTTCAAATAATATTCATTTATTTTCTGTGGAAAGATATTCAAGAGACATCTTTCTCTCCAAAATTTTCTACCGATTTTTACCGCTTCTAGTTTCTACGATTGCGAAAGAAACAATTAAAGTATGTGAAATTTGATTGTAGTTGCACGGATAGTGGTTGTACCATGACATATTTTTATTATCACTCTATATCCCGTCCTAAAAGCTCGGCGGTATCGTCCATGTCGCGTCGGTGAGTGACGTTTCGTGCCGATTCAGCTGAAAATTTCCGCCGCTGCGCCGCGCCGCTCGGTTCCCGTAGGGCACGCGGAGATCAAGTGCGGGTTGTTAGGAATTTTGAAATTGAAGTTTCAGCCGGGAACGGCGCGCCAAAGCTTCCCAGGGGCTTTTGTAACATTGTTAACCGTTCGACTGTTCGCTTGATTCGTGCGACACGTTTGTGTACCAATAACCGTCGCGTTTAAAACGCGTTCTATTGCGGCTCGAAACGCATTGTCGCGAGCTATGAACAACGACAAATCCTCCTGGCCGGAAGACTTTTCGTGTTCCGCGGGTGGAACGCCGATTAACTCGGACAAGAACTGTATTTTCCGATGAACAGCTCAGGGAGCACGAATCGACCGTCGGGGACGGACAATAACAAAGCGGACGGCATCCGCACAGTTTAATCTTTATCGATCCGATAGGTTTTCAAAAGGATATATGTAAATAAAGCCATGCTAATTAATCGGAGATTGGAGCGGATGCTGATCTTTCGAGCACGCCGCATAATGCGATATTACATACAAGGTGGTCCATGTTCGGTATGCTAGTCGAGCTACAGCAAATTCTCCCTAATTTTCCTTCAGCTTGTAGATCGAAATGGACAATTTGGGAAGAGGAGATACGATTATACGAATCTTGCGGCTCATTTTTATAGTTACCGATTATCAACAATTATAAGAACGAGGTGCAAGGCTCAAATAAACATATCTCTTTTTCAAAAATTGTCCATTTCTGCTTACAAACTGGAGGAAAATTGCGGAGAATTTACTGTATAGTTTAACTCTGTTCATTGGTAATTGGATAATGATAATTATTTTTATAGGGCGCAGTGACTTTTGCATGTTTTTTGTTGGGAACGAATGCTGCAAATACTTCATTTTGAAAAAATGCTATGTCATTTAGAACTTAAAAAAGATATTGTTTGTCAATTATGCAGAATTATGACGATTGTCTTTAGTTACTAAACAAATTTATAGTTAATAGAAAATGTTTTACTTAGAAGCACATTGGTGAATACCAATTCCTTATTGAATAATAAGGAATTTATTGATATACGAAGAAGTGATCACATGAACATGTGATGTGCAATTATCAAAGTGGATATTTCTAGAAACCGATGACACTATTTTTATATTAGATTATTCAAGTGAAATATGTTGCCACAAGATGTGGCTGCTCAGAAAATGTACAATGTGCATTGTTTGTTGTGAAATGTTTATATATTTCAAAATTTTCTTATGCTTTAAAAATCGTTTTTAAATGCCATTGCAGTTCTTTAAAACACTCTAATTTCCGAAATTATTAAAAACCATTCATGGTGATGACAAATGCATGGAGCATCCGGTACATTTCTTCAGAGATGATTGTTTCAGCGAAACGCTCCCGCTCGAGATACTTTCTCCCCAATTAGCAACATGTATTTACATTTAATTATGACTAATTATTCAACTCTACTGTGATTCTCTGTCTTCCATAGTGAACGTTTGCTTTGCCAATCACTAAACATTGCCCTTCCGACTCATTATCTAGTACTTACGACTCCAACAGGACAGGTTGTATTAACCCTCTGGGCTCCGTTGGCTTTCGTTTTGGAGACATTTATAATTCATAATAATAGTGACGCTATCTTTTATTCATATTACAATAAGGTAAATCAATTCGAGAAGTAAAAGCAACGAAATCGTAAACATTTCTAATTTATTCTTCTGAAAGCAAAACCTGGTTTCTAGAAATATTAAAATCGTTAATAACTAGGCTGCGGCGCAAAAATTTTCTGCATTAATCGTGAGAAACAGGAATAGAAATTTCTTTTCTTTTAACGATTTTAATAAGTTCATAATGATGAATCGATGTTCTAATATTACCTCAGTTCTTCTACTGTTTTTTTCATCGACTAATTTTTTCATATGAATGCTTAAAATTCATGATCTACCGATGCCATTAATTGTCTTGTTTTTGCTTCACTAAAGATGCTGTGTATTATAAAATTATCGAAATATAGCAATGCCAATAGAAATGCAGGAAACAGAAAAGGTAAATAAAAATGTTTTTCTTCTGTTAATCATTCCAATAAATTAGAATAAATGAAAGGATTTCAATTCTTTTAATATCTTCATTGTTTGATATTTCACATAGTCAATTTTATCATAAATGCATAAAATCCGCTGTCTAGACACAATTAAATAAAAGATGGAAGATCAAAGTATTAAATATTGATCAGAATTGAGAAGTTGGAATTTCTTCATTACAAAGAAGAATGAATAGTGAAAATGCTTTTTAAAATAAATTATGAATTTTTTCTGAAAATAATAGAAATTATCGATATTCTTCTTCTTCGAATTTCGATTAATTCATGGAATAATGGCTGTAAAGATTATATAGAAAATTAATGGTGCATAGGACACTTCGAAACTATTGTGTGTTAATCGCATGAAAACTATGTACAATACCGATCAATATTTCAAAGCTCCGGATTTGCAGAGGATTTTCATGTGGATTTTCATCTTTCAAACAATTTCATTGTTTCGTTTATCATTATACTTCCCGCAGTTAACGTATACCAGCAAATCGGAATACCTACTCTCTATTTTCATAGGCGTAACTTCTATACGCAGCACGTCAAATCCCACCACTTCCATTTCATGAATAGTTCGCTCATCTTTCTCAGAGGATTCACGTCGCATAGGGGTAAAGTTGCGCGACGCAGGTAAATAGGAAACGTAATGTCAACACACTCTGCATGGTATCATAAACTTGCTAAGTGAAATAAAAACTATTTGAATGCTGCATTATTCTGCTCACAGGGAAATCCATTTTGTCAACAACGATCCTACTGATGACACACGTTCATTAACTTCTCTTCATCTCAGTCACGATCTTCACAGTTCGATTTTATTGCAACATACCTTGCTTATCGAATTTTAAAAAATGTCATAATGTAAAGTCACTGATTTTCCGAATATCACGGCATGTGATTTCAAATAACATAGCGTAAAAATAATTGAAAAAGATTTTACCTTTTTTTCGCATGAAATACAAGATCGGGTCGCAGCAGATGCATAAATTTATTTACAATAACAAAGTTGGTGCAGCACATTGAACAAACAGACGAGGAAAACTATGATGAAATTACGCAGATTTCTGTTGTTACAAATATTTTTGGACGACGACCACTGAGTGACGTTCATTTAATTCTGTATTTTGCGATGCGGACCATCATACGCCAAGCTTATTTTAGCTAAATATGCATATGGTTGGTTTCAAATGCAAACATGCGAACGAGCCTGTGATTGTTCACACGATACACTGATTACTGTTTTCTGTGTACGTTGGAGCAAATATGAAATCAAAGCTAAAGTTTCAATGATTACTATAAAATAATTTTTGTAAACCGATCTGATCAAACAGGAATTTACAGATGATCTGCCTAATTAAAAGTATTACCGCGGACAGTGAGATCGTAAATATTCTGTCGTATATACCACGATTGATATTAGAACAGAGTTGTACTTCCAACAGTGATTTAATACGTAAGTCTAAATTATTCATTTACTACGATGTTCATAACTTTTCAACTAATTTGCATAATGATTCACTAACTGAAAATTATACAAGGCAAACCACGAAATTGAAAAAGAATTGTGAAAAACCTATTGGCATGATCTGCATAAAATAGATCGAAACCTTCAACAATGATCCTCTTAAAATGATTTTCAGGAAATCGGAATTTCAGTTGAAAATGTTTCAACAAACAACGAAATTGAAATACTCAGCAAGATTCACATACAATACAATACTCAGCATTATTCGTACGAATGGACCTACATTTTTCATGGAACTAATTGTATAGAAATTGTAGCACACATTATCAGGAATAAAACACTATGGGCGTTTTAAGAATGGTTCACGCAGTCTATAGATAGTGTGTAGAGCCTGAACGTTTCGTAAAAATGTTTCCATATAAGGACGGACTTTTGAAAGCATCAGCATCCGGAACGCGTCCATAGAATATCGGGATACAAACTTTCCTTCAATATGAACATGCAATCAGCCGCGTTCATTGGATCGCCTTTGAAGCAAAACAATCGGAAGCTTAGACCGTTAGGGCCGCAAAGCTGGGCGACCGGGAGGTTCGCTCTCCCGGCGATCGAATCGAATCAGGTGCACGAGAAATAATTGGATTTGGTTTTCACTTACCCTGAAACTCTTTCCTGGCTGCGCTCACGGAGGTAACAATGTTGGCCACGTGCCCGAGCACGGTGGCGAACAGTAGCAGGCCAAACAGCAGCTGAGCTATTACGAACAAGTATTCGCCTTTGCTCCGCGGCCTGAAAATGAAGGACGATTCGGAATGTTAGCGCATTCGACCTGTAACAAACCGGTATTGTTCGACTTTTTCGAATGTGTCGCGCGGAATCGAAGTCGCTTTGAGGCACGCTTCTGACAAATTTTTACGAACGAGATAGGTTTGCTACTGTCCGAAGGTGGACGGTTTCTATCATTTTGCAGATGGTAGTGTTTAGATTCATATGTCATTTAAATATATATTGCTAATGGTATTGGAATCAATTACTGGAAGCTCATTAGTAAAGTTAGATGATGCCGTTCAAAAATACATTTTTCATATGGTTTTATTGTTTGCGAATACTCATATTTTAATCCTGTTTTTTCTTACTCGTATATTTTCATCTTTAATTGAGGATTGTACAAATGTAAGGATGTGTCTTATTCCGTACAAGTTTTTATCATTATCGATTTGGTACTGTTTCTCGAAAAGCTGGTGAAAACTCATGATATTATACTATGATTTTCATAAATATTGGTGTTGGCATATTTTTGGTACTGTTAAATATACAAATATCTTACAAATGATTCAAAATACAGATTAATATTGCCAAAATACACGTTCAGAATGACGCAATTGCAGATTGTTGAAGCGTGAAAATAGTCGTAGTAAGGTCGAATACATTATACATTCACAGAAGTATGGTTTTGTTACTTTGCTAATACAAAAAATTTGCTAGGCCAGCAAAGAGTCTTCGAAGATTGAATTTCGGTCAGCATTTCGAGAACTGGCACTGTCGCGCGATGATGCGAAAAGGATTAACGAGATTTACGAAATTAAGGGTGCGAGGACACTAACCGTGGTAGATCGCCGATGGTCGTCAGTGCCAGCGTACACCAGTAGTAGCTCTGCAAATATTGTTTCACAACGTCCGCTGTCTCGGAGTCGCTGAACACCCAGTTCTTACTGCCGAAGCCGTTGTTCTTATAAATAATATGATAGAGGCACCCGTTCCAGTGAAAGATCACCAGTAAATAATGTATCAAGGAGGTGGAGCGGAATAAATTCGGATAATTCGTGTGTCGCTCGGTTCTATCCATGAACGCCCAGAACCTGCGTGACAATGGACAAAGAAGATTGGATGAAATTCCAGAGTGGTTCAGTCATAACCCGACGATAAATTTCGAAATTCCTATTAAAATATTGTACGGCCGACTTTCTTTGCACGGTCACCGTGGAATTTTCGCTTAACCATGCGGTCGGATAGTTGTCGAAGAATGTCTATGAAATGACCACGTTTCGTTCACTGTCGAGTTGACGTCGTGTGCCTATTCGTGTCTGTTTCGTAGCGAATTATAATATATATTACAGCGTACATACAGTGACGAACAAAATAGAACCAGTAACACCATTGTTTTAGAAACAACGATTATTTGTATGTTCATGGAGACATTGTTTTAAGAATAACAATGATTTGTATGTTCGTAGAGAAAAGGTTCAAGTATCACACAATTGCACAAGGACGAACTATGACTGCTCTAACAGATGCAGATTGTCTTGGATATATACATATAGTTTTAGGACAATGGTAGAACATGCTTAATTAGATCATTAATGCAAGTGATATTTTTATAAAATCAACTATTGATAATTGTAATAATGACTATTATCTGACTATTGTCTGAGGGAAATGAAATGAAAGTTAGAATACTTTAATTATTGGTAGAATAGAGTGTTCTTTGTTGAATGTCGATTCATTTGTGAAGTAATTGTGAGAATGAATGAAGAAAACTGCACTAACGAAGTTTGGATCTTGTACATAAAGCATTACTTACCGATATATCTTCACAAGTCTAAAACTTCGCAGTATACTATTGAATCCTATAGATAAGTATAAAAAGTCGAGTGGCAGCAGGCACAGAATGTCCATGTAAAATGTGGTGCTGTTCGTGTAATGATTTCGCAGTTTAGTCGCGTCGGTTTGCAACACGCCATCCTCCAAATATCCAGTTCGAATGTGGAACACTATGTCCAACACGTATAAAAAATCGGAGAAGTAATCCAAACAGAACCACACCCACCGCGTATCGCCTGTAAAACAAACAATTCTGTTCTAAAGGAAATAGCATTTTGAATCATTGTCTTCATTGCATTAAACCAAACTTCAGGAGATTCTACAAATATTTTCTTTAAACCTTAAATTTATAATTTTAATTAGTTTATTTTAAATAGTATTAAATTATTAGTCAGAATAAGAGCTATTAAGATCTTTACAATCACTTGTAAAACACAAAAGAATACGGCTATTATTGCATCAGTCTAATATACTCGCAAAAATTAATCTCATCTTTTGCGTATTCGCTGAATAGAATATTAATAAAATAAGTTATTACATTGCGTCTTCGCATTTTTCCACATTTCTTTTTACAAAAAGAAAACGCGCATAATATTTTGTAGTCAATCATATAATTCTCATCGTATTTAACTATTTTCGGTAATGGTCTTGTGTAAAAGGAAAGTGAAGATTTAATTTACATCCTGCATAATTCAATCCACTAACAACAATAGAATTTCAACAGTTTCTGGAGTACAGTTCTCGGCTACCGACTATTCTGAAATATTAAAAATCTCGATGTATCCAGTTCAGAGTATAGCTACGTAAATTGCAGAAATACAAAATTCGAGAGGAAACTTTACAAAACGTTCGGTAGAACCTGTGAAATTTGTAAAGACTTCCACGTAAGAGCAAACTAATGAAAGCAACAAATTTCTCGACAAGAACGAAGCAGAGAAGCAAAGACATTGGCAGAGAAAAACTCGGTAGACGAACAACGGCAACTTACAATTAGCGCGCACAGAAGAAAAGTAAAAGAAACGAATTTGATATTTCGCGCAGTTATCGAAGCAAACCTTGCGAGTTCAGGTATTACGAAATCTGAGGAGATTGATGGGGCACGAGGAAGTTTCTGCTTTTTTACCAAGCTGGATAGGATTCTTTCTCGGCGCGCTCCGAGAATTTTGGAATAGAGAAGCGGAGTAATTCTCCGAGGTGCTAAATCCGAGCTGGCACAGAGTTCTTTCACGGGAGTTGTAAGATACGCAGAGGAAAGCCGATTCCCTATCTGGACTGATCTTCGATCTAGCACGCCGACCCCGTGGTGAACGAGTATCTGCCGATTTAACTCGATGGCGAAGCTGTCCCGGAATTTTTGCTCTCGGCTATGTGCTGGTTTACGGTAATTTTTACTATTCCAACCCGAAATAGGTTTCACCCGAACCAATTCCAGATGCTGACCAATCCTGGATTAAGCAGATATTCCAGTCCAGAACTTTGAAAAAATCGATTTCTTTCTTTCTATTTTCGAAATATACGTCTTCAACGCTCGTTAGAGAAAAATCATAATGATAATTACAAATGGCTGAAATCATGTAGTAAGACTCGAATAAAATATTATTCAAGTTAGAATTTTGACAACAGAAGGTGCACGTTTCCATAATCAATAAGAGGCGAGAATGCCTTCGAACAGTGTCTTGAATATTACATTTATCATAGGAATAGAAAAAGGGTATTTTCCTCTAGGTAATAATAGTGTACTTTTGACAATAGCGTATTTTTTTTCCATTTGCTCGGTCAGGTAGCTCGAGCATAACGGTTACCGTGGCTATTATAACATAAAGCAGTGATGTCCAAACTAAGCTTCGGAGCTTAAGGTTCTTCCCCTACCTATTACCAAAGCCACTGAGCATCGGCTCAAACTATTGCACGTCAAACGGAGACCACTGAATACGGACGTTTCCCCTTCTGCAGAAAAATATCTTCTCCTGTCGGATGAAAACCTTACGATTCTTCCCAATTAAAAAATAATGGTCTTGTTTGCGTAGAGTAAATTTATGCATGTTCAGAAAATTTGTAATAATGCCTTTTAATTTTAATCAAACTCGTAGAATGTCTATTTTAGAAACCGCGACAATATTGAGGCAGAATTTGAAGTAGAGATTTTGCTGAAGCGAATTTAATATAACATAACGATACGGATAAACGAAAAATCAATACACATAACGATGGTTAGTCTTGTTGACAACTGACATTACACAATCATGTTGACAACTGACAATTAACGAGAACTCTCAGAATACACATATCAACCCACACAACAAAACGTGATATACACGTTGCGCCGATTATTTTCCACGCAATTTCTATCAATCATCAGAGTAATGTATAACATTTATGTGTAATATCTTGAATAATACGTTGTAATGTTTGGAATAATACTGGCGCATTTAATCTTTTATTTTCAATTATCTAATAGCTTCTGAGATGAACGACCAAATATGCCTCGCAGCAACAACTTTGATGATTTTCACCTCTAGAATATGAATGCTGGCTAAAAAAATGCTTCTGAATAACACTTTGCTAACAGCTTCCGTCCTGCGAACTTTTGTTTCAAATAGTTTTGAAAAATGTCGCATGTACTGAAAGTTATGGCTAGATTAATTTACAAAAATCGGAATTAGCTGGCTTTTATTTTGTTGCGTTAGGAGATGTTTAACTCAGTTGAAATGTTCATTTTACTGAACGCTTGGAAATAACGTAGGCGTATAAACGTCCACAATTTAAAGTATCTTTACATGCATATGTGTTGTTAAAACTTTCTGGTCGTAATGAAATTAACCAGACAGACATCGGCCGACGTTAAATTCACTGTAAAGTTGCAACGTATTTTTTACCTGAACAAATACAATGCCTTCATCGAACTTATTTAATGATTGTTTAATCAATATTTAAAACAGGATAATGGGTTGGTGATAATACGATGTATTTTTGTTTGACCAGAAATTTTTGGCAACTACTGTACATAACTTTGATCTAAAGAGACGATACTGTGCATAACTTTAATAGAAGGAAACGATACGAGATAAGATTGTACAAAAAATATACTAGATGAATTAAATTGCACAAAAATATACTAACCATTTATTTCTTGGAAGGCGAACCTATAGATGATAACCCAGAAGTTGTAAAGGAAGGCAAGGGATACCACCATCGACCAATAGTAACAGAGGCGTCCCGCAGGATCAAAGATGAAGGACCAGTTAGGGGCACCAGTGCGGAATCCTTTCGTTCCCGATTGTCCAGGATAGCCTCTGCTTCCACGTTGCTGTTGCTGTTGCTGTACTGTATACCTGCTACACGCGAGAAACATTATTTAACGGTGATACGACGTGCAACATTCGTTTTATTTATTTCATTAATCGATTGCGGAGTTCATGCACAAATGAGAAAAATAAATGATATTTTTATTTGCACCTCATTAAAGAAATGTTTTATTCACAAAATAATATTTTCCAGTTGTTCAAATTATTAGAGGAAGAACGAAATGAATGTTTAGCTCATGTGTCTTACAATTAACACTTTGGCTGACATGTGCGGGCGACGGAATTATTTGCTCAGATCTGAAAATTAATTTTTTAATTAATCTATTATGTCTCTGTAATTTTATTAAGATCCACACAAAACGTAGGTATGTTGAAAAAAGATGAAATATATGTCGTATAACATAAAGTATTTTATTTAATCAAAATAAAATTGGAAAGTTAATTTTATAAAATTTACGAGGTGTTTAGCGTGGCAGCCAATGTGTTAAAGCAGACAGTTTTTATTTTGCACAAAAATCCGCAGTCTATTCATAATATATACTTGAATGCAATAATTTATAATAACGTATATTTATAGATATTTTTCGTTACATCGGAATGGTATCGGTGGATTACGTGGTGGTCTGTAAGTTTACGTAGTAATCGTAAAACTCGCAAGGTCGGAACTAGAACGAAAATATGAACACGGACCGTCACCCTCTACTTTAACCGGCACTGTCATAAACTGCTACTTTTAGGTAGAATGCAGGTTACAGTCGCACTCGATTCCTGGAATTTACCACCTGCAATTCCAGGAATTCGCGACTCGTTGTCCTCTGAAACGTAACTCCGTAACGACCAACCAAATTGCTAGCTAAAAGTTCCTCCACCAATCACGTTTCGCTCTTGCAGGAGCAACCCGCCGTGACCAACCGCATTTCAGTTTGCACTAAGTAATTTCACTCGATAGATATCATAAACGCTGGATATTTCGATATAACCGTCCAATTGCAACTGCAACAAGAAATTTCGTACAGCAGTCCGATTTTAAAAGTTCGAATAACTACAACGTTGCGACTCCACGTCTTGCTATCGAGCTGCAAATAATGTCAGCGATTCAAATCTTCTTATAATTTTGGCAGATTGTCAGCTGTTGAAATATCAATTTAATCATTCGACAATTATTTTGCTGTTTTTTTAAAAATAGAAACTATGCGTGCTTTTAGCGCCTGGCTTACACATAACTTGTTCTTGTATTTATGGAATATATGCCCGCAAGATGTCAGATTATTTAAAAAAATATGAAACAAATGAACATATCAAATTGAAACTTCGTGACTAAATTCATTAGTCTTCGAATAAAATACTATAGAATTCTTAACGGCTTAAATAACGATTCTATTCAAAGTTATACTTAGTCAAAAGAAATTTAAAGCAGACATTTTGTGCAGGTGCTTCTTGAATCATGCAGAATATGTATTATACGATATTCATTTGTTTCGTAGAGGTGAAAGTTGTGTACTTTCTACTGCTGCACTGTTTGATTTATAATTTTCCACCACAAAGTGTATTTTAGTCCTACGAATACGAACAACAAAAATTACTCGTGCGTGCGATACATTCGCCATTGTGTGTCGTGCTAGTGTCCGTGTGTGACCAGTGTTGTGTGTACTCCACGCTGGAGACATCGGTATTCGTATAACGCGAACGCAAAACAAAGCTGTT
This sequence comes from Megalopta genalis, assembly GCF_051020955.1. Classification (NCBI taxonomy): domain Eukaryota; kingdom Metazoa; phylum Arthropoda; class Insecta; order Hymenoptera; family Halictidae; genus Megalopta; species Megalopta genalis. The sequence goes on along the minus strand of NC_135018.1, from coordinate 20,227,792 downwards.
TCGCTCGAGAAGCTCCGACAGAAGTTTCTGTTTATCTGTATGCGTCAAACTAGTTAGTTGTTGTTGAACGCTCGCATGATGTAACTGAAGGCTGCACATCTCAAACGACTCTGTATCTGTCGTAAAATTCGCTCCTGGAAATTGCGTCATCTAAGTGGCGGTGCACTCGTTTCATTTAGCGGGACCCGGAGTCGGTGGTATGTAAAGAGAAATGTTTCCCGAGAGAAATGCTCGCTCGTAATTACAAATTCGGCCGTCTTTTATTCGGATAATTTAATATTAGATACATTCTATGCGAACGTAAATTAAAAAGTCTTCATCGGGTCGCTGTCTGGGATTTTACCCTCGAAATTTTAATTCCATATTTAAGCACGGTTATTTGAACATACCCGGGGAACGGACGTTTTTGACAACTCCACGGTTCGTGACGTTCAGGCCGCGTTTCAATCTTTGTTCACCAATATTGTTTCGAATGTAGTTTTTAATAGCAGAGCTACCGAACCAGTCAAGGCAACTGGTTTCTGATTTTTTATTGCACACGTACTGGAATTGTAGAAATGTTTCTGTGGGAGATCTTTAATAAATATGAATTTAATTAACATTAGTCTAATTAGTACGAAGTTTTCATATATAATCAATCAGAAAATTATACCAGTATTTTCTTCTATTTCTTTATCTGAACACGAAAATAAATCAGAAATCTACAATTACGGAATTTATTATACAAATCGTTATTGAAATGAAACATTGTATTCAGTTTAATATATCGATGGCATCTTTCTACAGATTTTTATATGTTGTCAGTTCATTTATAATTGTTAACAAAGAAATATAGAAGCATCCTTATTTTTCAAGATAGCGACAAAGTGCTGACAAATTTCATTTTTATGCAAGTAGAAACTGTAGGCCTTTACAGACACGCGTTAAGCAATTCCTGTTCAAATATCATACGAACTTAATTTTTCTTTTCATTGCATCAAACATAAAATAGTTCCATTGAAATTAAAACATTTGTTTTAAACGTTGAAGATACAAGACTTGTTTATTGAATTTATTCGCCGTTCTTGTTTATGTCACTGGTAAAGAAGATTGGAAATCTCCTCTTCGTACAAGGACATCTCCGACAGTAAATACTTCTAAGCTATGAAAGAGAAGTATAATATATTCTGTTAACAAGATTGAGGGTGAACCTACAATCTCTAAAGCTCCTTAACCTCGGAAAAGAAGTTACTAAATGAGATCGCTGCTACGTCATGCAACTATCGTTATACAAATTTTTATTCTGCGTCCATAGTATTGAATACATTCGAAATATAATCCTATGAGATGCTGGCCACATACACAGAGAGAAATTGTTTCCTCTTCCTAAAAGCGTTGAATGTAGATGTAGTACAAAGATGCATAAGAAATCAATTACTGTTTGTCCGGCGTTGATACGATTCATAGTATCTGGCATCTGCAATGCGCACATTTTGGATTGGCAGTCTAACAGTTTCCAATTGATATTGCAAATCCGCCAATTTCGATCAAATGTTTCCACTATACTACTACTTAATCTTTCATCTCAGAGTTCATATCTGTATCCTAAGAATATGAGTGAGTTAGAATCATAGTAAAATGTAACTGTACACATGACAAAATGTAAAAAAGACAAGTGAAATAAATTATGAATTTATTATAAATTAACTTAACTCTAAATTATAAAATGATAACAATCCTTGCAATGAGGAAAACCCATTCGTATATCAAACAATAGAACTAAACAATCAAAAAACAATATGGTTATGTAATTTTTCAGGGAAAATACAACAAAAATTGTCAATAACTGCAGGAAGTTTAAAATTAAATCTTAAATGAAAATGTATTTCTACTGGTAAAGTGAATAAAAGGTAAGAGGCTAAACGTTAACCGCTTGCACTATGATTTCTTTCACAGATACGTCGATGAGCACATTTTTCCTCTTATCAATTTTCGTTCTTAAATTTTGATGACAGAAGAATCAAATTTTATTTCAATTTAGAAGAAATTAATAACATTCATATTTAACACATTTTACAACAGTCGTCACCTATGAATATTAATTATATTATATATTATTATATACTTAATATCAATTAATATGCTCTATAAACATGTGTTAATAATGTGAAGTATATTCGTAGAACATGAACGCTCTAAAATGTTTTGCGATTAGAATTTCAACCCTTCAAGATCCAAAAGCTTTCTGCAAACTGCCATTTTTATTAGAACGTTACTATACATACACATCTCATACTTTCTAAAGACAAAATCAGGAAGTAGCATAACCTAAAGGTACAAGCAGTTGGAGCAGCATCCTTGGTACGCGTTTTAAAAAATCGATCGACATTGCCGCAGCCAATGCAGCGACAGGCGAACGGCTAAGAAGCGAAAGAGAAGGCGAAATAAAGAAATGAATAATTCACTTTCCACAATAGACACGGAGTTATTGGATGATTATGCCGCAATATTCAGTGAATAATTTATAGTTCATAGTTTTAGGTGTGCCACGTGAGACGCGTATAATCGAAAAACTGCGGTCCTACGTCGCGGACTCGCGACCGACCGTTGTCTATAGTAAACGAAAACACGGACAATATTTACCACCTACGATGATCGAGCTTGTTGTCTCAGCCAGAACCGGCGCAGCTCGATCACCATCTGCGTAATACCAATAATCGATTCCACACTTACGTCTCGGTGCCGTTGCAGCTGCTGTTATTCAGATGATTGATGGATGTCGGTGTGTGCAGGTGCGACTGGTCCCGCGATGGTGTCAGCGTATCTGCATGCAGCTTGAATCTGCTCCACAGATGGTCCCCCTTCTCTGATTTGCGGCTTAGGTCGAAATCGGTAGCCTCGTAGTTCACGTAAGCCCCCTGGACAAAACAAACCCGCACATGTTTTCGTTGACTGATCATCTGGCATCGATTTTGCGTTTTGATAATCACTAGATTCTTATGGACACTGATTCTCGAATCAGACATTGATTTCTTGGCTTTTCATGTTTTCGATGAATCTGAAAGTCAGATTTTTAGATGTTGTTATGCGGGTCTTAATTTTGAAGGAAAAACAAGATTGCGTATGACCCATGTTCTGTTCAATATTTTGTAATTTTTTCTAAGTTTGTAACATGTAATGTATTAATAAATCTTGTATGGAATTTCAATATTTAATACAATAAAAATTGTCTGCGATCAGTGATACAAAACACGATTGAAAGAAAGATATGCTTCATCTTTCAATAAGTTTCAATAAATTGAAAATAGTGTAACGGGATATTTATATTCTCCTGATATGTTTACTATTCTATATTTCATTTACAATCAATTAAATTATTATTAAATATTAGGAATGACGAAAATGTGTACCATGAAGGATACATATGGAAACGTGACCAATAGGAAGAATTAACGATAATATTACCTAAAACTGAACGCATGTGACGTTTTTCCACAAAATGAAAGATGTAATAAACTTTTAAGTAGTCTAAAGCCTCGATTATCCGAATTAATCAGGAGGACACAGATATTGGGGGACTTAAATTAAATGACTATTGATTTACACAGCAAAACGTGCTGTACATGTGTAGATCAATTTCGAACTGTTTACACATGGAATGAATTTAGATGACGCAGAATTCCGACATCAGAGGTACGAATAATCGAGATTCTAAATTACTATCTAACTCGAATAAAAGTGTTTCAATTTAGAATGGACTTCATTCGAAATGGGACTTTGAATGGGACTACTGGGACTTCCATAGCATAATAGTTGTCATTTTTCCGATACCGGCGCCGTGTCAGCGTTTTGTCTTAAAAAATTGTATGGTCGAAACGATGTTACGCGTCACCCTGAAGTTCCTTATCCGTCTGGCAGTCATTTCCGGTGTCATGGCGTAATTGCACGTGCATATGCGACGGCGTTCGATCGGAAAATTAAAATAGAAAGCATTGCACTTGCCGACCAGGCGATGCGCGTTTCAATAGAATCTATAATGAATTTTACCTTTGGTTTTCCAGAACGGTGAGATTACTTCAGCGTGGCAGCCGATATATGTACATAGATTTACAACTGGTGCGCGTCAACTACACCTGCCCGCGTTCCTTATATCGAGGAGGGAACACACGCGAGGAGGGACAGAGGATATTTTTTCCACGGTTCAGAATGTTTCCGTGTGAATATTTCCCGTGTTATCATTGTCGCTAGCAGTCAGCATGTTTAAAAAGTTGGAGCCCGCTGCTGTAATTGAATATCGTTGGTAATAACGGAAGAATAAGAATAATGGATCACATCGGAATGGATTTTCTAAGGGGAAGCTCCGCTCACGGTTGTTCCAGGAGGTTTGATACGGACAATTTATTCGATTAAGGTAGGCTACCGCACTTTATTCCACCGTCGGCCAGAAAAATTTCCTTCTTTTGTACGTTCAGGCCCGATCTTCCTCCTTTCTTTCCTTTTTTTTGTCATATGCTCTAGCCGGGAAAGGGAATTTCATCTTTTCACGATGATACAGACCTCTGCTCGGCGCCGGTTTTTGCGCAACGCGTGCTTTTTCTTCGGAAAATAAACAGATCGATGAAGAATACCATGAGAAATAAGAGTCCTCTTGGGCATAATAAAGGAAGCACGTTAATGGGCGGAGAAGAAAAGGAAGAAATAATAGTATGGTGATACGAGCCGGAAGGAAACCTTGGTAAGCTTGTGATTGATCACCGTTGCTACTTGGAAAGATACGGATATTATCTTACAAATCTATAAGGAATAAAATAACTGAGAACTGTAATAAATAGATCTCGGATTTTACGCGTTTACGGAGGTCTTGACGACCGTGGTCGTGGTATAAGAAACGGTGGAAACAGTTTAACTACGGTTTTATTTTCTTCTGGCTTTATGCTATCTTTAATCATAGAATCAAATGCTTATTTGCAGATTTTATGCGATTACTGCAGTCTTGATGGTCACAGACCGTCTTTGGTTTTCGTGCAACCTTTAATCATAGAATCAAATGCTTATTTGCAGATTTTATGCGATTACTGCAGACTTGATGGTCACAGACCGTCTTTGGTTTTCGTGCAACCTTTAGTCATAGAATTAAATATTTTTTTGCAGATTTTATGTTTGTTGCAGTCTTGATAGTCTCAGTTAAAAAAAGTTGAAAACAATCTAAGTATTTCCTTTTGTTGTAAAATCAAATTTTTAATTCGTTCCGATTTCTGTGAACTTGTATTTGCATAAAGATTTGCAGTTTTGTAATGAATTATCGCTCGGAAAAAGAACTAAGATTACGTACCTGAGATAATTACAGTTGAGAATTAGCAAAAGTTGTGAAGTGAAGAGAAAAATATAGCAATTCATCCGAAGAACGTCGTAAATTTTGAAATCAGCATCGATTACGAAAGCATACTCGACATTCACAATTGTTTTAAATATAAACTCAACAATTGCTCAACAGGTAAATTAAATATTATATAAATATTAATCTCAACACCATTAACGTTGTAGAACTAACCTGTTGTTGCGTGGGTGTGTGACGGTTCATGCATTTGCAGCTTAGCGCGGAAGTGGAACCCCCCGTGATCCGATCTCTTACACCGCCGCCACTACTCGGTATAATCATGCCTGTAACATCATATCAACATACATCCATTAATTAAATTGGTCAGTCGATAACTTATTCCTTTATTTTTATAACACAATGTTTTACTCAGCGATTTTTCAAATGTTAAAGTCAAATATTCCACATTAGATACAAAATACTCAAGATATCTTTCATATCTTGATAAACGAGCAAAGAATTAATTGTAGTAGACCCTCGGTCGTCATAACTAATTAATAAAACATCAGTGTTCGGATAAGAAAATTTACAATGCCATACTATTTCAATTAATTAAAACAATGTTGTAATGGGTATAATTATCCTCAAATATCAGAGATTCGGATAATCGAGGTTCTACTATATTGTACTATAAATCTTCCTTATGTTAGTAATTTATTGTGGCGAAGTTAGGTGACTCATCCAGTACAGATTACACATTAATGTACAATAAATTATTTTATATAGACTACTGACGTAGTATGTAAAATTGTAGAAATATCTAGGGTTAAAGAATATAAAAAGTTAATGAACGCAAGCCATTAAATCGCTGCTGGATGTATACATAGTGTGTCAAAGGTATCGGGCATGGTTAAACAAAATATAAGAGACAGAGATCGATATCAGGTATTAAATTTCAGAGCTTGACGGGCAATGTAATAATCAATAACGCTTCTGCGCGAGATGGATGGTATAGATTATCATAGGGATAATAAAGGAGGAAGGGGATGAAAGTGAATGATAATTGATAGCAGCTTCTAAGAACGAGGGGTGGTATTGTTTGTAAAAGATATATATTTCTGTATGTTCAACTTTTATGATAAAATTTAGAAAATTGCCTAATTGAGAAAACTATTTCGAACATAAAATTATATAAAAAGACATAAATTCCTTCCCTAATATTAACGTTTTTTTCTTTTAGCTTTAAAAGTGTTAAAACGTGAAGGGAAACGTTTTATTAAAAAGGATTTTTTAAATGAAACTATATTTCTTTACTGTTATTATTGATGTAGCAATTAGATGAAATGTATTTTTAATAATCCTTACTAGTGATAATATTTTGTTAATAATACGTGTTTTCTAGATATACAATATTTTTAGTAATTCCTGTGTCAAAGCTTATGCACATGATAAAATTTTTTATAAAATGCAAACGATTGCAGGAATGTTTCTTTTGGTATTATGGTTGTAGACACATTTTTATAGTTTTCCCTTTTCATACATGTTACGTTCTATGCAAAGAAGTGCGATAAAATAAACATCACGAACTTTATCTGAAATCTCGCGATTTCCAGGTTTCCTGATCCTGCCTTTAATACACGTTACAGGATATGTGTACCTCAATTTTTCTCGATTTTCGTGAGAAAAAAATACCACGAAATATTCTCATGCCATTATTTATTTATTTTTGATATTACAAAATTCACATATAAGGAAATATTTTACAGCAGCAAAATTAAATTAATTTACTGTGTTTCTTTACACATTTTGCAGGGTATTCTTGACTTTTGTAATGAAACAATGCTATTTAGAGTGTAAACTTTTTACAAATCAGAGTGTATTTTGAAGTATTTGAATATAAATGATTTCCTAACATGTTCTACAAACATTCTGCATCCACCTCAATGTAATCAATAATGCATTCATAATAGGAGTATTATCATTTAAAAAATATGAAAACCGAAATATACCTCTACGAACTGAAAAATATGGTAAAATAAATATCTACTGTGTATGGTAGATATTCAACTGGGAAACAAAATAAAAATTTTGTCATCCGTATGTCGTAGGTTCTATCAGAAGCCGCCATTCCGTTTGCGCCTCTAATAGGTTTAAAATGTCACGTAAAGCGGTTGTAAAATGAATGAGGAATTCGAAAACTCTCGTAGACGAGTGAATAAACCAATTTGTGAAGAATACCGTTGATTATCTGCCAGAACGTCGTACAAAGTGGAAAACGACAGATAAGAAGGCTAACTTCCTGGTCACTTCATGACATGAGTTTTTTCCGCAGTTTGCCACATGCAACATTGACACGAGTGTTTGAAGTACCGTCCTTTTTGGAACAATGTTCTGATATTGCATGTTTCTATTGTTTACACTCGTGCTTCCGGTCTGATTGGCGTTGACTTTCATATCGCAACCTTCCCACGTTTGCACGAGTTCCTCGTTATTGCAATTTTCGTATGGTAGGTCGATTTTCAATTTCAAGTTGTTAGTTTCAATATTTTTATCAACGGTTAGAAAGCATTTTTGTTTGTCAGATTTTGATTAAGCGGTGGTGGCTTTGTATGTTTTCCACGAAAAATGTTTGATTTTGTTCTTTTTTTATTTACCACAATCGATAGTCGTGTGTGACAAATAACAAAGAAAACGTGGCGTACGAAACGCCAAAATAAACGAACGTGTAACAAGGTCACAGAGAGTTCGTGACGTGTTTCACGTGATGCAGCTAAACAAACGCCAACTGATGGTCACGATTCTTTAGAGTCAAAACTGGAGGTACCTATTATAGGTGTAGTTAATAATTATATCCATATATGTGCCCATAATTATGAAAGTGGTCTAAGTCAAAATTTAAAAAAAAAATGAATTTATCACTTATTTCACACGACGTGATTTTAAACTAAATTTATTCAATGTAATTTTTACGATATCGTCAAAAATGAACCTTTAGATAGTAGTTGTAATTACAACGTTATACGGAATTCATTTAGTGTTAATTATGAAAGTGGTCTAAGTCAACAATTTAAAGAAATTATATAATAAAAATTATATGATAAAAAAATGGATTACTTTTTAAAGATGATTAATAAATGTTTATGAATTATTTCGTTAAAGTTTTTGTTTCAAATGGACCGTTTATTTTGAAAGTAGTATAAGTTCTTTTTTTTAAAGAAATTCAAAATGCCGAATCTGAGCTTGTATTGTCTAAATACCTCACGCAACGCCACTTACAATTTCTTTCGATGACATTGGACTTACACCACTTTCAAAATAAACGGCTCAAATAAAAATCACAATGTTTTATTACTTTAAGTCAATTATAGGACATTCAGTTAATTTTGAAAATGGTCTAAGTCAATTCAAGCTTTAAAAACATTTTTCTATGAAATTCACACAAAATTTCATATCTATAATAAATTTCCATTAATCAAGACTAATAAAATTATAAATTAAAATGTCACATAATGTAAAAATATTTTTTAATTTATTCAAATGCGATTCATTAAATATCTTGAAACAAGAAATATATGACTTAGACCACTTTCATAATTATGGGCACATATGAAACCGTGTTCTTCTTATTATACGGGTACTTTTTAATTCATGGGTACAGGAGTATTGTAATACACGGGTGTACGGATAGTGAAATACACGGGTACACTGTTCTTCTTAGTTAACCATATGCCCTACAACCACGTGTAAGATACGTGGTCAGATAATCAGGCCAGAAATGATTACCACGGGTGAGAGCCGTGGTGCGTCGGTCGGGCCAAATGTAAACAACACCAGTCAGGCTTGTGTAGAGTATAGGATATGTGTTTTGGTTTTTTTTTTGTTCTTCACCATTTAACAATGATAATTACTAAAAGATCTACCATTGCCAAACTATAAAGGACAAGGACGATTAGATTTACGACAGAGATTGCACGCGAAATATTGGGGTCATTTTCTCAAGCATATTGATCCAACACCGTTGAAATCAAAGCCATCAAGGCTCTGTAAAGTTTATACGAGACATAAAAAACGTAGCGAAACAATGTGGGAGCGCAAAAGATGTAAAGTTCCATCATTACATGTAGCAAAATGCTTCAACAGATACCATACGGTTGAAGACTATTAATTTACCGTAAATCATTATAAATTGTAATTAAAACTTATTATAACTTATAAAATTATAAAACTATGTGAAAATATATAATAAACCTTTCCTGTTCACTAACGATTCGTTCGTAATTATTTATCAAACGCCTTACAAAACTAAACCAGTTGTACCTTAGACATATTTACATTCCGTAAAACGTGTGCGATTGGCACAACTTCATATGTTTCGCGCAACCATGACGCGTGACCGACCTTGTTGTTTGTGACATACGTTATTGAAACTTAAATCGTAGGTCAAAGCGTTGAATTGTCCTAACTAATATTTCTGATCATCCAAATAATGAAACTTTAAATCGATAACATTTTTTTTATATAAATGAAAACAAGTAAATGGAATATCATTTGGAACTCTATGAAATATATGGAATATTCCAGTCTATCTTTTGGCACAGATATAATCCGTGTATCCGTGTATTTCATTACTCATGCAATCGTGTATTTCAGTAGCCGTATGTCGAGGAAGTAAGACGTGCATCCGTGTAATAAGAAGTACACGAATTAATACACGGATATATTAACTATACGTGTACCGATCAGTGTATCATCAGTATGTATTATGTCCAAACCGGGATCTCTAATCAAAACACACTCACAGGCATGGCTCGGCCCTGGCACGGTCGTGCACATAAGTACACGGGTTAATATACGGATATATTAACTATCCGTGTACACTTGTATATGCAGTATCCGTTTAAAACCGACATCCCTACGCGAAACGGTTCGGCCCCAGCCGAAGGAGGGAGCGTACGCACGGTGTGAATCGGTGCACGGTTCGGGCATCATAGGTCGAAGCTGAACCGTTCCCGGTAACGCGAGTGAAAGGGTATCACACCAGCTCGTGTACATATTACCAGCTCATGTACATATTACGGAGTGGGGAAAGGTGGGAGGTTCGATCCGGCCTCTACCTGAACCTTCGCGCCATAATCCAGCGCGCCTTTCTGGCCTTTTCTCAACGAATTAAATATCAACCCTTTGCAGTCGAAGCTATTTTAATTCGAAATCTAAAACGTGTTTTCTGATCCACAGTATTTCCATTTCATATGATTTAGTACGGTTTATTCATATGAAATTGAGCTTGTTGGCAAGTATAATAATTGCAATTTTAACAGTTTTTTTTTAAATATAAACGAATTTGATACTGTTACGATTATTTAGAAAAATAGTATAGCAATTTTTAGTGGCGCCTCAGAGTCGCCATTCGAGTGCAAAGGGTTAATTATCTCAAAAACTATAAGCCGTCTAACTCTTAAACCAACATTGGATACAGTTTTACAAGCTCTATCAATGTACCAAAACTCAAGAAAAGTGAGCGTCAATTCTGGGAACCTCTCCTTGTCAGGCAGTTTTAATATTATATACAATTGAATTGTTGAAGATTGTACAATGGATTTTAGAAAATTTGAAGTTCAGTTAACCCTTTCGCGCCGAGCGCCGCATATATGCGGCATCCACTCGACGACCTGTGGGTACGGGCGCCGCATATATGCGGCATCGAAATGAGGTGTATACAGAAGACGAGGATGTGTAATTTGTAGCGAAAATGATAAAAGAACGGATTCGCGGTACGAGTGCAAAGATCGCGATGTTGGCCCTCGTATAGATCCTTGCTTTCAAATATATCGCACAGAATTATATTATTAGTTTTCACACACTATTATATTTTAATAATTTTCGTCTCGTTAATAATTATATTAAACATTTAATCGTTAGGCTTTGCAATTATATAAACACCTGTGTTACCTATAATTTTGTAACTCTTTTAAATTAAAAATGTAAATATGCTTATTACATTAGAGCAACGATTGTTTTATTCGGCACAGTTATTATTTAAGACTTGGAACAACATATATACAGAAACCACGCGCACTGTGCATATTTCCGGAGCGAGTTTCCGTTCGGTGACGGTACTTCGACGGCTGGAGCTGCCGTAGCGAAAGGGTTAAAGCAATGTGCAGATGCTCACAGATACGGCTGCCTTCCTCTGACATCTTGTGTTCACACTCTTCGGTGATTGCCTTCTTTGTCACACTTAATACAGACATAGCAGTAGCACGTCCAAATCACAGTAGTTCACTCGAGTAACTTTAATTTTTCAATAAAATCATGCGATAATTAACATATTTTCATTGTTTAATCGCGAAGCACTACCTCCTTCAGTGCCGGCACAGCCATCAATAAATCTCTAACTGCATAACGTAATATCGATAGATCGACAACTTCAATTTGACCTTTTTCAGCGAAATTTTTGTCACGTGTCCAGTAGAACAACATGGTGGAGCGTTAATGAAAAGGAAGTCTTGCGCTCCTCATCTACGTGATAAAAGTATTATTTATATTGCATTATCGAAGTGACAAAGTAGTTTTAGCGATCAGGTTATGTGTTTGGAACAAGTGGAAGTGTTTGTGGAAATTGAAGTCGCGAAATGGAATGGATATCTGAGAAGAAGTAGAGCATATTCCTGCATTTAGTCCACTCAACTAAAATGGAGATCTATATTGCGTTTGCCGGTTATTGGTAACTTGCTGCAACAGAATTTGAATTAATAGTAGAATTTGGTCACGTCCCGAGATGCGTGACCTCAGTAGTGAAACAGCTCGTTTATTACATTTATCGCTCATTTAGTGGATTAACACGTTGAATGCCACGCCGGTTTTACAGAAATTGTCCGTGGCGCCACGATGAATTTTCTTTTATGCAATACATATAATGTTGAAATATTATCTGCAATAGATTAGTTACAATGTATCAGCATGTTTGACATGCTAATTGCGACAGGGGCCACTGTTTGAATTGACGATGGTAATAATACAAAATTTTAGACATTGACATTTGTTTTAAATTATATATATTTCTATCAATTTGGGCGCGCCGGTCACCGGTGGCCCCCATGGCGTCACCGCCAATTTAAGTGCCGATCACCGGTGACCCCCGTGGCATTCAACGTGTTAAATAACCATTTGCAACTACTAACGTTTAGTAGGTATATTCTGATGATGAATCGAATAACCGGAAACTTGGTTTGGTTAACCCGACTGTTTCTTTCGATGAAAATAAAGAATTGTGACCAACTGCTCGCAGTTGTTTAAACTGCATCCCGTGAAATCGAGTCACGAGCACTCTAAGGCCATGGCTACACGGACGTTTGTTTCGGCGTTTCGTACGCCGAGTTTCTTCGCCATTCGTCACACGCGATTATCGATTGCGGCGCAGAAAACGTCGAAAAAAAGGTCGTGTAGTGGCACACGGTGTAGCAAAGCCTTATTTTACGTGTATGTAAATACACGTGTATACGTGTAATAATAAGCAAAACGGGTCTGGATCGGTGCAATTTAAACGCGCGGGTTCTCGTATAATATTAAATACGCGAGTACATGGATACATATGTACTTTTAATACACGTTTATGCGCACAATGCGCAATAGTGAAGCGTGATCACTAGTCGATAACAATCCCATCGGAAAACAAATATGTACGCATCGGTTGCTGTTGCCATGTAACTCGGGCACGTATCTGTTAACAGGGTCCGTGTACAATAGTACGCAAATCTCTATATCCGTGTACATGGATAATAAAATGCATAATTACACGCGTATTAAGAACACGGATACTTAATTCGCGAATATATATATAGGATTCACGGATTCCGTGTATACATGTTTCTTCAATACACGTTCAAAATCATAGACTCTACCGTGTAGTCACAGCCGAACCTAAATTGTTGAAGTGATAGTTCGCCTAACGAGCTCCGGTTTGACAATGATTGTTTTTGGCGAAATTCTCGTGGTCGAAACTCGCGTTCTGTTTCCATCTGTGCACCGTTATTAACTTCCCAAAAACCTACATATGTATAAACAGTCCAGGTTACCCGCGTGTTTCCCTTACATTTATGGTCCACTTATAAACATAACCCTGGAACGATACTGCAACAACCCATCCACGAAATTTTAATCTTGCCTGCAGAGGTGGTAATGGGCATTCGAATTTAAGCTTTTATTTATCCTCATACTTTATTCCGTAGTTTGCGAAATAACTGTGTACATTCTGATTCATTTGATAAGCTTCGGGATTCCTGAGGACCAAACGAATTCGAATGAAACAGTGAATTGTACTTTCCAAGCATGTATATAATTATAATGACTTTTTATAACGAAACGATAGTTACTGAAACCGTAGAATATTTATAAGCAACTACTTCTCTACAGTTGTATTAAAAAATGAATACATACATACATACATAACCATACATATGTATACTAGCAGTATTGCATAATATCCTAAATAAGATTACTTAAACAAAGGTATCAACAAAAAAGAAGGAAGAAAAATTATAATACAATGAAAAATGTTTCTGGAGACTCAAATTTTTATGTGTATACGTGATAACAGATTATTTTTCCGCACTCATAGCGTTGCCGTGGGAAATATTATGAAATAAAATGTTTAGTAAATTTTCTTTAAACAGAGACAAGAAGTTAAATGTTACTAAACATTTTATTTTGGAGTATATATTTCGCTCGGCAGCATACACAACAGCATATTGACGTAAATTCTGCAGAGGACTTATGAATACACTCGAACTTTGACAGAGCGTATTCAAATCTTTTCTGAATATCTCGGTCGTTTTCAGTTCCCGAGCACTGGATTGCATGCATTACGTGCCGTCATGGAACAATCGCGGGAAATTATAGGAAATCTTTCCGCGTTAATTCTTGCGATCCACGTCTTTCGCTAGTCGCTCGTCGTTGGCAAACGTCCATCGACAATCCCTTTGTATTCTCATAACTCGCCTGCATTATTCCTCGTCCTTCCAATACGGCGAATCAAGTGTACCGTGTTTTCTTCTGTTCCTCCTATACCAATCACCGGCAACTCTTTTCGAGATTAAAAACTACTTTTTATAAACTGGAACTCATCCCTCCTTGAATATCGAATTTATTTATCATCCTTAGTCAGTATAAATAAAAAGTTATTTTTATCCTGTTTAGAAACGTTAAATGCACTTGTGGATTTCGCTTTATCGTCTTCAACAATTTTTATTTGAAATGAAAATTGTTTTAAGTTGATCGTAAGAAATTATATGACAATCTATTTACTTTTCTAATAATTTCCGTTAGTCGAAAATAATGTGATAATATCCTTAAATTCTTATAATGTCATAACTTCGTATTCCGTTGGCTCAGTTTTGAGACAGAGATACTTGTGTGCATTTTTATTCCTGAACCGTCGCGCGTGAGGGAATATGGGGGAACCGTGAATTCGTCTGTATTTGGGGGATATCGGTGTAACCCGGCATAGCACCACACGTCCCAGTATTCGAAGGGTTAATCTACTAACCGTCTTTCAAATTAAAGATTTATTTAATGATCACACAATACAAGCTTTAAACACAGAACTTTGAATCAAAAAGGGTTGTGAGACTATGGTTTAATCTTGTAAAAATTTAATATGAGTTTACAACTTCAATTTCAAGTTTCGACACTGTGAAATCAGTGGGTTCAAGCTTCGGTAAATTTTATTCAACTAATTATGAATATTAATATAAAATTTCATAAACTACATCCATCCATTTATTTGAGTGAGTACCTTTTTTACGCGATAAATTATAATATCCATTATGATATCAATTTACGCGATTTGAATTTACACAGCCAGTAAATCTTTGTAAAGTTCTTGAAATAGCCTTCTTTCGATAAAATTCACGAAAACTTAGTATATATAAAAGAAGATATTGAGAAAAGATTATATTAAAAAATTATACATTAACAATGAAAATGAAGTGGAACTACCAAATATTAAAAAGAAACTGTCGAGTGTTTCAGTAGCGATAATAATCTTGTATTCTGAAGCTATGTAAAATAGCTATGTGAAACAAATACGTATTTCAGTTGATGCAATGCTAAACGCATGGGAAAAAACTGCATTTCTAAAACTTTTACTAGCTTTTATTTTCAATATTTTGTCCTTTGCACTAACGGTTTCGATTCATGCGGTTTTCATTCGCGTACATTGAGGGACGGTTTCTTGTTTAATTGGCCTCATTAAAACGTATCATTAACGGCTTTGAGACCGGCTTGGCGTTTCAACGCCGCCGCGTTTCATTATTTCGTATTTCCTTGACATGTTTATTAGAAAGCGAGCATGTTCTCTGAAGGCAGTATTCACTTTCGAACTTCGCCGATGAGAGAGTATCATATTTCCAATATTCGACGCAACCTCTCTTCATCCAGAAGTCTGCCGTCCATTTCAGCCAAACTTATTTTCGTACCGACTAAGTGCTTTCAGAGCCGAAGGAACTTCCATCAGGGAAAGTAACGGATTAATAAAATACAGTCGTCGATCGGTCCGCGGTAGACTGTTGTGTTAGCTGCGCAAGAAATACTGGTCTTATTTGGAAAAACCACATATGAACTAACAAAGTCCAACCATAACATGATAACGTTGTGAAAGAGCTGGAGCGAGTATGTATTTCGATTCGGAACAGTACACATAAGCATCTGACATTCATAGAATGACACGAACTAGAACTTGCTTATTGATGCGACAATAAAAGATTTAAATAAAAATATATAATTTAGTTTTTCAAAGCGATAAAATTTTCCATAGCGAATTTTGTGCAATGCGAAATGAGGGTTTTTGAAAATTGATTCTTTTAATTCGGACATTTCTGTTAGTAAAAGTAGAAAGGATATAATGTTAAGTTTTGTTGATATACAACTGTTTTTCTGAAAAAGGTGAAACATAAATTGCGTATTCCAAGTTTCAATGTTTAAGCTATTTTCATAAATTACTAACGAACACGGCGTATACGAAAAATTAGTTCTGCTCAAATAATGTATTGTAATAACTCCATATACTAATAAATGACACCTTATAATTATATATTCATATATTTATACGCTAACAATGTTATGTTTATATCACAAAGTTAATGTTATTAAAATTACAACGTAATTTTCGCATTAATGTATGAAAATGTGAATGTACAGGTACGGTGGCAATAAAGGGTTTAATATAAAGTTTTTGAAATTTCACGAGCAAGTGCTAAAAAGTAATACAATTTTCTCGGATTAACGTAGTAATTTAATTGTATTTAAAAAGTAAAAATATTACTGTTTAATTCACTGGCGTACCTGCGAAATTTATTTTTAATTTTCTAAGCTTCATTCTCTGAGAGGTTCAGATTGGATAATAATATTCATGAATTTCGACGACCTTTTTAATTATTTTTCACGTGCGCTTCAGATTTCCTTCGAATATGATCATCGAATTTTTTGAATAATTGGATTGCAGTACTCTGATATTTGAATATTTATTATGCGATATTTATGCAGTATATATTATCAATGATTTAATTATCTCATTAGATGCGGTTGATTATTTCATACTGGATTTTATTTCATCTTACGTGTTAGGTCAGGGTTAGGCAGTGATACATAAGTATGTATACAAGTCAGTTTCTGTAGTTACAAATTTGAGGTGACTATTTATTATTACATCCTTTTAATTAATTTTTTAATTTTCTCAGATAGTAAATGTAACCAGAAAAGTTTAACCTAAAATTATTTCATTTTTATTACAAGATATTTCGTTCTTATTCTAATTTTTGTAAAATAATTTAAGAAAATAGAAATGGAGAGCTGATAATTATTTATAAAAATAGAACTGATAAAGTTTACTATTTTCACAATAAATATTTGATCATTACATGAGTTGTGTCGTTTGTTGATGTAAATTTTAAGGGTAAGATAATAATTTTTAATAATTACTTAATTTCATCAGTTCTTTTATACCATTTTTTAAAACAGTTTCGATTTATCATTTGAAAAACCACGCGATACGACTTCTTATAATCAATTTAAAAACATTAACAATACAAGAACTTTAAGGATTTACATTAAGGACCTACATTTTTGGTTTACATATTAAATCGACAAATTGCATTTTATTTATGGTTTTATTATGCAGATTTTAATATAAATTTTACCAAATAAAAAATTTAAGAAATACGTTACATTAATGAATATTCCTGTAGTGTAGTAAATTTGTAATGTATCAACGAAAATATGAATTTCATTTTTCCATAATTTTTTAATTTTGTATTTTATTGATTATTTTATTTTTTAGCTTTTTTATTTTTGTTTTGCCTATTTCTATTTTTTTTTATTTGTCATATGTACTAAATGAAACAATATTGCAATATTGTTGTTTGCTTCGCTATAATATTTATTTTTAATTTAATGACCGTTTAAAATAAATGTCGTGATACACTTAATACTGAATGGCCGGATTTATCTTTCTGTATTTACGTTTCGTCGGTAATAAATTTAACATTTCCAGTTCGAATTAAACACGAGCACGTTTCGAAGCTCATCTCGAGTTGTTTCTCCTCGAAAGTACATACATATATCCTGATCGAACTTTATTTTTCAAACTCCGCAAAACAGCCCTGCAGAATTCAATCGTCGCGTCGTGCCCCTCATTTCGTGATCGATGCGCCTCGGCAACTATGTTACTTGAACATCCGCACGCTGCGTCTACAATCCAGAACCTGTATCGTTAAAAGTTACCTGCCCCGCTAGCTTCCAGCTCTCGGCACGCTTGTTCGTTCATGAATTTACCTTGAAGCGTGCATATCGATTTCTAAAGGCGGATTTCGCGTACAAATGCCACGATTCTTTCTGCGGAGCTGGAAAACATGTGCTACGCGCTTGCCTGAACATCGTTCACTTTCAAACGTAATCGCAAAGTACAAGCACAACCTATTTCGAACGGAATAGAAGGCAATCGTTTGCCAAAGACCTCTTCCATGTGTCGGGATTAGAATGTGGGGACCGAAAAGTTCTTTCGTATACTCGCTGTGATCATCTTTTCGGCAACAGTCTGTTATAGGTACAATATTTTTGTAATCTCTTCAGTATTGAGTTTTGTATTATTTTTATAATTTTATATGATAATATGTGTATTGTAATTTGTATTATGTGAATGCTACTCAGATCACATTATTTGTACTTACATTATATTCATACATACTATAAAGATCGTGGTAGATCAAATTCATACAGAAATACCATAATTTGACTCTCGTCGTGCGGACCAAAAACATTAAAGGAGTTAATAATTCATTCATTTTCACAATAGATTTTCAATTGACGAATGTATATTATTTACAGTTTAATTATATACATTTCAAATACGACGGTTAAATGTATGTTAATGTAATACATAGTAACGTAACGCTCTCTACTTTTCCTTGAAGTATGTACTTACTGTATATTTGATGTATTACATTCTTTGTGGAAAAATATTGTCTTCTATCAATAATCATTTAAAATAAATTCTGTATAGTATATCAATGTTTCATATCAATTTGCAACGCTTGTGTTTTTATTACACAATTATTGTTTTGCAAAGATGCTTCCGTGGGAAACTATTAAATATACTTATTTATTGGCACGTATTTTGTAATAAAAATTGTGCTATATGAAAATAGGTTCTGGCATTCATAAAAAGCAACGAAAATTAGTTTTTTTTAGTGGACGTCGCTTCGAGAACGGAGAAATCTAAAAATTTGCTGGCATAAATAGATTGCGAAAGTAAGGTCGTCATGCTTTCAAATCAACTCTTATATATGAGTTTTTTTATTTCTAAATGTACGGAGGAAGCAGAAATCTAGCGTTCGAATTTTTCTATCCCGACAGGACATGAAATGCGGCAAACTTTCATCTTCGCGATTTGTTCACGGAAATGGGAATTCACATTAACATCCGCAGTGTAGTTGGCAATATAGGAACGTCTCGCGTTGGTTCCGGTGAAAAGTATCTAGGACGCGTTGCTGTATTCTTACGAAAAAGGGCTGCAGCGGAAAATGGTTAAACCTTTCGAGAAATTAAATTCAGATCTAAAGCTTAGAGAAAAGGATTCCCAGCCACAATAGCTCCAGTTAACCGTAGGTCTTGTAATATGTATTATCTCACAGCTTTTTGCAAGAGGTTTCATGCTTAAACGTTCGCAACTAAGGGGATGAGTTTTACTCGAGGAATTAGATTTAAAACAAATATTCTGTCGCGTGTTTAACCTCATTTATTTTTACGGAGAGACTGTTTTATTCACGAGTAGAGAAAAATCTTGAAAGAGTTGTTCATCGATCAAATGCAAGTAGCCTTTATTCGAATAAGTTATTCAATTAGAGATCGTAAAATTATTTGAGTAATGATGCGAAAAATTGTTAACTGGGCTTGTTTTTACGTAATTTTATAAGAATATATTTGTACTTATAGATTATTAATTATTAGAATGAATTCTTATTCAAATAAAATCTTATACGACCGAATTATTATTTCAATAAAATCTTATTTGACTGAATTCTTATTTCAATAAACTCTTATTCGACTGGATTTTTATTTCAATAAAATCTTATTCGTATAAATCTGTATCTAGATGAATATTTATTCGATATTGTTGATTAAAATTTGATTCGTTAGTCTTAATCTTTTATTCGTGATCCGAATAAAATGTTGTCCAACTCTGCTACAAACTATAAACGCAAATTTTTAAAATAGAAGGAAACGACTATGTCAATTCAAATTAATTATACTTTACCTTATTGCAATTTTCATGAGAAAACATACGATAATAGGAATTTGCCTTAGGATTGCCTAATTTTGTTACCTCAAGCATTTACATGATTACAGAAATGCGCAGCATGAACTATTGCATTTATACATTTTATTTTTTGGTTTCCTGACCCAAATTTGCTTCAAAATTCAGTTTAAAGTACAAAGAGCTATTTCAGCTGGAAAAACTGTGTTTATCTTTCGCTGCAAGCCAGCGTCAAAGAACCAAATGGGAACGTCGCAATGGATACTTATAACTGGAGCCCCGCTCGTCATAATTGGAAACAGTTTAACCTTATTATTAGTAATTGCGAACTATGATTTCGTCATAATTCTTTATAATTGTGTCGGCGGATGCGGCTATCGCATCGAGTTGCTTTATCATTTAACTGAACCGGCTTTATAACTCCGTTACCGCAGTAGCAATTATTTTCGGGCCAAGGATGTCAAATGTAGCCGTCACAAAATGTTTGACAATGAAGGAAATCATTGTGGAACGCACCATTTCAATTTCCAGTTCGAAAATGAAATGTCGACTACGCTGACGCAATAAACAATTAATAAATTAAGTTTCATGAGTTAAATGGGCAGGTGTCAAATGTTTTGCTCAGGAATTTCTGATTTTGTGATGTAACAGTTTGAACGCATTTCGAAACGATGATTCTGATTTTGACAATTGAAATTATAATTATTTGAATGTTTAACAAGTGGGATAAGATAATAACAAACAGTTTTAGTCCACTCGTTGCCAGTGTTCCTCGTTTGAATCATTAAAACAGTGGATCTGATTTCTACAAGTGAAACAGACATGCATAATATACAATATTATTGTAATGACTTGTCAAATGTTTTGCTTAGGAATTTCTGATTTTATGATGTAACAGTTTGAACGCATTTCGAAACGATGATTCTGATTTTGACAATTGAAATTATAATTATTTGAATGTTTAACAAGTGGGATAAGATAATAACAAACAGTTTTAGTCCACTCGTTGCCAGTGTTCCTCGTTTGAATCATTAAAACAGTGGATCTGATTTCAACAAGTGAAACAGACATGCATAATATACAATATTATTGTAATGACTTGCCCGTTACTTTGTTTCGGAAATAATTAAATTTACCCAAAATATTCGATTAATTAATTCTGTTGATTAAAACACGTGTAGGTACATTATTCGTGTCTAATTGATTTGCAAGCTAAATCGAAACCTCTATTAGCAGATCAGCCAAGGGAGCTTCTGATATTCCGTAGTGTTCCGTGTATCGACAATGCCTTAATATACGCTAATGGGTAGGTATTATGTTTTTAAAGCATCCATTTGTCACGTACGGAAAATTAGTCAACAACTTTAATCCAGGACGGAGGAAATCCGATTTCATTGAATTATTTATGAAGTTGTTTGGAATTTTTACCGGGAAAATTGCACGTATTTCTGACTGAAATATAAATGGTAAAGTGCACGCAGCTGGCGAGTGTGCTTTTACCGGGAAGTACAATGTATGTTATTTATCAACACATTTTCGTTCTCTATTGACAATAACTCCGTCGGAAAATTATATTTTAACAAAAGAAACGCGCAGGCGTTGCGTAAACGCGATAGCTAAAGATTATTAAATTTGCATAGTTCGCCCATCGCGTTGCGCGTTTTACGCTGACTGTTAGTGTCTGGCCACTAAAAACAAGTGTAGCATATTGCCGACGGTAATCTAAAAACTGAAATGTGGAATTACACAGCAAAGTGTACACATTTATCAACCATAAACATCCACTGAGTACCAAATAGGAAAACGATTAATATTAACAGAACGAAAGATTAATGTCAACGGAAGAAAGATAATACGAATTAACTATTGTATTTATTTACAGCTTTTAGTTGCTGCTATCTCCTTACAGCGTCTATTTACAATTTTAATAGTTATATGTATTGCTTATAATCTAGTTATATTTACTATATTTGCACTGCTTTAATATTTATCTTCAGCTGTATGTTTCGAGCCGAGGGCCAGGCAAGCTTTGCGTGGCCTGAGATTGTATACGATTTTGGAGTTTTGATAAGAGAATTGCGTGGACTAGCCGAAGCTTCTTTCATCAACGGCTCGCCACTAGGTTAGAAGGATACATATTTCGTGGACTAACCGATGCTTCTTTCATCAACGGGTCGTCTCTCTCTCTCTCTCTCTCTCTCTCTCTCTCTCTCTCTCACTAGGTTTAAAGGATACTTTGTGAACTAGTCGATGCTTCTTTCATCAACGGGTCGTCACTAAGTTTAAAGGATATTTTGTGGACTAGCCAAAGTTTCTTTCATCAACGGGTCGTCACTAGGTTTAGAGGGATATTTCGTGGACTAGCCGAAGTAACTTTTACAGAGAAGAAATGAAGATACACCTCGAGCGGTAAAGCTATATCTCTGTGGGTTTGTGCCAACTACTGCTTCGAGTCGGGAAATGGAATCATTGAATTTAACAACTTGATAGACTGGTAAAAGAGTTATATGTATATGAGTGTATCGTGGATTCTAGATCCCAATCCCAGTTTGTCGCAGTGAGTAGGCGGGGGCTTATAACCAAACGATGTATGCACTCGGTTGAAATGCTCGATAGAGAATCAGACTCAATCTCGCTAACGTTCCTTTGTCAATAGCTGATTTGAAACTAAGCCCGCTTTTTAGTCGTGTTTGGGTCCTTTATAAACCCAAAATTTCCTTGAAAAACGATAGTGGGGGTGTCATCGAAGGTACTTAACTCACGACATACAGAGCGAACCGTACGCCTTCAGGAAGGGGTAAGAAAAAACACGTCGAAAAATTTTTCGTACGTTACAATATATACGAATTTCAGAAATTATTTTGATCTACACACTTTTGAATAAAATATCGTGTGTAATAGTTCTTATAAAGAATAAAGTCGGATACAGAGTGAACGTTCCTCTCATCTGTGAGAAATGTTTATTAAAGCGACAACGTTTTAATTCCTAATTAGTTAATCTTGAAACGTGAATATGCATGAAAATGTGCAGTCATGATTCAGCTGGAAATGATTAACAAAGTTTTATGGGGTTGTACAGGTTCCGTGAGATCATATTCAACAAACATCGAATTCGGGCGAATCGCATTTACGCGAACCAGATACTGTTCCTTTTGTTAATGACACATTAATTAATCGATAACCGCTGCCTTTGAAACGGATCAATACGTTTTCCATGACAAAGCCTCTGCTTCTGGATCTGTTGTGTTACAGACAGTTAAAGGTCCCGGTCGCTATAGGGATTTCAGTAGTACAAAATTACCATACCGAGTGTTATCACCACGTGATGTCAAGTCTCATGGTAATGCTAATGTCTGAGCACTGATCATTGTTCCGTTGGACTTACCAATGAAATTTTAATAGTCCATGCTTACGAGTTGTCTCAGGACTAGGTAGTATCGAGTTTAACAATAAGAAGCTATCCGGTGTGCAAAGATAACAATACTGTGTATGCTATCGTTGCGTACAACGATACGCAATAACATTTTTTTCAGTGATACTTTCTTTTTATAATCTTTACAGTACTCAACGTCAACTGAAACTAGAAAGTTTATACAATTTATCACAATGGATGCTGTATGAATATCTTCAATTGAAATTGAAATTGAAATTCAATTGGTAAAGTTCAATTCATTCGAATATATTCCAATAAAATGTAATTTCTATATCTAGTCAAACGTTAGGGCTAATGAAAATCCTGAGGAATACCTGTATTTTTGAAAAACACAACTCTTTTTTTAGGTATTCAGAAAATTTCACAAGCGTTCTATCTAAATTCTCAAGTTAGATTCCTTAAAAAAAGAGAAAGAGAAAATATTAGGTTGCAATTAACATTTCCATACTTAAAATTCTCCCTAATTGACGCTCAGATTGTACACAAAAATGGACAATATGGGAAGAGGTGATACGATTATTCGAGTCATGCGGCTCGCTTTTTTTGCTGTTGACAAAGCTGTCTGGCAAAATTAACATTGCTAGATATAATATCAGAAATTAAAATATCGAACAAATGGTGAAAAAAGACAAATTTTGCTTTGTAAAATAGAGACTTTATCGAAACTTCTAGCGACCGCTGCAACTAATTTGAATTCTCTTGAAAGCTCGAGGAGATTTATCTTTTCTATCTTTCGTGTTCGCAGCGAGTTTTACCGGTAGAAATTCGGGGTAGATTAACCGAATTGAATACCGCATCGCTAAAGCATAGGCGGAACTTTGTAGGAATTAAACATTCCAACTGCTTTTGATACAGATGCAAGCTATAGACCTTCTGCTTCGAAGCAATCTTTGCAACAATAAGTTCCTGTGATTGCAACACCGTACCAGCTTCACAACAAAAATTTGCTAATTCCATTCGGATTAATATTAACTCAGCTCGTTTGTTCTTTAACGGCTAATATACGTGGAGCAGAGGGATCTTTTTAAATCTCGTCGAACTAATTTTCTGTGAAAAACGTCGCACAGGGTTCAGCCATACGAGAGGCGATTTCACGTGGAAAAATAAATAAAAAATGCAGAATCAAATTATTCGCGCAAAACACTATTCCCAAAATTCAAGTTTTCTCCTGTCAATTTTTTGTTTGATGCCGAAAATTCTCTCTGATGCTTCACAGGGCAGCAGGATCCAGTGCAGCTTTATTTAAAA
Organism: Megalopta genalis; assembly: GCF_051020955.1. NCBI lineage: Eukaryota > Metazoa > Arthropoda > Insecta > Hymenoptera > Halictidae > Megalopta > Megalopta genalis. The sequence continues at coordinate 20,203,006 of NC_135018.1, read as the reverse complement.
TTCTTTCTCGTATTTTACAATGAACTCTTGAACAAAAATTATAAAATCAATTATCCTGTCAACCTGATCATAGAATATTGTCCTTTTAATTAATTTGTATATTAAAAATTGTTTTCAACACTTCAACTAAAGTTGCATGTTCGAAATTTTCTATTTTTATGTTACTAATATTATTTTTTAGTTAACCATATTTTGTTTTAAGTTGTTATTAACTCTTTGCAAACGTAGAGTTTCTAAAATATAAAAAATAATTTTTCTAAAGAAGTAGAAATATTCTAAAGAAATATTTTGTTATTATAATAATTGAATTATTTACAACATAAGGGAGGAGATGATTTGAAATTTTAAAAGTAAGAGGATATTTTATGTTTTTTCACTTACTGTTGTTTCAGATACAGCTTGGAACAATACGTTTCCGAATAGCTCATGAAATAAGCAAAGATATTCGAATGTTAACAGGAGAAAGATGTTTCACGTATCATGAATTCTAAAGGGATTGCTTATCTAAATCGATCCTCTTTATCGCCTATTTTCCTTCCCTATTTACATGCATAGCATTCTCTTGGTTATACAGATCGTCCCCATTCGTAGAAAACTTGAAAAACTCCTCTCGAACTAAACTCATGTTATTTATGGTAAACGGATTCAATACTTTCCAAGGTACCAACTTTTATGTAACATTAGTTTCACTGTTCGGGAAAATCCAACGATGTTAATTTCATATTATTGTAAATACATTTTGGAAACTTTGTTAGATACAGCTGAAATAACTTTAACGAATTGTGGATGATGAAGACAAATCTCGAAGAAAGAACGATTTAACAAAATATTTATCACAATCATATTTCCTTCTCATATCCAATATGTTCTGTAGAAAAAACGGCAATAGAAAAAAGCCATAGGGCTTTTAATCTAATCTTTTTGCAGCATCTTATTTTACTGCCACGATTCCCATTATTATGGTCAGAAAGAACATAAGAATCCAAAATAATCCTAATCCACAATAAAATAAGGCAAGGAGAAACGCATTTCTATGCAATGGCAGCCACGTAAAGAAGACATATCCATTTTATCACAAAATTTTCAACTCTATCAGGTAATAAAAAAAAAAGCTACTGGATATATCGCCGTGATTTTAGTACAAAGAATAAAGGGACATCCATTTTATACGCGTATAAAATTTTTCAGAGATAGAATCGCTCATTACTGAGAGATCATAGCACAAAATTTGAAAGATACGTATTCATGTTGGAAAGATCCTGCAAAATGTTTTAATTCAATGTTGCAATAAAATAATTTTATTTTGTTAGACCCAACTACTTTTAACACTAAATGGTAGTTTGAGAGTACTTCAATTTTCTCAAAGTCAAATAACTGTTACCGTCCAACCAGAACTTCTTCCCATTTTCGAAAAAGTAAAAATTTTCTGTTCAGGCGTAAATATATGGAACAGAAGTTTCAGTGGATTTATAACTGTTTCCTTAAAACAGGAAAGTGAAAAGTCAAATAATAACTGTTACATCAGAATCAATCAAAAATTTTAAATTTTATTCAAGTTTATTCTGTTTTATCGCACAAAAACAGTCGAAAAGTAACAATTAGTCAGTTTCAGAAGAAATACAATTCTCCGCCGAAAAGGTTCAGTTCCTTTCTGATTTATCACGCAGTTATTCAGGAATTCTGTTAATGGGCAGCCGGCAGGCAAAACGTTAAAATAATTCGAGCTTGAAGCGGTCCAAGACAGCATTGATTTATCGACGAGCGGCGAATTGGAGCCGTTTCTCTTCGTCTCCACGGGAAAATTTTTCCTGCTGCGCCGTCAATTACACGCGCAACGAAAGTGAGGAATGTTCACGAGCACGTCATTTCTCGAATTGGTGAACTTCAGCCGCTCGAAATTGATGGTTCGAAAGCAATCAAAGATTCCAATTTTCGAAAAATCCTCAATATTTAAAGTACTGCAATTCGGTAAAAACGAGTCGTACGTCAATAAATCCAGACTAATTTTAAAAGTTGAAGCCTCTACTTTTGCAATCCAATCTTCATTTTCCATCGTTCATTTTCCCTCGACAATTTTATGAATTCAAACGTCTGTAGAAACATTGGACAAATTTTCTCGAGACTGAATCGACCACAGATTTGAATATTGTAGCTTTACAATGGCAAAAAACTTGGTACGCGCATTTTTTAGCCCTTCTATGAACAGCTACAAAAAATTGTAGACCAAGTTTTGAGGGGTAACTGTAAAGGCGAAGGTCCAATCTTCCAATCCATTATATGTATAATAGATTCGATCATGGAACAAATTTTTCAACGATGTTAGACATAGATACAGAGATTTCCAAATCGTGGTATTACTGAGGAAAACATGTCTTTAGTTTTCCACTAGCTGTGTCACGCAAACAAATCGTAGACAAAAATGAACATCGAATTACAAATGTAATGTCTTCGAGCTTCGAAACAAGCTCGGGTACATTGTCGTATGACTTCTTTTCACATTGTTATACGATCGTTTGAATGTCGACGTTTTTTCGAATATTGGGAAGCGTTCGAATCTCGCCGCGTAGCGACGTGTAATATTACGCGGGGAGGAATAAAGCAAAGCGGAAAAGGAAGAAAAGCGGCTGGACAACTGGTTTACAAGCGCTCCGACTCGAAATCGAGTTTCCGTTATTGCGTTCTTAAAGCGTCGCAACACAACGGGATAGAGTGACACTTTTTTTTCGAACGAGTTCATCAGCCAGATTTCGGATTGAGCGGAGATACTCCTGCGTTGTTCAATTTTCAACTGAAAGCCCCAATTCTATTGAAAGGTTGTTCTACTTTCAACCGGTTTAGTACTTAGTCGTGTCACTGTATATGGGCTTCCGCATTTTATTCTTTTTCTTTTGTGCTTATTCGCACAGTTATGATTTAATTGTTCGCGATGCGATTATTTCGAAGCCGCACACACACGTATCAAATTGCCGATCGAAAGTGATGTGAAAAATCGCTTAATTGAAGCGATACAATTGGAAAAGTGAGCTTCTGTAGAAAATATTGTCCACAGTATATTTTTCTATAAAAAAGGTATTCTTACTATTCATCTCTTTTTTTTAGAAATTTCCTGTTCTGATTTTCTGTTTTAATAATTTTATTTTATTTATTCCCCATAAATGCCTGTATTAAATACTCTTAAAAATAAGATTATATTTAATTGAGACAAGCGAGGTGCAAGGCAAATAGAAGACATTTGGTATATTTTTAAATTTCTAGCTTGTACGATTTTTTGAAATCCGTACTCGGAAATAACTGCAATTTTTAATGATCTCCCGATTTCATGTATTGCGCTGAAATTTTTTAAGACGTGAACGAATCGTCAGTCGAAGACCGTTGCGAGTTTGTTGAAATCATGAAATTTTAATCCAACGCAATCCTTCAGAAATTCATTTTTGAAAAACTGCCGTCTCCGTTAATGAATTTCTCACTTTCCCCAAGTCACTTACGATAACAATGTTGTAGAGATATGTTGGAAGGTATAGCAGGAGGTGTTCCTCTTTTCACGAAAAGGGTAAAACGTCCAAGAATTACAGCATTTCGCGTCAGAAATGCTGACACGGAGGTCCGCGGGTTACTGTTCCGAGCAGTGGTTCATGGATAGAAAGCGTGGGTGTGCGGGTAGGATGTGCGAGTGCAACCGGAAGCAACCTATGTGCACGGAGGACTGGTCCTGTAGCTTTTCGCGAGTTTGTTGAAAGGATTCCGTGGAAGTGTCGCTTTAACGCTACGAAGAAAAAGAACGCCTTTTTCCGCGAAAACGTATGTAGCAAAATGGAGGTGCTGCTTAACTATTTGTAGGCTATAATTCCAGGAAATAATGTTCTCTTCTTACACGCTGTGGGTTGGAAGCGGAGAAGATAGTTGGAAACAGTCTTGATAGATTGGTGAAATCTTTAGAAAGAAATACAAATTTTGCTGGTTTAGTGACGAAAATTTTTGTTATACATTTAAAGATAAAGAAGTGATAGAAATCAATTGCCCATCCTGTATCTTTGTAACAATACCGTGGATCTTAATGCAAAACAAAAATGTTGTACATCGTTAAACACGAGAGGCAAGTGCATAAAATCCGCAGATCGTTTATAATAATTGTACGCATTTACGCCAATGAAGAAATGAGTCTTTGCAAATAATTGTTAATAGAGAATGATTGATTATAACTGAAATATAAATAATTGCTTGCCTCGAATAGTGTTGACTAGGAACTACAAGAAATTAATAGACCTATAACGCCTACGATAACAGATGTCAAATTGAAATAATACAGTTACGATTCACGGTACCTGTTTTTGTAATATTACAATATTATTAGTCTTCATTGTTACCATTGCGTAACTACTGGGCCAGAAAGAGTTAATTTCGCGTGAAATGCAATTATTCGCATCCCTAGAATTGCTGATGGCTGGTTCCCTTACCAAGTGCCCGTGTAACGACTTCGTTGTCCCGACGTCGCGGTTAACTTACATCGCATACTAATTTCATCGCTGAGATGCGTACGCTTGGTCAACATTTGATTTCTGGACCATATAATAAATCAACTGGATTCGGAAGATATGTCAGTCCTCGTGGCATAATTTATGCAAGGTTGCAACGTGAAGTCTCTCGAGCGATTAGTGTAGTGCCTGATGATCTTGCATGTTGGATTTACTGGGCTCGCGCGATTAAGTGAAAAGACAAACACTGGGGAATTTTGACGGAATAGACAAGACCATGAATCCCATGATCAGAAATATATTTTAACGCTAAATCCACCACCACAAGTCAAATGACCGATCTCAGATTTTTTATTTCACCGTTCCTGAAACTATGAAGATGCTTTCATGAAAAATGTTTGGATCAATCTCTGTATACTGGTGCACATTATGATTTGTCGATTTTAACGAGATAACACATCAGAGGCCATAATTTTTTAACCCTTAATCGGTACGATGATTTTCAGAAAAGTGACTAGTACTAGGTTAAGCATAAAAGTTGTGTTGATCTAACTCTAGATAGAGACGACCCATTATATCTTATTCTTCCCTAATGTATAAAACAATATCTGGAAGGTTCGGAATTAGATTGACATATTGTTATGAATTACAAACAATTAAAGATAGCGAAAATTGCAGTTCGGTGGTGAAGCAAACCTCACACAGATCAATGATCTAAATGATTGCTGCGTTTGATGCACGTACAATTATCTGAAATACAGGATCTCCGTCGGAGGGTTTCGGGCGGAATATCAATAACAAACAGCGTTCGATCAACTGGTTTCATTGCAAATGTTAAATTTGGCAGAGTCAAGGGACACGGAAATTACAGCGACGCGGCATTGCATCGTAATGACAAACCAGGGAGCACGTGCGCGCGTGTTAGGGCGTTGGTCAAACAAATCACAGTGCGGCGTTACAAAGCCGGTGCCGCTCAAAGTGTTGCACGTGCACACGCGCTGCACCCGTGCTGCACTCGTGCTGCACCCGGGTTGCACCCTCGCTACGGCACAGTATTGACATGCACTGTGCTCGAGCCTCTTATGTGCCTCTGCTGCTCGGGAATTCTCAATGTCAACGTTTTCGCGTGCAAATGTTTGCCCGTGTCGCGTCGTGCCGTTGCGAGATTTGTAAGTGAAACAGTCTGCCGGGTTCCAATTGTTGCATTATTGCCAAAAACAATACACAGACCCTGTGCATACATTTTTTCGGCGCGTTTGCAGTCGGAAGTGGACATTCGGGTCAGAGACGATGGTCAATTGTGTGCAAGACTATTTACATCTAATTTTTAGTTATTAAATGGTGCTGTGCTCCAATATGATGATTCAAATTGCTTATTTTGGCACTGAATATTTGATAATTCGCTCAAATTCATCTATTTTGTAGTCTTTATAGTTTTAATTATCGCTTCACTGATTAGTTTCTTTCACTTGTAGTTATACTGATTACAAGAATTTGATTAAACTGAGAAATTGCATGCAAGAAAAACGGGAAATTGAGGAGATTTATTCGTACAACATTTCAATTTTTAGCAATTTATTACGTAAAAGCGGTTTTAGTAATGTGAAAATTGCTTCGAACTATAGTATGACAATTTTTAGTGGCACTTAAATATTTCACACATATAGAAGTTTGTATTAATGGGGTAAAAACAATCTTGAAGACTGAGAATGCGATACTCCTAGCATTAGCTAAAAGAAGATTTAGCTATCACAGTAAATTCCAGAATGCTGCATTTGTTTGACACATGAAAAGTTACAACAGCTACAATCGACATTTTAGAATAATTTGTAATTAATTTGTAATTGAACAATTAGTATTTTGTTCCTTACTCACGACAACAGATGCTCGTTGTTATGTTAACCCCCTGGCCTCCGATCCTATTCCGAGTTACACTAATCAGAACTTATTTGACGTTAAAAAAATCCTTACAAAAGTATGAAAATTAATATTTATTTCGTTTGTTTACGTTAACTCCAATGATCAAATATCGAAAATAGATAAGTTAAATCTTAGTTTGACTGAAAATAGATGAATAAAACGCTGTACATGGAGTAAATTTTGTTCGAAATCCTCATCACGAGTCTGACACGATGTTATAGTGCGAAGAGTTAATATCGCGGGGTTAGCTATCATTATATGCGATCAAGTTTGAAACACAAATAGTTTAATATATAAATTGTCTTCCAGCTGGTTTGTATGTCTGCGATATTGGATGTTTGAAAGTCGGATGTATTCTGATGCTCGAATATAAAGAACGCTTGTGTTTCTATTGGTTGATGCATGTTGGTGGCGATGATAAAGTATAAAAGTAGCGGTGATCGAAACATATAGCTAGCTTGAAGAAATATCTTCGGCTACGGTGCTTGATGTGCACGCGATGTTCGGGTCATATGCTCGTCCAATATTGATCTTTGTAACCCGCGGATTAAAAATTAGACTAGAAGCCAACGAAATTAAATAAAATTACTAAAGTTTGTGCTCGAAATTGATACAGCGCCTATCCAATGCTTCACACATCTCCGAACTTCATAATCGCAAAGGTCGCAGATCGCTTCGCGCACACGGTATTCGGATCAGCGAAGGGATTAATGTCATTAGCAAATTGTTTAGCCGAGTTAGATAATCCGGTGACATTCTATCACTTTTTGGGTCCCGAAATATCTTGGAGAAAGCCGATCCATCAAACGAGCACCGAGTCACTTATAAATTCATCGTCGCGCGACGGTGCGCGGCGTATCTGTCATCTTAGCCGCGGTACGTGATCGTCCGAAACAATAGCAATCGGTGGCGGCAGGGTACGCGGGCTATCGCTTCGATCTCGCGTGTCGTTTGATTCCGAGGCGGGTGCGAGGTTTCGGGTTAATCCGTTAAGGGGCGTTAGTTTCACGCGAAAACGATCGCTCACACGGGGAACGGTCCTCGACAGGAAATAGCCAGGCGCGATGCTAAACGGCCGCCGGATACGCTCTAGAGGGCTCGATGCATAAATTGTCCTCCGATTAAATGAGCAGATTCCGTCACGGGTTCGTAAAAGGCAAACGAAACAGCCTATCCGATTGCCATCGGCTTTGTTCCGCGACGGTTCGTTCCGCCGCGACGCGACAGGACGCGACGCCGCGTTTCATTACCCCGGTCGGACTAAAACTGTGCCATTCCGCAGCGAAATGGCTCTTCACGGAACAACGGGCCCGCGTATCCACGCACATCCTTTAGTTTACGGTCGAATAAATTCACAGCCGAGCTAGGTTATACGGGCGAAAGTGCTCGGCTCTCTTCGAATTATTCACAGGTCTGAAACTCTCGCCAGATTCTTCTTCGGTCTTCCTTCTGCTTCTCCCTTCGTTGCCTTTGTTCTTCAGACAGTCTGTTCCATTTTTTTTTCTACTGCCGCCGTCGATCCCTATCAGACGTCGTCGGCTCGGAGTGCTACTAATTCTAGATGGGAATGTCTTATCTAATGGACACCATGGGTGCTGTGCCTAAGGACAAAATTGTGCGGCTTGCGATCACTAGATCATGGGTTTTACGCATTTATGGCGAAATTGGGTAAACGAAATACAGATCAGCGAAGTATCTGCGAAGATCAATGTATTAAAATTATTAAAAGAGGAAACACGTGTGAATTTAACTTGTAGAGCTTAATATATTGTGCGTTTGTCCTGTGAACGTTTAGAAGATCGCGAGAAGATTGTGGAACAAAAGTTCTGGAACCGACGAAATTTTGTAAAGCAACCTATTCGTGAAAGCAAACATTTTCTTGTAAATACGTTTGTCTAATTTATTTCATTGCTGGTACAAAAATATGATTTGTACAGTGCGTTAAGGAGCTGCATTTTGCGTGGAGAAAATCTGTCAGACATACCTACACTCACGAATTATGACATTTTATATTTAATGTTGATATTGAGAAAGATACTTCACAAACGAATTTTAGAAGAAAATGCAAGCGAAAGGCTACATTTTCCAGAGAACTTATTTTGTAGATGTAGGCCACTGTGATAACATGTTTACAATAAATAAAAATTTTATTGCATGAATGAAAAGATCATTTCCACAGTTTCAGAATTTCTGGAAACAGAAGTAATTTTTAGTCGAGATAGAAAGAAGGTATTGAGCATGAGAGGATAGTGTGCTGGCTGATTTCTAATGCTGTTGCAGTCAATATTTTGGAGATAATGAAACAAAATCTGAAACAAAGAGGCGAATTCAGCGCGACGCGATGTAGATCAACGCGTAAACGTTTACAGAACAGGATCTCCTTGAAGTAATTAGACATTAAGGGACAGACGATTGCGGCTGTCGAAAACAGGCGATTATCAGAACATGTTGGCACTGGTCATAACTGTCAAACACATGCCTCGTCCTGATAACGAATGCGTATCAGTAGCCGAACGTATTTGCAACTATCGAGTGGAGAGCGATACGTGTGTCTCATTAACGTGCATGTACGAATTACTCCAGGTACGCGTCGGATCGAAATACGTTGGTTAACCAACAAGCAAGCTGCGACCAAGCCCTTGCCGTTGTAAGCAAATTTAGGGTTCGACCGCACGCAGAAATCCTGAGAGAGATTAGCTCTATCGCCTCAACGCGCTAGACATTCTACTAAGCACGATGATCCTTCCTTTCTCGAGGCCGAGAAGTACTATCCTGATGCATTAACTAGGGGTCGGATCACGTTCAACCTGTACTCCCGCATCCGAGGAAATTTCAGTGGGGAAAACTTTGCTTCGCGATCCCGATTACTACTCGTTAGAGACGATGTTCCATTTCCTGTACTGAATTATGCACGCTGACGATAAGACCCAAAAGTAAGATTGACAATTACATATAGCTTCCGTACGAATTAAGGCTTAACGACATCTTCGAGGATATGTTTAACTCTCTTCTCTCATTTTCTATACCGAATTATGCAGGGTGATGATAAGATCCAAAAGACAGATTGGCCATTAGAGTTTTCGTTCAAAGTAATATCTAGCAACGTCTTCCACAAAATGTGTATTTATAATAATAATATTTAACAAAATCTTATGAAATGCATATAATCCGTTTTTTTATATTTTTCGTGTTGAATCAAGTACGAATTAATGTTTTAATTATTACAAATAAGAATTACTTTTTATATTGATAAATTAAATAACTTCAAATATTATCATTTGTATACTTACCTATCTTACATTGTATATTCTTGAACTAGGTTTGTATTACATTTTTCATAAACAGTATTTTGTCTATATACTTCAATGAAACTGAATGTTCAAATTTATAAATTAAATTTATACATGAAATGTATACATTAAATGCATATGTTAAATGTATAAATTAAATTTACATTTGGAACTTGTAGATTAAATTCATACTGTGAATTCATAAATGAAATACATACAATAAATTCATGAATTAAATTTACGTTTTAAATTTATAAATTAAACATACACTTTGTACTTATACACATATTGGATTTGGACTCCATTACGAACTAAATTGACATTTAACAATTCTAAATAAGATTGACATTTCTCTCGTACTTATAATTGAAATTAGTGTGCCTGTGCTTGCGCGTTTATAATTTAAATAATTACAGTGAACTATAATTTTGTACACGTGTTCAGAACTCACAATTTATACTGATTTTGCTGCAACGTCTACGTAACGATGGGAGACCTAATTCACAAATTTCATCCGATTGATTACTTTCTAGTAATAGCACAGAATGATTCTGCAGGACGATTCGTATCCAGGGCGATTAGACCCAATTAAGCGAGCGATTTCGAAAATTAGCGCGCAGCTCGTCGAAAGTGTCTAACAGGGGTGGGTTGGTCGTGGTTACGACCATATTATTCCGTAAATCGGTAGGTACATAACGGTGCACCGAAATTGATGCACGTGTTTAATCACGCCTCGTTCGCTGTCTACATTATATAACGACATGTTCGTTTACCTAAATTAGAAAACTGGTTGACGGAAGAATTGCTGTCGTTTCTGTACCTATGGATACTAATGGATTCGGAGCAACAGAAGTAGAAAACCTAAAAAGAAAATCTGTAATTCCAATTATTGAATTAGAGGTGATTACAAATGTTCAAATATGATACTGAACATGTTAAACAAATCAATTTCTTTTATGTTATTTTATGCTAAATATCGCTAAATCTTACTTCTTCTGATCAAAATATAAAATAGATTTATTTATTAGGAATATTCGCGAATGATTTGTTAAAAACTTTTACTACATTCTCTAAATCTTTTTTTAACTGTTTCACATCCCTTTATTTACTTTAACCAGTTAGCTATTGCAATATCATAGAAAAGCGTGTTGATATTTTGTTTAAAGACAACACTTTTGTAGAATATATAATTTAATAAAGAATATCAAAGCATATATTGTTCTTAAACATTTATACTGCTTTTGACGAGTATACTTATCATGAAGAAATGACAACATTTTGTATTATCACGGGTATACTCGTCAAAAATAGCTAATTGATTAAAACAGCTTAGAATTTTGTGATTTAAATTGAATTCACTAACTGTACGCATAATATAATCATCAATCTGTTAAAAGTAATTCAGAAATATATCCAATACATTTTTAGGATCACCATATATCTTTCAGTGAATTAAGTGTACCGTATCATTTCTGCAAGTTCACATAGACGAAAGACGAAGCGGATTTAAGAGGAATTGTAAATCCCGTAGTAATAATTCCACTCATCCACTTCTTGCGCCATAAAAACTTTTACGATCCTCGGTGAACTCTAAATCGCGAAAATCCGCAGTCCAAAGAACATCGCGATTCATGTTTTTTTTTTCCCAGGGTAATCAAGTGGCCGTCGACTTATGGACAGAAATGTCGATAGCGTGAAGTCAGCGTACAACACGTTTCATCGAAGATGAAATTTTTAAGAGAGGTTTACATTCATATTCCGTCGGCGGCGAATTCAATGATTTTAAAAAAGAAAAAGGAATGATACGGTTCAATTTAAAGCCGCGGCGACGACGACGTATCGAGGGGCCGGCGTGGCACGGCGCGGTGAGAAATTGATCGTGCAGTGTGAATTTTATGCCGACACTGGCTCAGATCCGAAATATCGAACTACAATCACGTCGATTTCGGTCCTCCGGCCTTACAATAAACCACGATATTCCGGCGTCGAGATGCAATATTTCGCGAGTGGTAGCGAACGGTTCGAGCCATTCTATTGAGCCCATCGAACGGAGTACAGTTAATAAACAGGTTTTACGATACACCTATCCGGCTAAAAGGTGTAATATTACACGATCTAGTTCTTCTCTGTTCTGCCGGGAGGAACTCCGTCGAGGAACTGTGTTATAGCGATCGCAATACTCGATATAAAAATGTTCGATATGATCTCGTAAAACGAAGATTACGATAACATTGCTGGGACCGTCTGCGATTGATTTTAAACCTGGGGACCGTCCGCGATCATGGTAAATTGTCCAGGTATTCATACGAAAGAGAAAATAATAATGTGAAATGCTTGAACTAACTTTAGTTTTGTGTTGAGAAATACTAATTTGTGTAACTAACAATGTAAAACTGGAAATAAGAACGTGAGAATGTGAAGGACGATTTTATTTTGATATCGAACATGTTATAAAATTTTTAGTATTTATTTTATTTTTATATCGAGCATTAATAGTTAGCATTATAAATATTTTCGTTCGCATTTTTGCAATTAAGGAAATAAGAATGGGTATAGTAATTAAATGATTTTCTGAAAAGAAGAACGTTACACATTTCATGGTCGTAACCGTACTAAAAAGTGGGAATGGAAACACTGCCGCTGGTCATTAGCATAAAATTACGTCGCGACGTATATTAAGTCAACATTCATTCAGCAAATATTTTGGTATGATTTTTGCCCTCAGGAACGAACCGTGAGCTTTTGGTATTCACGTAGGATAAGCTTGAACAAATTCTGACTATTCTCGGAGCCGAAGAGTAATGTAAATTACCCCATGACAATCCAACGTTATTGGAGCGAATATTTGTGATGGAAAGAAACACGGTGTCCTAGTAAATTTATTGTGACCGTCGAGAATAATTTTTCAGCGAAAGGTATTTCCTGGATGCAACGGGAGTGGAACAATTGCTTCTGAACTCGCATGAAGTTTGAAAGTTAGAAGTTTTATGACAGTTCAGTTTTGACGGACTAGCCGAAATATTCGTCCGCGTTCGTCGAAGGATGAAGCAATAATTCTGTATCTGGTGAGACCCGAGAGATTATTTAATAAGCGTTTCGTCTCGAAATGTTAGTTTCGAAATTGCTTGCTTTGTAAGTTTCTGTCTTTTTTACTATTCTAAATCTCTATTTAATACTAATACTATTCTAATATATATACGTTTAAATACATGCCGGAATTGTTAACGGATAAATTATTGTACTGAGATTTAGAATAGTAAAAAGACAGAAACTTACAAAGCAAGCAATTATATATATATATTATATTATAATTGCTTGCTTTGTAAGTTTCATTTAATATTTGATTCTTTTTGTATTTCTTGTTATTTTACTTTTTAATTTATATATATATATCAAATCAAATATTAAATGATATATATGTGAATGAATTTTTTATTATTTGTTGGAATTTCCTCTATATTTTCGTATTTATTTAAATAATATTTAATCTAATGCTTAAATTTATCTGTGTTTGATTTATGTATTTTGCAATATTTTACATTTCACTAACTAACTAGTAAACATCCTCAGTTTGACAATGACCAATGAAAGCTACTATTTGTACATTATATAATACTTGAACAATTAAGGAGCGATATTAAGGAAAGAATTATTCTCGACAGATAAAACGATTAAGCGAATTAATAACATTTCGGAATGGAACGTAACAATAACGGTAATTGCCATTTCTGGGAAATGTTACGGTGCAATGACTAATAGCATCCTTTAATCTCTCAAAAGGCCGATTACGCGATACGAGGATATTAAACAGCGCGCTATGTATCAAATTAATTAAATATCTATAGCCCGTTTCTATATTCGAAATGATATTAATGAAACGTAGAAATATTTATAATCTCATCGATCTAACGTGTGAAAATTTAATAAGCACAATTTATGCACAGCTATGTTCAACTAGAATTCTTTGAACTATCCCATAGTCGTGAAAGTTAGCTAAACGTAATCATTGATAATTACACTGCGGATTTTATGCATTAATGATAAAAATGATTAAATAAAATACAAAATAGTAAACACATCGGAAACATTTAAGAACATCTCTATCTTCTCCTCAACTTACGAAAAAGATTAAACGAAGTAGTACATTATTACTGGTACATATTTAGTAGTACATATTTAATTCTGGTTTCTTACAATTGTATTCGAAAATCTGTATTTCACATAAAGATCCGCAAACTATTGATGACAGATTAAGTTAGAAACGAATATGAATATATGGATCGTGTTGTGACAGTTCGTAAGTCACAAACTTATTTCTAAATCACGACGAAAATCGGTTTCTATGAAAATACAGAGCTTAGCAAAAAGCTCTTTAGTACAAGTTTCGAAGGGATTGGTTAACATTACAAGTCTCGGCTTGTATTTTCTGCGATAGTTTCTGATGAACTTCAAGGAAATTTGGATTCTGTATGGCTGATCTTAGAAACTAGTCGATGCAAGTTTCGACTTGCATTTTTTAGATCAGACTTGGCTGATCCTAACTGGAACATATAACTTTCGTATGCGAGATGAAACTACTTCATCGCTCTCCTACCAGAGCATTTCCTGAACTCAAAAATGAGTATAATTAATTTTCAATTACATTAGTTTTAAAATTAGTCATTGAATGACTCTGGATAAGTTTTACATAGTCGAAGGAATGGGTGTAACAAGAAAATACATGTAACCATAAATTGTAACAGATTTAAAGAATATTATGTTTTAAAACATGGAAAAATCAAAGCGAACTTTTAAGTTCTTCTGGTTTTAGTTTAATAACTTTGATAATAATAACTTTCCACATTTTACATTTTTCGCTGCATTATTAAAATATTGTAAAGTACTAACACAATAACTTTAAGATTGCTTAAAATTTTTGTATAGAAATTATAAGTGTATGAGCAAGAATTTTCTTAGCCAATATGTAAAATAAAAGCTCAGACGTATTAAATATGTTAATAGCTGTCTATTATTCGAATCTTCTTTCAAAACCTTGATAAATAAAATGGTAGTATGTCTAAAGATAGATATATGATATTGTTTGAAAAGAAAATCCACTTTCCTGTTTCATAAATACAAAATGAGCAATCGCATTAAATAAAAGGCTCCGCAAACAGCTGCGGGATCTTATTAGGCAACCGCATGTAAATTTTGAAGTTAATTAGACGGACGCAGCTCGCCTTTAGTTGGCCCCGTAAAAAAGAGAAGAGAGAACTAGTTTTCAGGAAAATACAATCAAAGTTTAAATCGTGATAAATCGTCTTGTTTAAGTTTTATTACTTCATCAATTTTTTAAATTCCTGCGTGGAATTTAATTTATAACATCTCCGAAACAACAATTTATAAAAGCACGTAACGAAAGTTTCGAATATTCGAAAATGAATATATAAGATTTGTTAAAACAATCAAAGTTAATCTTCGACGGCCAATCAAGTTCAAAATTATTCAACTTATATTATAATAATTTGTGCTTGTAGAATTGTATGCTTTCTACAAAATGAAAACTGTGTACTCTTCATAATTTGAACAAGATGAGAATTGTTAATTAAATTAAATAAATAAGTTGAATAATTTTGAACTTGATTGGCCGTCGAAGATTAACTTTGATTGTTTTAACAGATCTTATATATTCATTTTCGAATATTCGAAATTTTCGTTACGTGCTTTTATAAATTGTTGTTTCGGAGATGTTATAAATTAAATTCCACGCAGGAATTTAAAAAATTGATGAAGTAATAAAACTTAAACAAGACGATTTATCACGATTTAAACTTTGATTGTATTTTCCTGAAAACTAGTTCTCTCTTCTCTTTTTTACGGGGCCAACTAAAGGCGAGCTGCGTCCGTCTAATTAACTAATTAAAATTAATAATTTAACAATTAATTAATTAACAAATTAATAATAATTGTTAACAATCTAATTAAATGAGAACCTTGAATAACGATGTACGCAATAATTTGCAACATGTATTAATAGTTCAGATTTCAAATTGTCTCACGTGGTCTACATGCTCCCTAAACAAAATTTCGGATCGTGCAAAGTTACCACGAAAGTGCGAAGTTGAGCGAATGAAGTGTCGCGGCTGCAAAACTGAATGGGCAGGAAATAATAAAATTTCTATTAATAATGTAAGTGGCGCATACAGTATACATATGCAAAACCGCTAGTATACACATATTATGCATACCTTCAATCACATAACATAGCGCGCTTGGGTGTAACATCTAGGCATAGCCTACGATCTACACTCCCGACTGTACATCGGCTGACTTCAATGCATATCCTGTCATGGTGTGTGATTTCACAACCATTTCACAACCATTGCTTCGAGAGAAGTGGTATCGCGCTTTTGGTTAACTATGTGTCGGAGCAGAGCAAAACGTGCGTCTAGGAGCAATGAGTTACGCTTGTGATACTCGAGGTGTTCGATCTACCCGCGTCAAATATTTTACAGGACATTCTGCGAGCTAATCTAAAACGAAAGTCAAGAATGTCGATTTTGTTTTTAATTAAAAGTTAAAGTCAAATTTTTATTTCAATTTCGGAAAGAATTCATTTCTAATATTGAGGATTATGCGAGCCCTTTGTTTTCTATTTTTTTCTCTGACTTGACTTAAAATAGGCGTGTTCGTTATTAGCGAACCGAAGAGATAAGAGCATTGAATTGCTCTGAAAACTATTTCACGCAGGTGATCGATGAGAAATATTATTAAATATCTCTATCGACATTAGCACGTTGACAATTTGTATAAATACTGTGTATTTTCATAATTGTAACGTAATACGATTTTAAGAAAACTGTTGTATTCCACAAGAAAACTTAAATTATGTTATATTTGTTTTCATAGTTCTTTTGCATTTAATAGATTGCATTTAATATTAGAATTATGAAGGCTTTACGCTGATGACGAAAATGTTAAGCGGAAAGTCCGGTGTGTCAACCCCCTCCCCACCCGAACATCCTACATGAAAAAATAAGAAAAGAAAGTGGTATAACATTTTTTTTATCCGGGGCTCCGTTTTCGAGAAAATCGAGTTTAAAGTTTGTTCATCTTTGTAAAGTTGTATCGTCTATTACTCTACCGCAGTTACCTCCGTCCGAGTTAGTGTATACAATCATTGCCAACGATGGAATTCTGTGTACTACTGTCCGTTGCTCAGAAGAAATCCGTCGTTTCGGCAGAGGGACGAGGTGGGTATTCCGCTCGCTCCGCCTGACCAGCACGCCCATACTCTCCACTTTTCTATGATCTCGCAAAAGCCCACAAGTAAATCGACGCAAGGAGCAAGGGGGATTTGTCGCCCGCTCCACCTAATCACGTCTCTTGTTCACGCGCGTAACTTAACCAATAATAAATAAAAGTCTAGAATAAAAAAAGATTTGAAGAAGCTAGAAGGAGCAGACGACCGATTCGTGTTCTCATTTCCCGATATTACCTTCAGGTTCTTAACGTTATACGTTAACGTAAGCGTAAGATAATATCATATGATACAACATAAATATAAAAATTATGTGTATATAGTACAGCACATTTGCTGCAGAGACAGAGAGAGAGAGAGAGAGAGAGAGAGAGAGAGAGAGAGAGAGAGAGAGAGAGGGATGGCGGGAGGGAGAGAGAGCGAAAGAGAGAGAGAGAGAAGGAGGGAGGGAGGGAGGGAGAGAGGGAGAACAGAATCATTTCTGTCAATAAGGGAAACGTGTTTGCCCTGCTTCTGCGAGAGCGTCAACATAGGTGGGTTGGTGGGAATCGGTCTGACACTTTTCTCAGCTGACTTCTTCTAAGCAACCGACAGTACATAGTTTGCAACAATTAATGTTTGTAAACACTATACCAGACGGCTTTAAAGCCGATTGTTTCAAAAACGGAGTCCCGGAAAAAAATATGTTATACCACATATTTTTTTATTTTTTTCACGTAGAATCTTCCCCTGCTCGTTTGTACTACGAATTCCGGTCCACTCTGTATTTTGTTTAAATCAATAATAGCACGCATGTGGATTATACTTCTAAGGGTTCAAGCAGAGATTCTAGAGGAAGTAGTTGCGTCGATAAAGTTCATGAAACATCTGCATTGCGCAAATAGATACACAAGATGACAACTATAAACGTGTTTTTCTCCGAAATTATCTAATTAATCGAGATGTTCCGATGTATATAACTAAACAATAAAAAGACAATAAAAAATGGAAATCAAACCATTACTTTCTTATAAACCAGACGAAACTGGTTAAAATCGTAAATTATCGTTGAAAGTTCCACGGATTTGTCAATTTTGTAAAAATTTCAATTTCTTTATAGATTCATCGACAATACAAGCATAAAAGAATAAAGAGTATTAATCGTCTTTTTGTTCACGGCATAAATTAAAAACTCCAGCATGTACGTAAATATTATTATAGAGGTATTCAAAGAGTTGCTAACAAAAGAGACGACCGTTAACTATAAATTCGAAATTTTTTAAAAACTCGCTGGTAGACTTATCCATTAATATTTAAAATAGACGTTTAAAATTATAATAACACTAACAAAGAATAGCTCTGTAAGGTCATGTTTGGAATCACCTTGTTATTTAAACTCGTGAACCCACATCAAATCTTGCAAATGTAAATTCTACGAATTACAGATTTATGAATGTGAGAGAAGCTTCTAAAATTTATGAAATACGTTTTCGGGAAAGCGATAAAATATGTTCACGTTAAAAATGAAATTCAATAACAGTGTCATATAATGCCAGATATATTTTCAGTTATTTCTTTTACTGCAGACACCATTTCGAGCAATGGAAACTTCAGTGGATATAAAATTGCGGAGGTGTAAAACGGGATAGTTTTTAGAAGAAGAAAATAATTTTTAAAAAAAAACGTGTTTTTTCACAGCATTTAGCTACTTGCAAAGTACGCGGATGATTAGTCAAAAGCTGGAAAATGTGAGGATGAAAACGCGGCCAAAGCCACAACGAATCCAATAAATTGCACCGTTGCGATCTAATCAGTTCATTCGGTCTGCGTCTCTTTTCTCGGAGTTGGAAATGCAGTAATTAGTAGCTGCCCTTTCGGCTTCCAACGGTGACTCTATAGATCTTTCGTTTCCACGAGTTGGTAAATAAAAACTATTGGATTGATCAAAAAACTGTTCCCGCATCGATAACAACATTTTAGTCAACCCAATTATTTATTTTACCAAATTAGGAGTTTCTTGAGATATTTGAGAAACATATAAATTTATAAATTATGATCTTATTGTATATTACTTAAAATACTAGATAAAATAACAAATATTAATGGCATCTCTAATTTATTCTTATAATAAGGAATATTTTTATTAAAGAAATAAATTGTTTCCATAAAGTATGAAGATCAAAATCTGCATAAACATGCGTACTTAATCTTTATATAAAAATTTTGGCTGTAAAATTTCGAAATAAATAAGGACGATTAAGTAACATCGGCAAGCATTTGTAACAATAAACGTTAATGTCACTGTTATTATGTTCAATTTTGGAAATTTTGAATTAACATTCACATGATTAGCTCAATCATAACACTCTCGTCTGTATGGATGAAGCCAAAAACTAGATTGGTAATGAATTAGAATAGGTGATGCGCAAATGATATGGCTCAGCGTAACCTGGTTATTAGCCCTAATGAACGTACGGATAGTCTACACAACATGGGTATTAGGTTAACCAATATTACCTAATTTCTCGGTGCGTTAATATGAAGCCGGAAATTCATAAAAAATCTATTGATAGAAATAGAATTGTTGAGTTATTGTTAAGCTACTTTTATTGTAACATGTGTTTAAAAGAAGAAACTCTATGCCCATAAACTCATCATTCTAGTTTTAGTACTCGTGAAATAACAAATTTACGATCAGTTATCCTTAATGGTCTAACAAAATGTCAATAACATTCTTTTTACCAATTACATATGCCAGCCGTAAAATGGAAAGAAGTAATTTTAGAAAGTACTATTGTAAGTTCTAGTAGTTATGACTACTATACTATGGTATACAACAAAAATAGTAATCGTATTGTTGCAGTTTTAATAATAATAATTGTCATTTATATTTATCACAGTGGTTCTTAACAATTCAGTACAATAAAATTTCGTCGAATTATATCATTTTCTTGCAACTATCGGTTTGTGTGCAAGATCGATGGACCCGTAAGATAATTCACTTGCCAATTAAATTAAATAATTATCCGTCAACTGATATGTTCTCAGACATCCCCATCTATTCGTCAGAGTTAACGGCATGATATAGATACTCTCTGCTACCGATACATTTGCAATCCTAGACACCCAATATTTCTTGAATTAAATTATTGTCATCCAATATAAGCTCCGGAGCTTAAGCAACCCTCGCTCTATCACCGTTAATTTCCTATTAATAGACACAATGCTATATTCCCGTTCTCTGTGCCAATGCTCTGGAGGCTTCATCCGCGACTAAATCGAGTTCTCCTATTCCGCCATCGTTATCAAGGATATTTAGACCGGAAGCACGACGTCATTAACCGCTTAAATCTACCTGGGTCTCTTTTGGCTCCGATTTTCAAAAGTTCCCCTGAGATTGTGCAAGCTAACTTAAAGGAATGCACATACTTGTTTTCATAGATTTCTTCAACACAGAAATTCGAAAATGAAATTATAAGATCAGAAGATTCGTTCCAACGCCTAATTTAATTGTATAATCAATGTTTAAAATTCCCTCGAAACAGTTAACTGTTGCAATCTCTTTATAAAGTGTGTAAATTACTGTAATTATACTGTTTATATTTGAGTTTCTTCATATTTTGTTTAAATACAACACTTTTATAAAATATATAGTTTAATAAATAATATCAAAGTATATATTCTTCGTAACCTGTGTTTGACGAGTATTCTCGTCATGAAGAAATGGCAGCATATTATGTTACGATGACTATATTGATCGAAAAACATTAATTGGTTAAAAATTCTTTTAAAATTGAAGATCAGCAGTTTAGAATTTGTTAAGGTAGTTGTTCAAAACCAGCATAATCCACGAAATTGTTTGCTTGAACATTGTGTTACATTATGTAACAACTTCCGATATTATTATTTCAGAGGAAATTGCCGTGCTTCGGTTTAATACAGCTCAATCATCGGGAAGCCTATTACCAGGCTTTCGGTAACTAAATTGTTGAGTATTGCAGCTTATTACCATCAATTGGAATTTATAATAAAAACGTCTTCGATAATTTGCAGGAAAAATTAATGAATCTATTGTTTCAACGGTTCGTATTCTGAACAGTGATATTCCTTATTTAAAAACCTGTCGAGAAAAGTGAATGAAGGACCAGCATATAATCGTCTGCGTAGTCGTCAAAAATGATTAGCCTGACAGGATTAAGGACGGTTTCGCATTAGCGATTCCCGGGCGATTTTTTTGTCGTCCGGCAACCGTTATCCTTTTTATTCGACCTACGGTTTCTCTTTTAACGACGCCTACTATACCCTGCATCTCTGGAGCTCATGAGTCGATACATTTCCCACAGCCGTCCGATCTGTCATCGTGAGTCGGTTGCCACGATATTTGAGCCGGTTTTGATGGTCCAGCAGAAAAAAAACAAAAACGAAAGTTCACCGGTATCAAGCACAAGATTTATCGATGTAACAAAAAACCGAAAGTGTCCTTTGCCTCTGAAAAAGTTGCGTCACCTTGTGCTTTTCAGTAGTGTCGCACGTTTCGCTCGTCGTATTTATGAACATCAGAAAGAAAAATTTATGAGCATGAGAAAGCTAATTTAATGTCAGAAATTGTGATTTTTATAAATTCAATTTTTAAAACCTAGTGTTCTGTTACTGCAATGTATTATAAACGAATTCTGAGTTAATGTGCATTCACTGTAATTTGGTATACGATCAACACTTTCAGTAAAATGAAAAAATCACGGTAAGCCAAAATCAGTTGTGCATTATTCTTGATCTTCCGAAGCCATTCATTCTTTAATGCATAATTATTCTTAATTGTATGCGTTATTGTGTAATTTTAAATTGATTTTTAATCTTAATTTCGCTTGATTGTCGAGAGGAAATTGAAAAGCTCTCGTGCAACAAAATATATTTTCGAATTTATAAAAGTTTGTAAAACTGAAAATTGTTTCTTTTCAATTTAGGGATTAATACAACAGATAATAATATTTAATTCAGTTTTTAATTCTTTAGCCACTGGTGACCAGTGATCAGTTACTTTTATTAAACTCTCAGCATTCCGTTGAAAGAAAAATGTATAGACTACGTTTTGAATAGATCTAAGTGTCAAAGTTCATGAAGTTGTTGATAGTGTTCATTGGGGTCATAGTTCACTGAAGTTAAACTAAATTAATTTTTCCCACTATACCATATTTGAACAATTTCTCAGAAAAGTGAAAAATCAAAGGTTTTCGAAAGGATACAGATATTAGAAACCAAAGGGATGATAAAATGTGATGACAAGTTACATTTGCGGAAGAAAATGCTTTGAAAAACGAGAAACCGTGAAAGAAAGATTACCCTGCCAGTAGTTCTATCACCTCAATAGATAAAAAGCTACACGAGTTTCCAGCAGATGTGTTCAACAGATACAAATGTAGCACAATTAATAGCAGGGATTGTTACGTCCCTTCGTTCTTTCGGGGTGGCAGCAGCGAAAAAATATAGCAGCTCTGCAGAAGAATATATATTTTTCATGCGTAAGCAGAAGTTGCGAGCTCTTGGGCTTTGTGTTTCGTACAGATTGTGCAAATGGGGGTTACGTGTGGAGGAGAATTATTCCTACGGGACGTATCACGGGAAACGAACCCACGAGTGTAATTTCCGGCCGTTATCTTCGCTTCCAGACGCGGTCAGTGCAAACAGTATTAGAATTCAACTATATCACTGGTAATCATGTTGCAACCCTCCGACGTACCACACGTTTCTCGTTAAAGAATTCATGGAATCTTCAAACTGCAGTTACACGAAGAATTATTAAATGAAGATATTGTCGCGATTCTAAAGTTTGTAGTAAACAAATTAGAAGAAAGTATGATAATATGTGTCAGTAATGAGTAAACTGTGGATTTTTATTTAATTTTTTAGTCATTTTAATTTGTTGAAAATAATGTTTATTTTGAAATTCTTTGAATGATTTTACTATTTTGCTTATGATCTACTCATTTCCGTTATAGATGCATAGAATCTGCAGTCTAGTGATAAAATGACGTTGATTTGATCAATAGTTTTACAGGGAAAGAGCTTGAGAAAATTGAACAAAATTTTGAAGACCGACAGCCGTTGCACTATAGTGCAAGTAAGTTATAACTTACGTCGTAGATGCCAGAATGCTTCATAATGCAGCTTCTAAAATACGTCTAATACCTTCTTGAGAAAATAATAAAACCGCATGTTCTATACATTTACGACAAATACCGTTATATTATCTTGGACCGATTACAATTACTAATAAATGTAACAAATTATTAACAAAATTAAAAGAAATGAATTTTTATAGAAATTCTGCTTCTTACGAAATTCAACACTGAAGCGAACGATGCACAAATAGTGGTAGCGTTAACAATTATAATATATATATATATATATATATATTGTCGCCGGCTAACTAAGTGCAACACAAAACCAGCGACGTGTTCTTCAAACAAACTTTTATTAGTGAAGCGTTAGCCCGGTCGCAGTAAATGGACCGAGGAAAACGTAGTGCAAAAGCGAAGCGAAATTAGTGAATAATGACTACAAAATGTCTGGGACCAACGTAACGTCGCGTCGAGAGAGAAAAGCGACGCAGGAATAACGTGGTAATAAGAGAAAAGTGAGATTAGCTGGCGAAGAGGAGTGCGAAAGCAAGGCGAGTGTACTGCGAGATGAAAGACCGAAAAGCGTTGTAAGGAAAGAGCAGCAAGACCGGTCAAATGATACCGGCAAGTCTCTGTGCCATATATGTAGTTATGTGCAAATGAGAATACATCTGCGCGTAAACTACTTATACATATATGTATATGCATCTTTCTATACATCGCTGACTGCCATAGTTCGCACAAAAGTGTGTCACGTTGAAAATTTAATACCTCTCGCGCGAATAGTATTGCACGATGGAAATGTTTCGAGTTTCTAATGCAAGTAAAAAAAGTGTTGCCTTTATAGAAAACATAGAGTGCCAATTGGTTTCATATTACACTTTTAAGAAAATGTAGCGTCGGAATTTTTTCGCAATTATTAATCAATATAGTTTTAATCATTAATTAATATAGTTTTAAAGATTCTGTAACAAGTCTCTCAAGAAATAGCTTCGTCATGTAAAAGTACAAGCCAGAGGCATACCATGTAATTTTTAAATGAATCGAATTGTCTTGTATAATTAATTTTTCAAATTTTATCCTTTAAAGTAACAAGCAAAACCTAATTCAAAAACGAAATATATTCAATTTCGAATATTTTATTGCAGTTCTCTTTATTATAGAGTAAAATGCAATTCTTACACACACAATGAATCGAATTGTCTCACGTAATTAACTTTTTAAATTTTATGTTTCGAAATAACAAGCAAAATCTGATTCAAAAGCGAAATACATTTCTCTTAATATTTTACCGCAGCTCACGTTATTTCAGAACAAAATGCAATTCTTATATATTGAATTAAATTTCTACTTGCTATTATTCTGTTTGTTCACTAGTATTGGATAGCATATTTTCGAAAACATCGATTCTATTGGACATCGAACAATTATAACTAGGATTTCACGAAGAAATTGTAGCACAAGCACCTGTACTCGAATGCGTTTTCAATACCCAGCACACGTACAACAGAATACAATACGGTCTAACGCAAATGACAGTTAAATTAGTTTCGACGTTGTAGCAACGCCGCTCAGACATGAGAACAACAACGCAAAATGTTTCTGCCCATCAACTTTTCCCAATTTTTTGGAAGCAACGTCGAACGCGTCTGCTGCGAACTGAAACTAACTATACCGCCGATGTAATTTTTCAATTTTTACAATTGCTTTTTGATGACGTTTTCGAGGGAAAGATTGACAATTTGGTGTTGGGCTATTCAGGATCGCTGTTGCAATTAATCGCCGCGGATCGATCGCGGAAATAAATTTTAATTTTCGACATTCCTTTCGAAAATACGGAACACTCGATTATTGAAATACCGACGAAAAATCTCAATATGTGTTTGTTTCGTCTGTTGAAACAACTGGTGCAAAAGGTAATGCATATGTAACTAAATTATCAAAGAAATTTCATTAAATGTTATAGCGAGAATATTCGTTTCAACGAAACTGTAATTGTTTCAATAATGTGTCAAAGGCAGCTTTTTAGTAGTTTCGTAGGTAAATTACTGTATTCTTTTACAGCAAATTTGGATATGGATAAATTGAAATTTTTTAAATAAAGAAAATTATGCTTGAGTTATGAAAAGCTAAATTACTTTCCCTCGCTATAGGACTACTGTTAAATTTTATTACATCGGCTCGATATATCACACTGCACTTGGACACCTGCTGATTTATGGGAATAAACTAATGCTACGGCGGCAATAAACTAATGGTGCGTGCTGAACGAGTTCGAAAATCTGATAAACGTTAATCGACTAATGCCATCACAGTTGATCGTGGAGAGTTATAACAAAGATTTTTGCAGCGATTAATATTAATTATTGTAATCATCATGCAAGATACATAGTGTGTAATACTCTGTATGCTAATTATAATCACCAGCCTATTATGTAAAAATGACATTCTGCAGCTCATTTTACAGTATAATTGAATATAATCATAATAATTGTTAATCCCCCGATTCTGTCATAAGATCAACAAATATTAGAATAAAACTTGAAAGAAAATTTATCAAAACTCAACCACTTTATTATAGTTTTCATAACACAAGTAATAATATTTTTTCTAAAGATAGTCATAGAAAACTACAATACTTGCATCCATCACGTTCGTTTGTTACTATTTGTTCCATTGAAATCGTAAACCAAAGAAGGAAAAAGATTTGTACTAACGTTTATTACTAGCATTCCGACGTGTCATTTTCTTCAGTATGATATTTAATGCTGTTAATACAATCTCATCGTGAGAGAAAAGGTTTCCAAACATCTGTATAATTTTACATATTAAACAAAAACACTACAGCTTCGGTATTAAAGAAAAACCTTCTACACAGTTAAATCTAATAAAAAAATGTGTTTTAAGTATATCACTACATTTATAAAAAAAAATTAAAATCATAGTAAAATAAAGGCTCTTGCATCTCTCAGTTTCTTTTTTTCACAGCCTTCTAGTAGCTTTCATCAAGCTGAAGTCTCAAAATTTTAATGAAACTGTGGATCAAAATTTTAAGGTTAAAGTTTTAAAGCAAAATGAAGGTTAAAATTTTGATGGAAAATGAAGGCTAAAATTTTGAGATAAACTAGAAAGTAAAATGATCAATTTAAAATCGCTTGAATTGCACGGATCAGGGATCTATCTAAGCCTCGTCTAAGAGAAACGGCAGCCTGCTACCGGACGATCCTTGAAACTATTAAGGGAAATTTCATCCCTGTGTTAATCACGCATGCATGATCATGAATTACAATTTGCAACCCGACCAGCCGTTTAACACTTCATAGGAAACGTTTAATGGCACGGTAGCTTCTTCGTGACAGCTTTCTACCTTCTCTGTTCGGAATCGTTTCCCTATGGTTTTCGTCCAAAGATCGATGCTTCCACGGGTTGATCCCCGATTATATTACCGCGAACAAACAAGCGGCCGTGGGAAACAACGTGGACGTGTTAAGGGATTACGGTCGTTCATTAATCTTCGGTAAGGGGTTAATCGATATACCGCTGTGAGCGCATGCTTCTTCCTTCGATATCGAATCGTCTCCATCTTTGCCTTTGGATCGAAATATTCGAAGTTTTTGATTATCGACTGCTGAAAAAAAGTTTCAGGAACACCATGAAATTATAAGGTTAGCGCAGGAATAATCGTACTTGTGAAGCATCGATTTTGAAACAATAGTCGTCAAATGTAGAATATTAGAATAATGATATCAAATGTAAAACATGTGCTTAGTAAGACTCAAATAATATTTTTCTTAAAACAACAATATTCACGTAATATAGAATTATTATTTCTCGAACAGAAAAGTATCAAAGGTTATTTAATCCTCAGCTACCAGACTGGGTCAAAATGGTCTACATTTTTTTTTTCAAAAAAGTGAAATTAACAATCAATTAAATAAATTTGGAAGTAAGATAGCAAGTTTTAACAAAGGATTTAATATAATTAATATATTATATTCTCAATCTTGTGCGTTGTATTCATACTTTTATATTTCATTATTATTTCATATGACTGCTTGCATTATTTCTTACAATACTGATGAATACAATTGTAATTCTGCATACTTGAATATATAATAACCATTTTCTCAACAGTTTGGTAGACTCCTAACGACTCATGAATGTATATGTAAACGAAATATGGGAAGAAATTTTGAATTCTCTGTTTAAGATTGAATGAAAGAATTAAAATGTTAAAATCTAGAAGGACCTACAGTATTTAGATAATTTTCTGTTACGCTTCAAACCTTTCTTTACTTTAACCAACCTTTCTTTTTATTATTTTCATTATCCCTCAATTATTCTTGTTTTAGTAATTCAACATTTCAATGATTTGTCTTTTGCTACAGATTGCATAATACTTCGCGATATTTTGCATATTTTTGGATATTTTTGCATATTTTTGCATATTTTCATTTCATGAAAATGAAGCGAGTAGCATGTGAAACACTAATTTTGCATAGGTTTTCCAAGCGCAGCTGATAGCAAACCGGCGGACTCTTTATAACAGACAGAGAACTGCAGTCTGTTGGCAGAATTCCGAATTCCACCAGCTTAATAAGGTGCTCGTTTCATATAAAAAACATTTACAGAATGGTCCATGCCCGAAATTTAGCATTAGCGGGTGCGAGCGCCGGACCGGGAATCCCTGGCCATGGAATTAAAACAGGCCAGAGGTATACTGTTTACACATTCGCCATGGACACGTGAACAGATCGTTTGGAACTACTATACAAGTTCCCCAAAGATTGCAAGACGATTCCGTAAAAAAATAGTAGTTCAGAGAAAATGTCTGCATTATTAAAGAATTCATCTCACAGCGAATAAAAATGGAATTACAAAAATAATATTCTAAATTGTGATAAAATTTTCCTTTGACAACCTGCAATGAAAAATGAGATATTTTAATCTTACATTTTAAATATGTATTTAATCATATTTATTTAAAATAAACTTTAAATATATATATTTCAAATATTATTTGGCAAAATGTGATATTTTAAAAGCCGTGAGATTTAACAATATTCATCTATCTTTCGTTTGAGCACAATTAATTTATTAAAGAATTATAGTTGAAGATAAAATCTTCTTATTGTTAATAATATTTAAAAATAACACTAATATGAAATTTTGTCGCAACGAATATAATATTTAATTTTTTAACTGAGAAAGCAGTTAATATATAAAATAATATCTTATACAGGGCTGTTAATAAATACTTTAGCACACCTTCTACTTTAAGATAACGAATGGATTAAGATATAAAAGGATTGGTATTAAAGTATTAAGAGATTACTGAAATGATTTAATCGCTCGGGAAGGTACACAATCCTTTAAAAGCGTGGAAATATAACAGCTATTCTGCCTTAATGCGACTAGTAAATACAGTAAAGTAAGACAATTACACTTTACCACAATATGAAGTTTTACATTTTATTTCATAATAACACTGACATTTGCATTGCAAACTAATTAGGATTTTTTTACCTCAAGTATTATACTGGGTGATTCGGATGATACATAATCTCGATTTATGTTCATCTCTACTAGATGATAATATATTAAAATAATACAATGATTATATACATAACAGAACGTTTGGATACCAGAATATTTTAAATATAAATGTTCGGATAAAGGAGTCTCTATTCTATTAAGAAACAGCACCTCCTCGCAGCTTTTCTAAAAAATGTCCCATTACTTTACATTGACATAAGGATATTAATTTGTCAAATGCAACTACAATCTCTTTTCACGTAAACCTTTTTCAGATTGAAATGATTAAGCGTCGCTAGTTGTTTGCAGTAATAACGAAATTACAAGATGCCGGAGTCTCGCAACACTATCTCAGAATGAATGGCGAAAATTCGCCACCGTAATGGGGAAACTAGACTTCACGTGCAGCGTCGGAATAAGGATGAAACTGGAGAGAGATAAATCCAGCTTTAACACTTTTTTAATTTACTTAAGACAGTTTCTGGCGTGGCCCATCTGTTTTCTTCTCGAGGCGCGCAGCCATTACATATTTTACACCCCCGAGACGCCGGATGCTCGAGCATCACGGTTCGACGTCGGAAGGCTTCATCTCACTCCGAGTAACGTTAATGCAAGTTCACGGTATTACTTCGTTAGCATGAAATCGAATTGACACGCAGCAGGTGTCTATTCGACGACGAAAGCTTTGAGTAATTTTCAGGCGATCAGTGGAAGAAGCTTGTAAAGTGTGTTGCTCAAAATACTTCGGTTTTAGGAACATATCGTTCATCAAAGAAAATTCGGCAAAAATGTTATTCGCATGATACAATCATTGATAAAGTTTCATACAGTGTTCTTGCACTTTGCGATTGCTGATCGCAATTTTTTTATCCTTAATCTTCACTGAATTAACTACAATATGTTTCTAAATATTTTTATCCATCTCGTTTTTTTATAAACTAATTATTGTCACCAATAAATGCGCAATATTTAAGTTCTGATATATTTAAGCTCTTTATTGAAAGAAAAACGTTTAAAGGTAAAGAAGAATGTTTATGTTTATGTGCTGGTAAATATAATTTAGCATTTAGATGGTTTTTATCTTCCCAAACCGTAGGAAGACAATTAGAAATTCTTATTCAGAATACTTATTCAGAATAATTAAGATAGTCTGGAGTCCGGAAATGAAAATTTAAATACCAGAACGGAAAGCTAAACGTAAAAATAGTATATAAAATTTTTAAAATCCAAGGTCGTTTGAAGGTTAAATTACATATAATAAATGAATGAACAGTAATGTTAGCCATAATATGCAACAGAGAAGATAATGTGCACGTATGTAAAAATGGATGACTTTAAAAGTAATAAACATTTTATAATACCGCTTCTCCGAATTATTTGAATTCACAGTTTCAAAAAAAATTCAAGATTTAAATGGAACTCATATTAAAGTTTCACCAATCGTATCTTCGTTGCAGTTTGCACACAGATGAACAGAATGCAAACATGGGATCCGCAGTCCGAGGATTAAGGTGATAATTAACTTAATATAATAAAAAAAAGTTAAGTGGCGATTTCCAGTAGGCCAAGGATCTTGAAGTCGGTGCTCGTGCGATCCAGTTTCGGCGAATAGAAAGCAAAGAGCGACGAGACGCGCTAAGCAAGCCACCCTCTCCACATTTAAAGTCTCGGTGGTGGGGGTAATCTGTGAGTGCTGCTGCGGGCTCTATTCAACCAGACACCCTCTATAACAGTCCTCACCTACACACCTTACCACTCTTCAGTGACTTCCACTCTTCGCGCGGCTCATTAACAAGGAACAATCTAGAAGTGTCGGTCCTCGATTTTTACGAAACTTCCCGAACAGGTGGAGTACCAAAAAGTATTCCACGTGCATTTTTTCGTCGCTGTGTCCTCGCTTTCAACGGTTTGTAAACAATCTTTAGAGTTCGACATGAGAAACGTTCAAACAAATGTTTTCAAAACTCCTTCAATTCGATTGTTCGTCAAGGCAATATGCAATGATGGACAAAAGAAAGTTTAAAATTAGCAGTTATACATATTAGTAGACGGCGGATTTTTAGGCAGGATAAACATTTTTTGCATCGATTGTAAAAGACAGGTACCAGATATACATTCAACTTCCCCTTCAATAATTTTAACAAGTTGATACTATTATATCGATACTCATCAATTATTTTAATTCGCACGCTGTTTCCCTCGCGTTTTTATCATAAACGCATAAAATCCGCAGTCTTGATATGAGTTTTACAATTAGTAATTTCCATACTGGATATTTTATATGCCTGGGTTAGAATCATATAGGAGCGTAAGTCACATTTTCGAAAATTTGGATTTATGTCTTAAATCTATTAAATCTTAATGTATACATATCAAAATGTTAAAACGACAAGTGAAATAAGTTATAATGTTACTGTGAATACTATCTTAACAACAAATTTGGCCAGTAAGCAATACTCGTGTTAGTACAATAACAATCTTTGTTTCTCACAACGAGAAAAATTTGATTTACGGCACTATGATTCTAACCCACTCACGTGATGTTTTCAACACACATCACATACCATATAAATAATACAGTTTATGCGACACGTGCAGCGTACAAAAGTTTAAAATCATATAGACAATAATAATTTTGCGAAATAACAAACACATGCCGACAATTTTTTTTCATTTCCATGTGTACCTTCAGTTTAATAACAGTTTTATGTCTTTATTTACACAGATGAACGTCAGTAATAGGCAATCTATAGATAACAGACAATTAATAGTTAGATATAGAAATAATGGTTTGAAGTTTAAAGAAATTATGTAACAAGAGTGAAACATACGATTCGATCAAATTTTCAGTGTGCACGTAAGTTACCGAGATCTACAAAACACATTCTTCAAATTTGCATTATAACCTCGGATAAGAAAGTTTAAACAATCTTTAAAACAAATTTGTAGACATTGCCTAGTAAACGAGTCCCTCTAACATCTAAAAAAATATGTGCACTTCTAAGAAAGTTATTCTGTTTTAAAAGGTGCTTAAATCTCAATGCGAGTCACTGTACACGTAATGCCGACGCTGTATAGAACGTGGAAACTCGAGAATCTCAGAAAATAGTTACCTGCTTATAAGTTTATACGAATATAATAATTGGAATTGAGTTTGCTAGCGATTTTGGTGCATTTATTGTTCGAACTCGAAGTAAAATGGGTAGAAAACGACAGACTCTTCCGGAATAACTGTTCCTACTGTCTGTAGTATTTTCGATATTATTAGGATAAGTTGGTCAGATAGTCGGGGAGACTCCTTTCAAGGAAACCTCTTTTGTCGAACTCCTCCGAGGATTTCGAAAGGGTATGTGCAACCGGATTACACAACTTTCTCGTTCTCTTTCGGAGACGGCACGGCGATCTGTACCGTTCTCCAGTGACGCCGGAGCTCAAGCAAGAGCTCTTTACTTTTCGAGCACTTAATCCGCGACGCTCCCATTTAACGTGATCCAACGATTGACCTAAACAAGATTTCACCTTATTCCTTTACGTCTACCACAGAATCGTTAGCCACCGTGGCAGTATTGAAATCACGCGACTTTTCATGCTCGCGCACTGCAAATCTCCTTAACATTTCGTGTGCTCGTTAAAACAGTATAATTTTTTTCAAATCGCACCAAACCACTTGAATTCTTTGAAGTAGTTAGAGATAGCTGATTGGATGTCATGCTAAAGAATTATTGAACAAATTCCAATTCATCGAAATATAAAACCTTACAAATACGGTTTTTAGATTTGCATCATAGTGTCCGAAATCGTTTTTCTCCGTTTTATCATACTATTTTATTTAATTAAACATTAATATAACATTTTTAAATAAAACGTTGACCAGCAAATCGCAGCCATCAAAAGCCGCACAATTTCAAAGCAGTGGAAAGGTGGGAACTGAAGGAGGAAAATCAAAATCAATCACAGTGATTACTTGTCTCCAGAATATTTCAACACATCAGTTTGTTTGTAAATCTGATCAAACAATAGTCTAATTCATGTATGACCAATGTGATAGCAAACGTGTTAAATGAAGGATTCAATATTATAACTTTCAGACCGTTTAAAACGAGTTATTTCAAACATCCGTTTTGTATTACTGATCGTCGTTTTTGCAAAAGATTATCAAATAAATTCGTTTCATCGCGCGTATGTTACAAATAAAGAGACGCGCGAAAACTCGGCAGAGAAATACTCTTGTGTAATTTTTACGAATCGTTAACGGGTACGACAAGTAAGAGAAATCAACGAGAGAATTAAAATTACAGGAATTTATTAGGTCATTGGAAAGTTTGTTTAGTAGCTATAGAATAATTTCACGATATTTTGTTCTCAATTAGTTCTCAAGATCGCTGGATTTAACGGTTCCCGATTTCTTGCTGTCAAGCTATCTCGCTGAGCAGGTTTATGCGGATAAACCGACAACTTTACAACAGCCGAGAACTAACATTATGGCTAAAATACGTGGTTTAGTGCCGGAGGCTTTACGGTCAGTGGTGGAATATGATGGTGGAAGAGCAATGAAAGCACAACACGTGGTGGTAATTTACGAGACCATTTTTCATTCGTTGTAATAAAAAATCTCGTAGAATGCATTTCATTTTCATACGGAGAATCGTAATTTAGAAACTGTTATTTCAGAAATCAAACCTATCTCAAAAAGAAACATCAATCTTTTCTATTCCGATTAATGCATTGCTTACAGTGACATTTCATTTACAGTTAGTGTCACCAAAAAGCAACTTGCTATAAAAAAAGTGAACTTTTTGTCGATTTGAGCTTTTGTTAACTGATCCGTAAAAATTTACAAAAGTCACATTGTATATTTTTTAAGAAAATATTTTTAAAAAATATTTTTTATCTTGTAAATTAAATTTGGTGGAAAGTTCTATTCATATGAAATCATATTCTACATTTCTGTAGTAGATACAATAAAAGTTTTCTGTAATATACAAGGTAGGCCGAAATTTATAGTAGAACTGAGCAGGGAGTGATTCTACGTGAAAAAATAAGAAACAAAGGTATAACATTTTTTATCCGAGGCTCCGTTTTCGAAAAAATCGACTTTAAAGTTTGTTAATCTTTGTGAAGGATTTAATTGTCGTTTATTCTTCTACTAAAACATTTTCCGTCCGAGATAGTGTTTACAAAAATTACACAAACAAATTCTCCCCCATTGTCCTTCAGCTTATAAACATTCCGGCCGAGACTGTTTAAAATGCTCAAAATTAACTTCCCCTAATCTATAATTAACTATGTTTAATAGAAAAGCATATTTCTCATATCTCACTAATAATGATGTCTAAAGTACGAAAAGTTCGCCAAAACGTCAAAACAAAGTTTCATACTTAAATTAACGCAATAAAACATCAAAAGTTCGCCTCTGAATTTCTATAAAGCAAATACCCATTCAATAAATAAGTGTCAACTCGATAATGAAATTTGTTTATTGTATTCTCACAGCGGGTCCTGAAATAATGCTCACGCATTATGATGTATGCTGTAAACGTGCACGAAGAAATTCATGTTGGTCGAAATTGTTTACAGTTTGTTTCGCGTATTATGATTCGACAGTCGGCATTGTTTTCGATGAAGTTATGCTGCACGCTCGAGGACACTGCTTTATGCGTTAAACGCGTTGGATTTTTCAAATGGTACTCGGGAATCGCTGCGGGGAAACAATCATTTATTTGAATTCTGCCTGTGGCATAATAAAACGCGGGCGAAGTCAAAACAACTCGATAGCATTGAACGCATCCGTATATTTCGCGAGCGGCGTGCGAAAAGCTCGAATGTCTGATCCAATCCTCTTCTATATTCTATAGCATAATATTGAACAATGTTTTCTACTTTAGATCATGGGTGAAGGGACAATCTCTCAACGCCAGAGATACTGTAAACTTCATTTTGAAAGAGTCGAAAACCATTTAAACAGTGAAACTTACAGAAAAAATGATTAGGCAAAATTTGCAGTATTTGAATCATTAATACAGAAAAGATGATCGCTGTTTTGTCTTTTCACGTTTTGTTATGATATCATTACGTTTAATCCAATTTTATAACTTCAATACTAGCTGGATATTTAAATTTCTGTCGAAAATTATTTTTAGGTGCAAGAAGGATATTTAATGTAATATTTTGTTTCCAAAAAGGTTCTAATGAATAGTACAGAAAAATCGTAAGATGATGATAATTTTTAAATAAAAAAGTTGAAAAGACATTATTTAAAGAATTGTTTCTTATTTCAAACAATTATTTAAACAATTATTAAATTATTTGTGTCCAGTAGATTAATCCTTCTAGCATTGAAAAACATTTAAAACGATAAGTCCAATTCCAATAAAGTTATTTTGCTTTTGGAGATGTACGAGCATACCTTTTGGAGTCATTGTATTAGGTCGAGTCATAAATAACTTCCGACGCAGCTAGGCAGAATCTATTGTTCGTATCTACCCACTATGAGTTACCGGGACAAACGAGTTTTTGCTTTCACTAAACAGATAAGAGTTATAAATAAATGAAATAAAAAAACGAAAAATAAATTAAAAAAGACAAAATAAATATCTGATAAAAAGCGGAAGTTATTTATAACTCGGCCTAATATAATTCACGGATTTTGCAACATTCTTGCAATTACGCCTGCCCTCGATGATTCCAATAAATTATACGAACCGGCGAGATAATAACTTCTCTCGAAATTTTTATATTGATTTACATTGTTACGTCGATACAATAGCTTTGTCTGCGTCGGAACACGTGCTGATAAAAAAAGTTCCTACTCCGCTAAACAAAAGGGAAACAGAAAACGGGGCAGAATGCTTTGTTTCTCGGTAATGGTTCAGCGAACGAATAATACAATGGAGATCTATTAATTTTTAATTAACATGAAGCTCCGGCTTCCGGGCAACACAGTACGAATATTCGAAAGTCTCGTTGCGCGGTACAATAACGCTATGTACAAGTTCTGCCGACAGCGGATTTTATCCACTCATTAGCAGACAAAAAATGCACGCGGGCCGGTATTATCGGGTCGGGTAACAAGAAGCCAAGCTTAACGAGGAAAAAGGAGAGTTCTATTTTCCTAGGGTTTCCAAGAACACAATACTAAACCAACGAACGAACGAAACTCGCGAAACGTGGTGTCAGGAATTATTGTGGATAAATCTCCATCCTTCTAGAATAAAAATGCTGAGCGATCTAACACAGTTTTCTTATCAGAAGATAATCGGATTGCTCCGGAAGGGTCACCAATGACCCTACGAGTCAGACTTGTGTGAAGATTTCATACGTAATCTACTAAATACGAATGTTATTTATTCTTCATTCGTTCTTTATTCATTTTTCTGTTATTAAAATGTGTAGGAACGAAAGTAAATAAATGAAGAAGACATACAAGAAGCACAAAATTTGTCCTCACGTTCTCATGAGGAAATTACTAAGGATGAGGAAGTGTTAATCAACGTAACTGTGAAAGAAACTGTAAAACAAGAGGTTGACCACGGTGAAAAAATTATCTGATCGCTTTATTAGTTCTGAACAATGCGAATAATCTCCGTGAAAACTTATCTCTCTCCACCTTAGGTTTTCATTTTCAAAGGTGGAATTTGCGGAGCTAGTTATTTATATCAAAGGACAAATTAAGCTGCAGAAACGAGAGACGGATGATGGTTAAGAAAGCGTTACGGCATCAGGTCGCCTGACATAAGATCCTTCAATCGCTAAACGTGTGGCAATGGATAGATCGGACGTCTACACCAATTCGACTTGCCAGCCATTCGAGGCTCGCCCATTGAAGGAATTACGCTCAAGTTGTACCCTAAATTAACCAAACGCGAAATAGCGTCCGGCTATCTGCTTTTCCTAGAAAAATATGCTGTCGCTAACATGTAGACTATTATCCGGAGCTTTCGTCTTCCGGTGCAAACACGGTTTGCCAAAGGACGAGTCCTGTCGCCGGGACACTGTCGTGCTTGCCGACCTAAAGGTAAATCAGACCCAAAACCCTTGTAAACGTTCCTATGTACCAGGACCTGCAGAGGACGTAATTTACATATCCACTTAGCAGGTTTCCAGCTTTAACCGGCGTGACGGTTTCTGTAGGACCTGGCGGCGTCCACATTCATAAACGGAGGACGCAGTTCAGTGAATACCATGGTTCCCGATCTGCTCCGCTCCTCGAGTGGCGGACTGCCACGGAAATGCGGGAGGACGACAAGAAAAGCTGCCAGTCGCTCCTTCGTCCTGAAAGGATTACCAAAGAATCCAATCTGGCCTGTTCGCGAATAAGGATGTCGAAGCCAGTCCGATGTTTGCAATACAATTGAACCGATGGGATCACGACAGCATAAGCCAGCCCTGTTTTTGAAATTGAGTTATGCACTGAATCGTGTTTGCTCGCGCTTCAATAAGTCGCAGCCACTGATTTTGAATATTAAGACTAATAGATAGCTTATTTCTTTTATTTAAAATTAATGTTAACATATTGCATTTTGTGGTTATAGTGACTAAAAATCAGGCTAATATTCAACATTAATGTGAATCCATAAACGCATTCTACTGCGCTAGTTTATACGACAGGACACAGACTGTGATGACTGTACGTTCTTTGCAATCGTATTTCCTGACGAAGACTACTGAATGTGACGTACAAATTTTTCTTTTTTATAAATTAACAGTAATTTCAGTTTTTCTTACTTCACATTTTTTATAGAATGTATTTTACGCTATTATAATTTTGTAGTTTCAAAAAGTATTAAGTAAAGCGAATAATTATAAGAATTTTAGTCATTCGAATCTCGTTTTATTTATACGCATTTTTAGAAAGGATATTTTATTTTATCGTATTTTCGTAATTCCATATTTGTTTCTTGCGAAACTTGTTATAGAAATGTAATGCTATCTAATTAAGAAAACAATTAAATACTTAAATAAGAAAAATTTAACCTTGCCAACAAAAGAAAAACGGACTTATAAAAATGAGCAAACTATAAATAATTAATAGAATCCTTGAAGTACTGAAAAATTGTATGGTATGTGACTAGTGCATACTTAAAATTAGCTTGCTTCAGCAGATTACATATAGCGAGCTAGGCATAGCGATATGTTTTATAAAATAAAGAATTTATTTTCCATGTCGGTTCCTTCTATAACGTCCTCGTTAAACGATTATAAGTGTACTGGATTTATTGATTAATCAACAGCCTTCATACTAATTTTATAACGTTCACAATACCTCGGGTTTTATTTAGAGTGGATCACGTAAAATATGGCAGGTTATTTTCTATTGATTATAATGTTGTGGAACGAAAAATTACGTTCTGTGCTATTGAAAAACTAAATGATTAAGTACCGGAGTGTGAGGTAACGCAGCATAAATATCGATGGAAAACACGTAATGCAAGGGCTGTTAAACAGGAAAATATGTACGCCAGATGTTTTTGATGTACGCCGATTTTGATTTGAAAACGTAAAATATGTAACATCTTTTCTGCGGTTCCTACAAGTTTCTTATTGTTCTCCATTGTTCTTTCAGTTCTTTTATTTAAGTTCGTACATCATAATAATAAAATTTACTTAGAGATGCTATGTTCTACTATATCCACAGAAACACCTTCTGTAATATTGCAACATTTGTTTTCTTCTCATATTTAACTCACATACAATTCCTTGAGATAAACAATGCGAATAATCTCCGTGAAAACTTGACCTGTTTACGGTTTCTAGGTTCAACGATATCTTTAATTCCTCTCTAATTGTATTGTAAGATATATGTACGAAACACAATAACTGCATGAAACACAGTTTGTTCATTTAAAGGGTGAAGCATATAATTTGGTGAAATATTATCCTAATATCGTTTGTACAGTTATTTCTAAAGAACGAATGACGGTTGAAAGAAATAAAGTACAGTTACAAAATTATTCAAAGAAAAGATAATGGTACTTCTCTATTTCTTCTCTTTAAATGATTTTAATCTGAGATGATCAGGTTAAAAATGTCTGCAACTTTAAAATTTAAATTTCACGTCTAATAGTAATTATTCCTAAGATATAAAGTAAAATAGATGTTCGATTTAACTATATTAACCTGATTCAATAATATATAAATAATATCGAATAATATTGAATAATATATAATAATATCATTTCTCAATAAACAAAAATCTGAAGGAAGAAAGAACGCTAGTAACAAACGAGTACACATTCTAACATTTTATTAAAATTATTACAAATTTAATATATCTTTTTAATACATCTATTACATTTTAATACATCTGCACATTTCTCACGGACAGATCCTTCCTCTGAACTGACATCAGAGTTTCAATAGGTGGACAAGTCAAAGTTATAACCACTCGTTGAAGCTTTCGTACATACCACTGGTTGTTAGAAGGAAGTTCGATACACCACCGAGAGTGATTTGGATCCATCAGCTCTCCGCAAATCAGGGTTTTAACACATACGTAGCGGACTCGGTGAGTGATCATACGATACGAGCGATATGTAATTCTTTTGAACCATTATCACACCTCTATAATCAAATAGCAAATAGTATTCATACGGATTCGCATTAATAATATTTAATCAGTTAGTGCCCGTAGTGATTACTACAGTTTTAAAATGACAATTAAAATACAAAATTAGCACGGGATTTTGATCAGTAGCACAAAAATCGTTCCTTAAACTTCAATTTTTACGAATGAACCGTGATGAGCAAAATTCATTTTTTAAATAGCTCATCTATTACGTTTTAATTTTTAACTTATAGATTTCGTACACGTCTATTACTTTCGAATATGCAGGTCTCGATAACATTACAAAGTGATAGTAAAGGAAAACTTCAGCTGGAACAAAAGTGAATTTTCTATTTTTAATGCTTTTAATCGTAATCCTTTCAACGCGAGCCTCCAATTGAAAATATGCACGGTAATCGGAGCGATATATCGTCTGGTGAAAATGAAATATTCCGATGGATTAAATGCATTCCTAAAATGAATTCTACTGAACGGTTCCCCCAACTTTTATCAACAGTGTGTACGAAGCTCTCGCTTGTTTTAAAACTACATTATGACATACGTACATATTGACATTTGCAACCACCTAGCGATTTTCCAGACCGAGGAGACAGTGTTTCCAGAAAAGGAACTATGAACCAATGAAACAATTC
Source organism: Megalopta genalis (assembly GCF_051020955.1). Taxonomy (NCBI): domain Eukaryota; kingdom Metazoa; phylum Arthropoda; class Insecta; order Hymenoptera; family Halictidae; genus Megalopta; species Megalopta genalis. The sequence continues at coordinate 20,163,255 of NC_135018.1, read as the reverse complement.
TTTTCCTCTTGAAAAGTGCATTAGCACTGAACAAACCATTTCGACACATTACAGCAGTCCTACTTGAGTTTAAATTGAACTCGAACAAACCTTCCATTACAAAAGCAACACACTATACATATCACATGAGTAAGTTAAAATCATAGCGACGTAAGTCACATTTTTCTCATTGTGAGGAACAACGGATGTTATTGTCTACTAACATGTGTACTTTTTACTGATCAAATTTATTGTTAAGATAATTTAGAATTAAGTTACTTTATAGTAACTTTATATATAATTTATTTCACTTGTCCTTTTAACATCTGGCATGTATAGATTATGTTTACAAATGTGTAAGTGTTAAGTGTGTAAGTTACAAGAGTCTAACCCACTCATGTTTATTATCAAATGTTCCATATAATAAATAATGAAGGAAACTGTAGATTTTTATTGATTACATTATTAAAATTACAATAAGGTAAAAGTTGCTTTGAAAATAAAACAAAAGTACTGTCCGTCTTTGTTATTATGTATCTTTTCTTGAATTTTACATATTCGCAGAATCCATTACAGCATAAAAATGGCCAGTTTAATCATGTAAACGACGATTCGAGCGACCGATATGCATTTTGCAACTTCTTCTCCGGTTTCTTGCATTGCGTTCGTATACAGATGCTAGTGTCCACAAGTAAAATAAAGGAACGAAGGTAGGTGTCCGTGGAATATTTCCTACAAAGCAAGAGGATTCTTTCGTGAAACCGATTATAAATTTCCTCGATTGCAAATAGTACGTGTCCTGTAGGAAGTCCATCCGTTTTCTATGACGATGGCGGAGGAAGTAGAGCTTGATGATAACAGAGAGTCCTTCGTCAAAGGTTTTTGCGGTTATTACAAAGGAATCTTCATGGTCGCGTTCAGTTTCCAAAGGCATTGACAGTACCGAAGTATTGATCCCCTTCAATCCACATAACACTAACGTGATATCAATAGCACCGCAGTGAGAAAGCCATTTTAGAACGACCGAGACACCGAGAACGAGAGGGAGAGAAGAAATGGCCATTTACGTCACAGAAAATCGAAAGCTAGACTTGAATCCCACATCATGTTGAACAAACGATCCCTTTGCGCTGCTTTTGAGAAAGCTATTTTCCACAAATATATTTCATTTAATATAAATATCCGAGTATAAAATTGTTTGCAACGAACAGGAAAAGCTTTTGGGTTTAAGGTGGTGAGCCGGAGTCTCGTGGACGTCATGCTAATATTAATGGTATTCATTAGTACACTGCGTGCCTTTATGCAAAATAAAAATTACCTACATCGATTGTAAGAAAACCGTAGCTAATTAATTATTATTAATTAGCTAATTAAAAATGTATTTTTTCTTGCAATAAAAATTTAAAATTTTTTAAATTTGAAAATAATATAACATTGTTGTGAAATTCTTCGGATGTCTTCACTGCTCCGTATTGCACTGATCAATATTTATCATAAATACATAAAATTAGCAGTCTATTTATTTGCATATGGCATATATATTTTCAATTGTCTTGAAAGTTTGTTTCACAAGTATTGAAACTTTTTGAATTAGGCAATTTCATTTATAACGATTTATTATTTTTCAATTTATTAAATTAATTTGAAGTACAAATTGAAATAATTTAGAGGTTTTGCAACTTCTTGAATTAATTCCATCGGAAACTTCTAGTCTATAGCGGGTTTGTACAGTCTCGCATAAGTTCACGGGATTCACATAAGTTCTCTTTACGAGTTTAATCTCAGTGAACACTTCGACTTGGAGGGTGTGTGTAACATTAATATCCCTTTTTCAAAGATGAAGCCGTAACTGCACGATTTATTTTAAAGACACATAAAAAATTAATGAGATTCTAGTTTTTGAATTTTCCCTTAAATTAAAAAATGCCTTGCTTGTTCCTTACGAGTTTGCGATGGAAACATTTTCAATTAAGTAATTACTCTGAGATTATGAAAACTTCACGAATTGTAATTAAATTAATACTCGACTGCTACCTTCTATAATCGCGAAATAAAGAGAAGTGATTGTATAAAAACTCTATAATACTTTTAAAAAGTGAATGAAACAAATAAGTTCAATAAATTCTGCATTTATTTAATGCACATTAATTAATTCACGGGAAACCTGTATAATACTGCAAATTATAGTAGCATAACTTCAGAACACAGGAACTTATAGAAGTAAGTATGCAACACAGTATGATAAAATATTATTAATTTATAATTATTAAGAATTATTCAATAATGTAATTACAATTAATTGAGTACACTGAAGAAAATTATTAATATTTAATTATATATTTCGAAAGTTGTGCTTTAGAATAGCTTAGTCAAAAGTTCGATTTTAGAGTAGCCTTTTTTCCTTGTTGCTGTGACCCCCACATTTTTCTGGTTCGTTCATTTGATTCCGCACTGATTGAAATTCCGATTTATGAAACCCAATGTCCAAAGAATTTGTTAATTATTTTCGGAAGATTGAATTCGACAATTCATCCGGTAAAAATCGTATACTCGTCTGTTCGATCTGATTAAATGATCGATTTTGGGAACTGACCGCATATCAATCGCCGAAGGTACTTCGGAAGTGGTTTATAATAATATTGCTCCGTGTGTCGACCGGTGCACCTAACAGTGCACGGAAATTGGTGCGCTCAATTAATTGCAGCTTGCTCATTATTTCTCTTGCAATTAGTTGAACCGTGTCGAATTTGTTAAACGTCAAAATTTATATTACATTTCCGACAATAATTTTGTTATGACAATTGAAAGTCTTTATATTATAGGTGAAAAAAAAACATAAAAGATCATCACACTTAAAATATATTATTTTCTTCAACTTGTGACGCCAAGTGTTTTTATTAAAAAGTATCTACATATATAATATAATATTTTAGATACTCGAGCACTAACCTTGATTCTCAACCTTAATTTCGAAAGTTGTTTTTATACCGTCAACATGTATGTAAATATATATCTTTCACTGATGTCACACATTTGCACGCCCTGTAAATGTATAAAATCCGTATTCTGCATAACTACATACATATTCTAAGTATGCAAAAGCTCTCTTCAAATAATTACATTTGTATTGAATTTATATAACGAAATTTCATATCGTATATCATGTCTTTACTTTACAATATTTGACATATAATGACTAGGCTACGAATCTTTGTGCAAAATAAAAATTGTCTGCATTAATTTAAAAAAGTGTGTTGCACAGATAAATATATATAAATATATATAAATATATATATACACTTTTTTTAATTAATGCAGACAATTATATATATAGAAGAAGAGAGAAATAAGTATATATATATATATATATATATATATATATATATATATATATATACTTATTTCTCTCTTCTTCTATTAACTTTAACAAATTGCGAAGAATATAATAGTATCTTTAATATTTTCTATAGTTTTGACTATTGTATATTTGACAAACGCATTTTTGGCATAAATGCATAAGGATCTGCAGTTTAATAATGACCATTAGAAACGTTGTTACACAAGAATGAAATTCATTCGATTTAATTTTTTGAATTTTTTGACACAAAGTAAAATCGATCAACGGCGTGCAGAGCAATTTGAATGCGTTGATATACATAATTGATATTGATTGCTCGATAACGTGTGATAGATCTGTAGAAAAGTGATCAAGAAGAAGGTAAAAATCGCCGCCATCCGACTCTAAACTCAATTGCCCTCGCGTACGTGCGCAGATCGCTTTAATCAAGCCCGGATACGAACGCACATATCAGCCGGACTAGATCGATGCACGCCTGTCACGAAATCGTATTAACGTCGACGATTTCTCATCTCGAATGTATCGTTAATAGTAATGACAAGGTAGCGACTCAGCGACAAGGTCATTAGCAGGCCCAACCTCGATTACACGCTATCCACCTCACGTTGTTACCCTACCCATTTTGCATTCCATTTCCGAACAAGTGTAACGTTGCTTCTCGTTCCAATTGGGGATAAACATCTCCGCGTGATCATTACACAACCTTATGCGTTACTTATGCAATTAAATGCATACACGCGATCTCGAAAGTTTCCGAACGTCGATTAATTTCTGAATTACATTTTACACGTGATATAATTGCACCAGTTAGAGTAATTAACAACTTCGACAACGCGTAATATAATCACACTGGTTACTGTAATTAACAACTTCGTCGATCGCGTACAGCCTCGTTCATAACTCGCCGGACACAAGATCTTAATTATGATACAGTTCTTACTATAATCGTATACAGAACATTGATACGGTATGTCGTTAATTGAGACAATATTTTCGTTAACAAACATTCATGATAATCAGTTTTTCTTAAAGATAAAAATTTGCAGTTGCAACGATAAATAGTGTGATCAACTTTGTTTACAGATGTATTGTTTTTTGTCGAACTAGATCTTACATGTATATGTATAATTCTCATTGCCAGTATTTAAATAATTTTGAAATCATATGGATCTACTTTCACAAAATACTTAACGTTTACACTGCAGTGTTTATATTATAAATTGGAATACTTAATAAGCGTTTAGAATTGTCTTTCTGATGATATTTGGGGACCTGGGGACCTCTCCTTATAAGCGAGAACAGTGTTCCACAATAGGTACATGCTCGTACTTCATTACTCTACTCGTATGATTTTTTATGCATATTAAATAAATATTTCAAAGTTAATTATGTTATTTCGTAACATCAATTAGAATGTTTTGTTATTGTTTCTTTACAAATAGGCATTAAATATGTCGAGCGTGATTCTCGAAACAACGAACTAAAAGTCAGCATAAGTTCCTCTTGGTTTTCTGTCTGACCGACAGCGTGCATGAGCGCACAAATTTGCAAATTATTCGTAACTTTCCGACAATGCTCGGAAAGCGTTGCGTGCTTTAATTACTGCCCAGTTTTGCTCACGTGGCCAGAGCTTGGAACTTCTATTTAAAGATATTTATACAATGAACTTACTCGACTAATTGTCGCAAATTACCAACTAATACGCTGTTTTAAGAGAGTTTCATTACAGGCCTTATTTCGTGCAATGATTCCGATTGTTTCCATATTCATGGATCTCCTATGGCCGCTTTGAAAAGTTTTTAGATATGTCGCCCCATAAGCAAGCAGCACATTGGTATAACGAACAGTCTTTAGTGTTCTATTCTGCACCGAAACAATATCGTTAATTAGAAACCTTGGTAATTCGCCTTTCGAAAATTTTGTAATTAATTCTTCCATGAAGTCCGCAATAATTTGATAACAATTCCATGATTTTATAAGAAATGAAGAACTGAGTTTTTGTAAAAATATTTACTATAACGTCCGTCCACTAGCACGTAAACGAAAATGATTAGAACTGCGGGCTGGGTAGATTCAAAGCTCGTATAGCTGAAACTTCAAACGAATCTTGTACATGTATCGATGAGGTCACTAACGAGGTCATTCCACGCCGAATGGACTATTTGCACGGAAATTTTGATGAAATTCAGATACAATGTAGCCGATGCAAAACTAAACCGGGTTTAAAATTGCGTTTTGTACCATGAAATTCAAAGACTTTTACAGAACACAATAAGAACGATATATTTTGACGAAATCCATTTCGTAAATTATACTAAACCTTTGCCATTTATTCCATTAAATACAAAGTTTCTCTGTACTACACGATGCAGTATTAACTGCGCAATTAGATACACCAACCAAATTCAAATTGAAACGAACGTATTTGAAATAATCCGTGTACAGCAACGCTACGGAAAAACGGAACAAACTTTCAAGCCAATAGATCCTGAACCATTTCAACGCGCACCCAGGGCCGTAGTACTATAGCGATAGCAGACGTGTGTATAGATTCATAGTCGCTGGGGGCGCGATAGTCGAGAAATGCGCACGTTGGCGAGGGCAAATAATTTGTGGATAGCATCTGAAGGCAAATTGCAGAGAAAAGTACTTCTCCCTTATCATCAGTGTTAGCAGGATCCTCAGGAGGCACGTTACCGCTTATATTATGTATACGTGCACGCTCAGCAACGTAAACTGCTGCTTTTTCTCTCTGATATCGAGTTCTGCCTCTACCAGGTTTCTGCTGAGTGCTCGAGCATAATCAGCTGCAACTGCTGCTCGGACAAAAATTAAACCACAGAAAGAACTTCGCGTCATCGCCGCACTGCAATCTTTTATTCACTTTTCGTGTTTTTTTTCTCTTAATTTTTCAGTACGTGCATGAACACAACTGCTTCTTCAAAATGAATAATGAATTACAATGGACATTTTATAGTCCATCGATCCCTGAATGATCCCTCAGTAGAATTTTTCTACACGCTTTCTCCTATCTCCTCTTCCTACGCAGAAGTATTTCGGATTATTGTCGATCACGATAATCTCGATAAAATAGCAATATAGAAAAAAATTAATTATAACAGTGGATATATCACCTCAGTCCACACCCTACAACTTTTGTTTGAAACATTTTTCGATAGAAAAAACGGTTTCCGTGTAATTTAAGCGGTATATCTTAGTAGGCCACCCTGTATAATACGATTGCTTTGAATGAAAGTGCAGTATTGGACTGAGAAAAGCGTTTTAATAACAGAAAATTAAACTAACAAATATTTGACTTGAAAAGCACACAGAAATATAGGAGTCAAACTTAAATACCGGAGAAAGTACAGTTAATATTTTGACATTTTTCAAAGACGTCATTATTTTTGGAAAACTTCATATAGTGAAGCTAATTTCAGTTTTTTTTCGTTAGCGCGGAGCTATGCATAAATCGTTATACGTAAAAGTTATTCTTGCCACACCCTGTAATCCTTATTATAGTCTATCCTGTGCAACAATCGCGCGGTCGCGAAAAAGAAATTACGTTCCCGTTCCAATAATGTAACTTCGTTAATTTTAACGATCTAACTACGTTTATTATTGCGTCTACGATATAATTATTTGAATATGTTATTCCCGGGCAACATTAATTGGGGAAAAAGGTACATAGATAAACTAAGCAGCGGTCGCACCGATACCGAGACAATGTCCATTATACTAATGTGTGTTATTGGGTAACGTTAAAATACATGTTAATGGTCCGTCCACTAAGCAGTATTCGCATCCATTGAATTATACATCCGTGTTATACTGTGGACACGTAGAACATTTACACCGCACATAAGCTCCACTTTTTCGATCGATATTAATGATGCCCGTGAGCCTGATGCGAAAACGAATTTTACCACTTGATGTAGAAGTGTCCACACTCGTTGCACTCCTAGCTGCTTTCCCGATAACGAGTTCGCGGAGTTTTCTGCGAAATAGAAATTTTTTTTTGTGTTCGCGTTTCGTGAATTTCAGTAATTTCAAGCAATTAAATTCTGAAATTGTTTCGTCGCTTTCAGTGCTTTCTATTTCACCCATACATGTTTACTTTCAATGTGTTAAACATACAATCCATTTTTTAGTGAAAATACAGAGAAGACGTGACTACAGCGACGATAGTAATACAAAGTTCATTTTTGCGTAAAAATAATTCGTAAATGTAAAGTGAAATTCGTTTTCAGGAAATTAGGTCTGATACACTTTTGAGAAAGTCGTTCACAATATTTAATATAATTTATTTGGTTTTATGAAGAGGGATTCACTATTTTTCATGAACTCTCTCTCTCTCTCTCTCTCTCTCTCTCTCTCTGCACGATTTTTTAACTATTTGATTTCCAAACGTGACATTACACCCATCTACGTATAAAAGGTACAAACTATAACGTTACTATGTTTATGTTGTTATGTGTTGGGTCTGAGAATGATAAGTAACAATGAATGTACACGAGAGAAATATACACTAATAAATAGTTTTAGATGCTGGCAATAGTTAAACATATAAGAATTGATAAGGATAGGAAGATTCTGCACGAATTAAATAAATATTAATATGTGGGCACGTCTTTCAAGATTTGAAGTACGAATCATTATTTTGAAACATAATGCACATGTCAAGGTATTGACGACGAATTGTTTTATGCCTGAATGTATCCGCGTCGAAACCATCCAATAAGAGCAGCGAATGAACTATAACATGTATAGGGGATGCGGAATAACAAAAGGCAATTTGCCACCGCCAACGGGAAGTTAGGTGCAATAAATCGGGCTCACGAAATAGCTCATCCGGGAAACGAAATTAAAATTGTCATTTTTTATTAAATCCTGATAAAATGATTGCGTTCGCGAGAAATCAATCTACATAATGTGCGATTCGTATCGCTTCGAATTTCATCGTGCCTCTTGATTCCAACATAAAAATTCACTCGACGAATGTGAAATCGAATTATAGAAATGACGGCCGAAACGATTTTTCAATTGTTGATGTTTACTGATGACAAATTGACTACGTATCGATAGCGATACCACTATTGATGTGGAGTCGATTTGACATCAAGTCATAATTATTGATACGGCGTCAATTTGATATCAAGTTATGAAAGTTAAGTTAAGTTAAGATAGTAAATGAAATGCGATTAAAAACTTGTGCAGAAAGATAGTCAGATGTAATGTTTACATTACATTTACTATTAATGTTTAAATTATGTAATAACCTCGACAGCTGAATAAAATCTAGCAGCGGCTGCGTGATTGGAAAAGTTTGTTGACCATTTCCAATCACTGGAAAATCTAAGCGCGCACGTCTTCTTGAAGAGGGTTACTTTTCCATCGGAAACTGTGCCCACTTCTTCCAACTGCGCCCGTCTGCCGGCAGTCTAAAGATCGTGAAGTTGTGAGACTACGAGCAATAAAACAGCAACATGCAATTTCTTAGATCTTCTGATTAGCCTGAAGCTTCTTAATTTTGCGAAACTTGTCTTCTTCGATCTGTCCCGCGAAACCACTTCCTCGTTTCGTTCGCGAAACGAATTCCGTTTCCATTTACCGTGAAAATTCGATACCTCACTCGGGAATTTGGATAGGAATGCGTGAGAAGTCTGCGGAGCTTCGCCAATAAAATTAATCAATGATCATAGCAAGAGGAATTCGTACTACATAGCGAATATTAACCCATTGTGCCACGATTTCTTTACGTCCACGTGCGTCAAAGTGATTATATCGTCAACACCGAGGGAAAAAAAACGGTTTGTGTTCGCTATATGCGTTTGAGCAAACGGTTCATATTAACAGAGAGAACGTAATAATTCATTGCGATTTCGAAATGTATGATCGTATCACAAAATTAATCGAATACAAGCAAGTCTCCGATTATCCAAGTGAAATATAAAAGAATGGTCTTCGTTATTAGGAAAATAAATTTAAATCGCAATGTGATGCGAAATTAATAAAAATGCTGCTGTTAATATTGTCCAATAAGAGACAAGCTCGGCTAGCGTGAGGCGGCCCAGCCAACGAGCGCACGAAGCTCATTGGCTCGGCCGTCTGCGCCAGCTGATCTTACCTCTCATTGATCACTGATTTTTGTTAATAACTCGTAAACAATGCCGCGGATTGCATTTTCGCTAAGAAAAAAGTTACTTCGAATGATCTCAGGATTCCCCCATTTCTGGATTGCGAGACATTTTTGGGACACTCTGTATACAGAAAACTTTAATGATCTTGAAATCTCAAAAGATATAACCTCGTACAAATTTGTTTGCCATCATAATATTTGCCCCTCTGAACCAACTAATATTTTTCTATGACATTTTTTGCTATCATAAAAGACTTAGGTGAGACATCCTGTATACAGAATGTGCAAGGACCTTAATTAAAAGTATTTAATTACATACATCACCAAATACAGAAGATTCTTCAATTTTAATGAAACTAATCGAGATCAATTTGCTTCGCCCATTTCCAGTAAACAACACATGAAACAACGTGGATAAATGAAGGTTATTGACAGGAGAGTGGAAACGGCTGGCAACGTGAACGAGGAACGATCGGAAGCGTAATCGCCGATGGCAAATTCGTCAACGTGCACATGGAGTGTCCACAGAGAAGAATAGGAAGGATGATGAAGGGAACAATAGAGCAGGGGACGAAGACAGTTCCGAGTTCTGAGAGTAGAAAAATTTCGAAAGCTGCGCGCATCAGCCGCTCCCATTCAAACCTGCCTTGTATTCACCTTGCGAACATTTAGCAGAAGGGATGGGCCGGGGAGGTAGTGGGAATGTACAGAAGTGGCTGGAAGACTTCGAAGAAACCAGTGAAATTCGCGGACGACCGAAGGCACGTACAATCATTTACGCAAAGAACTTGCTCCGAGGGTCCGCGAAACTTTTTGTGCGGCACGATAAGTGCGCGCCGCGTCGTAGCGAGTGGTCGCTGATTAATGGACTCGCCATGGCTGTCATTAGTAAAGCTATTCAGGGAGAATTGCCTCGGATGAAGTACCGGAGTGGGAAGACATATCGCGAATGTGTCTATCATCCTGGAAATTGCGAGTCATCCGAATATCTTGCTAGAAGCAGAAATCCGATGCCGGACAAACAAACTAATTAAGTCGTTATTCGTGGGCATTGATTGACTCGAGATTTTCGAAAAATACGGTGAAGAATCCTTGTCGAATAATTTTAGTTGCAGTAAAAAATGCTTTCGAACAGATCGTCAATGTATATCATCTATATCATCATGTAGATCATTTATAGTTCTCCACTTTACTTTACATAAAAATCCAAAATCTAATAATTACTACTGTATTGTTAATCATCAGAGAACAAATACGAACGCAGTAGTTCAGCGCGTAATAAATCATACGCGAAGCCACATACGCGACGGAATTATATTTTCTATGGATTATGTTGAAGATCATTATTCTTGTAATTGCCTTCGTTATTACATTCATAGATCCGATCTATATTATGAAGTCTTATATTAAAGACCGCAGATTTTACGCATTTATGACGGGGAAATGTGAAGAAAAATTGAACTAATTAAAAAATGTCAATATACTGCATAGAATTTGTAAAAATGATCAAAAACAGGTCGAAATATCTTTCCCTCGTTTTTTTTTAATTGACGTGAATAATATCTTTTCAACAGAGATTTGCAATTTAATTGTAAATATATCTTTATATTTCCTGCATTTATCATCGAAATCTTTGACGTCGAAAGAATATTTAGTTCATTAATATTCGGGTCCATTTGGACCCAGACTGGAAAAATTGACATTTAAATAGCATAAAAAATATGTTAAACAAATTCATAAATAAAAAGATAAATGATCGTAAGTATGCCCAGTTATATTTGATCAGAATGGTCCGCCGTTCCAGGGTTAAAGTATACTGTAAACATAAGTTGCTAGAATTCCTTACATTTAGCGATCATCAGCTGTGAAGGCGCAAATGTTTCTACTTACGAGATGTGTTAGGTCATTTTACTATAAAATCTATGCATTTCATACTTAATGACCTAACATGTAACTAGCAAACGACAGCTGTCTGATAGCGTTTCGGCGGTGCTCTAATGTTTACGTTCGCAACAGAGTTCGGTCCCGAGAGTTCCTTTCAAAACCGAAACTCGCAAATTGACATGCAGCATTAGTCTGATGAAAATTCCTGAAAGTAGCAGCACTACAAACTTCTCCGCACGAAAGCAAATAATTCGCCCCCGCAAAGTGAAAACAAGTTTCTCTTTTCATTCTTTTTTATCGGACGGTGCCGGTTAACCTTGCAACTCGTTGTCCACCGCTAGGCTTACCACAATATAATTGTCATCGGACAAAGTAGATTAATATTTGACTGGAGAATGTTATTCATTAGTGCGCCATATAAAAATATGGAGCTTTTTGGAATCATCAAAATCCAATTAATAAGTTGCCCCAAGTTTCGTTTTCGACTGATTGCTCACGATGAAAATTCAAAATAGTTTTCTAATCAAGCAAATGTTGTAGACGAACAAGCGAAATAACTGCGTATGTTGTTCAACAAGATCGTATGCGCACTTTCTAGATATCACTTTTGAGGCAACCTAATATACTTTCTAGAAAATACGCAGTGTTGCTATTTGCAAACCTCTTCTAGCTCTTGCGGTTTGTAAGAAATTCATTCATGTGTGTTCCTCGGCACGTCGTTTAAGAGCTGTTTTCACCTCTTCGACAGGAATATCGACAGATGAAGAAAATGCGGTTGTCAAATATTTTCCTGAGAACTACTTTCTATCCAAGTCACATCAAAGTGACGATTGCTCCCCGAGCATGTTTTCTTGGATACGACAAAGTATCACATATTTACATGTTTTGAAATATCATCGAAATATCTTGCAAGTATCTTTTACATTTTTTTAATAAAACTTTATAAACATATTTCCTTTTATTTTTGACAAAATTGCGTAGACAAAAGTAGAAGAATTTAAGAACTTCAATATACTATGTTCAATCTTGTAAAATTTATTAGACAGAGAAAGAAGAAATTGTCATACGAATCTAGTGTCTTACAATTGATGCTGACCCATTTTATTTTACCCGAATATCTGTAAATCTAATGATCACACACTTGTTATCGGTAGTGTATGAAACTGGTTATATTAGTGTGTGTAGATCGAAGGTCATGAAACTTGGTTCAGCTCTGTGATGGTCGAGTATGATTGGATTTGCGTCACTTCTCATTCACCCGTGACTCAATTTTCTGCTTCACCTTTACCCAATATTGTGCAGATGCATAAGATCGAAGTAGGTATCCAAATCGGTCTGTTCCATTGTAAATAAACGTCCATTCGAATTAAAGTGATTGGTATTTCGGACACAATTTGTCGAATGCTTCGTGACCGAACAGTATAGGATAAATGGTTTTACAGTTGAAACAGTTCAGTAGTGTGGCAAAAACATAATTGTTTTGGTTTCGATATGATTCGGGCAATGTTCTGCTCGATAATAGATCTATCCAAAAGTTTGCACGAACCTGTCTGTTGCAGAACTTTGTCAAGATATGGGCGGAGAAATGGGGTGTGTGTGTGTGTGTGTGTGTGTGTGTGTGTGTGTGTGTGTGTGTGTGTGTGTGTGTGTCGTTAGCTTATATCTAATTCGAAACACTGGAGTTACGATCTTGATTCAAATCACTCGGAATATATCCCTTTTAGGATTTAAAAGCAGACAAATGATAAAGAAACTGTACAAAATGTATCATCAAAAGTATCATCTAAGATTGAACAAATGGTAATTGGACGGCAGATTATTTGCACTTACAAGAAAAACAGGAGGTGAAGTACACAACTCCATATTGTTAGCAGACTTTAAGTACACTGTATATTATTTATTTCTTAGCATAATTATTTAGTAAAAAACAGAATCCATTTTCATGATACGAAGATAAAAATTCTCATGAATATTGCAAAGGTGTTTGAAAAAGCAAGTCACTGCTCTTTTTAGTTTAATAGACGGAGAAATTCAGATACATATAATGAAAGACGAAATGAAAATACCGATGAACATTGGTGGACAGATGACTGTAGAAATAACGCTCTGCTATTTCTGTTTGAACCCTTTCATTGCTAATGCATATAGGCACTTTGAAAATGTGTATGCCTGTAGGGGCCAAAATATTCTTACCAGAAATAATCGCATCAAACGTATACTTGAACATAGATACCTCTTTCAACTGTGATTGGTATATCGAGGTCCCTAATGTGACCCTAACATTGCATTTCTATTTTATGTTATACAAAAAGTGTTATTTTTCATAGTTTTAAATTATATTCGCACATCTTTGTGAACTTTATCATCTATCATGATTATTATTTTTTGTAAAGAAAATGGTACGAAAGGTGTTAATGGTCAGAAAGGTACATAAAGAGACGCTGCTACTTTTAGTGACCCAGATACAACGGGGGACGAGATTTAACGCATGTCAGCCACGCAGGATTAACGATGACAAATTGATGTCTTTGAGACAAAGTGGAGGTTGAAAGAATGAAAATGGCACTCACCAGAATGAAGTCTGTACGCCGGTGTGTCGGGCACCCAGTCGGCGACACTGAACAGTGCTTGCCCCCTACCATACTTGAGACCGCCGCAATGGCAGGGTGTCGTAGCGATAGTGTCACCGACCACCGAGATTTGATTGAGCTCAAGACTGTTATCAGAATGGCACAATCTGGTTGCACTGGTGCTGGCAGCACCGCCGCCGCCGCCACTGCCATCTCCACCACCAGCGTCACTGCGACCACCGCTGTTGCCTCTGCCACCCCCACTGCGGCCCCTAAGCGACTGCACTAGCCGCTTGGCGCTCGAAGACATTCCACGGAGGTGATCCAGCCTTCCGGTCTTTTCTGCTTCCTCTCCTTGCCGAAGCCACCAGTGTAAATGCTCGAAGATATCCACCTGCGATTTTTAATTACGAAGTTAGCGACGGTACCCATGATGTTTTTGAATTTAACCTACAACAGCCGACATGCAAGGAAACATAGAAATATTTACTTCGCGGCGCGGAAGGGGCCTGCAAAAATGGCCCACGCACATTGGCCCCAAACTCCGACTGTATCGTTAAAATTTTACACACCGTTGTAAATAAGAATCTAGTCAGATATATGTAACCTTCGCGAGCTTCTTAAATCTCTGTAGCTTAGTATAACTTTGAAGTCATACAATGATTTACCAATGTTTCAATTTATTTGTATGTAGAGCTTGAAATCCACTGGTTTCAATTTACATAAATTATTTTATATAAAGAATTCAAGCTATAGGTCTAACATGAATGAATACAGTTTTCTCTTACAGTAGAAAGATAGCAAATTGAAATGTGTTTTATACAAACTCAAATAAATAAAATTAATTAAAGCGATTCAAATTCATACGCATTCATACTACCGGTATACGAAATATATATTTTTCGGTTGTACCTGCACAACCATTGTAGAAACTGAAATACCGATATGACGTCATACCGGTAAATGAAAATACTGATATATTTTTACTTGTATTCAGGACCTCGTACTGATAAAAAGAAGAGGACCGCGGAGACGCCGCGATCATCCATCTCGCTGTTACAGTACGATCAATTATTGTAACATTGTAACCAAACCTGAGGCTCATATCAGTATTATACCAGTAAATATTTCACATATCGGTATGTATTTCGGTATTTTTATCGGTATAGACTCACACATACCGGTATTAAAACCAATTTTCTAAATAGCTGTTATAATACCTAAACCTCAAAATATTTTGGTTTTCAGTCTCTGGCTGCAACAGCATGTAATGTCGGCTCGAGCCTTACCGGACTTACACGGTCGAAAAGCCGTGCATATTGGTTCGATACTGAAAGCGCCGTTTGAAATTATTAACGCTTCTGCAGTTTAGTCAACAAGAAAGCATGGCAACGTGTCGAAACAGTTCAGTTTCTCCTGAACATTGAAATGAACGGCTAAAAGTTGCATTGTTAATGAACGTTGTTCAGCTTACACTATACAGAGTGGGCCGAAATTCGTAGTACAATCGAGCAGAGATAACTCTACGTAAAAAAAAAAGTAAGAAACAAATTTGGTATAACATTTCTTTATCCGGGACTCCGTTTTCGACAAAGTCAACTTTAAATTTTGTTCCATTTAATTGTCCTTTATTCTTCTACCGCAGTTGCCTCCGTTCGAGATAATGTTTACAAACATTGATAATGATGGAAACATTCCCCGTTTATTAGATAGTACGCAATAATTAATGTTTGTAAACACTATCTCGGGTGAAGGCAACTGCGGTAAAAGAATAGACAACAACTAAATCGTTTACAAAGATGAACAAAATTTAAAGTCGATTTTGTCGAAAACGGAGCCCCGGATAAAAAAATGTTATACCAAATTTGTTTCTTATTTTTTCACACAGGATCATCCTCCACTCGGTTGTGCTACGAATTCCGACTTATCCTATATTAAAATACTACCGTATTTAAAACAAAGACTCCTTTGAGAGCAGCACCCCAGGTAAAGAGCGCAGGAAAAACACCTGCTCAACTGTTTTAAACGCATCATAATTACCATTCTCCTAACACCCTCGAACAAACACGTATTCCTTTTGATGCCTTCTCATCTAAATGCTTCCACGCACGCTTTGATTATTCAACGGCCTTCGCTACGCGAATTTACTCAGAAAATAGACGCGTCCGTTGTTTTGGATGCTCGTGCTCCGTGTCTGCACTATTAGTCTCGACGCAAATAGAATATTACGAAAATATATTTGTTCATACCGAATATTAATCGATAATTTATAACAAACAATAATTTATTATATATTAATCGATATTTATATAAATAACAGATAATTTATAATTTCGAACAATTGCGGCAGAATAATTGCTTATAATTTATATCTGCAAATATTGTTACACGTTCTTCAAAGGCTGGTAAACAAAATCACAGAGTTCCAAGTTCGTATATTTATTGATTTCATTTGAAGAAAAGATACCCGAAACCATGGCATCAGTTTTTGGCGACTGTTGTTTGTAGTCAGAGCTGAAATTCCTCCAGTAACAAAAGACTATACAACGTACTGCGCTTACAACAGGAGAGATTCCTATCGGAAGAGGTACAGTTTCAGGAATAAATGTTCATTTTTTTTTTATCTCACGTTGCCTCTGAATAGGTTGCGAACTGAAGTGAAAAACACTGACAAAGGATTTCACCCAACCGTCCTCCTCCGGTTTTGATAAAATTTTGCAGTATTTGTAAAATGGCGGAAAAGAGGTGCATGTCGTGAAAGGATAGCTACCCCTACCTTTTTTCATTTCAACAGTTATCCACACCATATTATCGTGTACAAAAGACCACGCTATCTCTATTAGCTGCCAAGGTAACCATGAGGACTACAATTTTCAGGTGACAATTTCACCTTTGCTACAGGAATTTCTTTTTTTAAACAATATTTCGTTATCTGTAATTAAAATACACGCGTAATTAATATATCCGTGTTATAATCCCTGAACTTAGTAAAATATTGTAACAACAAAAAAGAACCGCCTTTTGCCATAAAATGTAAATACATTAGCTTCTTTGTACCAAAACAGAGAGTTAATTGATTCAAGCATATTAATAGAAACTGTTATGTTCAATTTGCAACCTATCGATTGATGTTTTGCGTATCGTGTAAAAGTCTAATATTCGGATATTTTGTTACACACATGTAATCATATAAAGAAAATACGAATATTTATAATATGTTAACTGCAGTATATTTCAATGTACAGAGGAGTACACGGATTCAAACACGGGCATATCTCTGTTACACGTGTATCCTCAATACTTGTTCAAAATCGTTTTCTCTACTCACCACGATCGGATATTCGTTAAGCCGGTGACAGTCCGCCACCTAGGGGAACCAACGACAATAGCCACACACGCACACGCACTCACGCACAACCGCGACCGGTGTCACCGGCCTGAACCCACGATCGCACTCATGTCCTCTGTTCGTCCAGTTTCGATTTTCCTCGAATCACACGCGACACGTGAATGCTGAAGCACACTTCCTCACGAGGACACTGGGTGGCCTAGAAGGAGCTAGGCGACGCGTTCGCAGCCGCGCGAAAAATCGTCAACAATCGGCATAACAACGTCTCATGACGCAGCTGTCTCATCGGCGGCAGTGAACTCGTGGCTCGTCAACGGAAAAGATTCATCAAGCCAGTCCGGTGCGTACCCGTTTCGCGAAACACGAGCGGCATGGTCAGGTGCATGCGGAAGAACGCGCCGTGTTAAACGGAATTCAAGGCACGCGCGCGTCGCTCTCTTTCTTCCTTTTCATTTTCCTTCGTTTCTCCTTTTTAAGGACGTTGACTAATCCCTCGATCCTGACGCGACCACGCTTCGTGGCGGACTTTTTAAAGGATAACCGCCGTGCAACAAGTGTCTTGGGTCGCGACACCTCGTCACATGTGCTCACTCACTCCGCGCGAGATGCTGCACCTTGACGTGTATCGCGCCGCCCATCCGTCACCCCTTTGGTTTACCTATTGGCCAATTCTACCACCTGGTTCTACCACCTGGAACAAAAACGGACGAATCAGGTTGGCCGATCTTTTAATGGGGATGATGTTTTGGAGACACAACCTCCGATAACCACGATCTTTGCGCGTGTTATTGAGGATATCCTCCTCGATGGCCTTTGAAAAGTGTTACCAGTAGGTCTAATTCCAACGGTCTAGGCCAGAGCTAACATACATAATTTTTTGATGGAACCTGAAGGTTAATTTTTAGCAGGATCTATGTTAAGTGCGAAGATCGAAATCATTGGAGGCGAATCACCTAAATAGCTTTTTTACCGAAAGTTTCATTTTTAAAGCATTTGTAATTGGTTGAGTGAACAGTTCGTCCATTTGGTATGATGAAATTCTGATTCTACTTTTAAATAATTGTGATTATCATGATTTTAGTAAAATATTTATAAGTTAGTTTATCTGATTGCGCATCGTTGAGACATCCGTACAAATAATATATTTTAGCATTGTTTATTAAATAGATTCTTGTTCGAACGGAACAAATTTCGATGCAACTCAATACATTTCACGGATCTGTTCGTATTATTAAAAAAGAACACACATAATTTGCATGTCAGCGAATGCTGTTTTCTGTACAGTACCATAAAATTTCAGCCCTCTCCGCGTGTCTATTAACGAACTATCCAAAGTGATAATGAGGAAAGTTGTTTAAACACAATTTCTCTCAGTGGGCAAAGTTTTCATATTATCAGAACAAAAAGCGTAAAGTTGACATATTATAGTACATTATAATTGAGCTCACAGATTGTCCGATGTTAACGTTTTGCTTAATAATAAAGAACTTCTGCAAACTGTTCTATAAGAGCTTATTTACAAAAGTTTCTTAACTTTAGGTAACTTCGTGTTACCTAGTAGACGGAACTTTCAGTTTAAAAATATCAATTAGCATTCTCAGCGAAAGTGCTACGCGAATTTCGAAAGCCGCGGTTTCATTCATTTAGGTTTCTCCTCTCTGGAACCATTAGGATTACTTTTATGGGACATAAATGATGTAACATACAGGAGAACAATAGGTACGAGTCTGAAAACGCAGTTATTCCGAAGATTTAGGGAGACCATAAACAACGGAGTTTTATAAGCTATGATTAAAAGTAAATTACAACGTTGTAGAAGATGTATAGCTGTAAAACTGAATATTAACCATTGGGGAACCTTAAAATGGATAAGTGAATGAAACGAATGCTTGAAATCTACCGATATTTCACATTTGAAAGGAAGAGAGGTATCTACTTCAATAATCTGAGAAACGAAATATATTCTCGCGTAGAAGTCGCCCATTTATATTGCGCGAAATAATGAATCCTGTAGAAGCACAAGATAACCACGGGATGTATGATGTACCGCCTGAGAGCAACTCATCACAACATAAAAAATTAAAACCATCGAAATGATTGATTATGTCGTTCATTGCATGCAGGCATTCAATATTTTGATATAACCTACTGAATTTGTAATAAAAGTGTAGTTCAAGATTTCAAGATTTGGTAAAATTTAGTAATCGTAATTTGTCTAGTTATAGATTTAGAAATTCAAATCTTTTAGCGTAGCAAATTTCCGAATTGGAAATATCATAATTGTTCGTACTTCAAGTGGCATTAAGGAAACGTCCACTTTTTCTTATTGTGTTCCTGCTTCAAGTTTTCATATTTCATTTCGAAGTAATGACCTTCGAAATTATTGACACTGTCGGCGACGCCATTGTCTCCGGAATTGAGTATCACATCGAAAGCGCAAGGTTGACAAACTGAACGTAAGGGTATATCGAACTGTCGCGTTCGGTTGGCTTGACATATTATTTCTATCCATTATTCTCCCTCTACCTGTGAAAAGAATAGTTTGACAGTGTCGCGAAGTCTCGAAATCGAGATATGAGCGATGGCTTTAGTGATGTAGTGAAGGATTCGAAGAACAAAGGGACTGAATATACCAGCAACGCCGACAATCAGGCGTCACCGTTTTGTTATACTTTCGAGTTATTCTTGAATCATGGTTAAACATTTCCAATCCTTTCGGACACTGAGTACACGGAACGAATATAATTCTGTTTTCATTATACACTAGCAGATCTATTATAGATACAATATTATTTGAAACGTAAATGTAAAAAGTATTATTGTTAATAAAATGATTAATGTTATTATTCTTAAAATATTGTTACTATTATCAATATATTATTTTAAAGGTAGATAGCGAGTAATCTGTTTTATTTTAAATCGTACATCTGAAAATAAAATATTTGATTTTCAATATTTCAATGCAGGATACTGAAAATACTGAGATAAAGTATTAACCTACATTCAATATTATTGCATTTGTTATCAGAAATAGTTGTTTTACGCACTTGGAAGATTTTTTCCCATTACTCATATGCGCCATGTTAGTCCCTCACTCTGCGTCAGCTACAAATATCGAATATCTTATAATACATTTTTATATTCCATACTCTGATAACGGATTTACAGGTATGGAAGTGAAACGAACTTCATTTACTTTGTAACAGTACGTGGAAAAACGTATTTTTCATGAAATGACGTCTCTGTAATTGGCTGACGTGATACCTCAAAAACCAATCGCGCAATTTATCTGGACATTCGCATGCACATTCAGTAGACGTCCCTTTATCGCTCAAACCAGTACCAATATTTGCAATAAAATGAGCTTTGGAACTTGACAAATGAACAATTTTTTTATGGAAGTTGATGGTTCTCTTTCACACGCTGCAATTTTTATATTTTTTGAAGGTTTCTATCTCATTGCACTTAAATCAATAATTTTCGCGCCATATTGTCACAATACATACTAATAAATCTGCAAATTTTTGAATGGATATGTTTTGCAGTCCTGTTTTCGTAGAACTATTAAGGAGCTCGCTTTTCAGCGTACTTTGTTATCTTGCTGCATTATTTGCATCCGTAGACATATGTAGAATCGGCAAACTCGATAGTAGAAGCGACGGTTATCGGAAAATAAACTGTCAAAGCAATTCCTCTCAGAAATGTGTCCACTAGGGATTTGTCTTTCCCGGAGCGAACTGTGCGAATGAAACTTTAAAATCGAAGCATATACGTAAATGCGGACAGGGGCTCGCAACCGAAATCGATGAAGAAGTATAATAAAGTATTCCGTTTACGTGATAAGCGTGAGACAAATATCCTTACATTATGATCAATGAATTATTGATCAACAGTGATCTGAAGTATGGCAAAAGTCAATATGATTTAGAAGCAACAGATATTACGTCGATACACAAAGAAAATTGCTCAATGGACCAATTTGTTATTATCAGCAAGAATATGTAAATATTATACAGTAAAATGTAGAATTTCAACAATATAAATGTACTCGTATTCGCCTGGGTGTCTAATTAAGTCTGAAAAGTATCTCGTATTACACCAGAGTTGTTTAAAGCAGAGACCACAAGATAATATCTGCATTTCACGATTATTATCTTTAATTTAATGCAAACTAAGTTAATTCCAGTAGGAGTATTTGGTTTAATGAACGCCGGAATTTTTAATTACCTCGCGCAATCTTGATCTTGTTTTAATGAGAAATTTGACCCAATATTAATGTCGAAGCGTTCGAAATTTCTCTGCGTAATGATGATCACGGCACGATAGGAAAATTGTGGAGGATGATTATTGCACTCCCCAATCGGGGGATGCTCGTTAATTATTCGATTCTAGCGGATGGATTGAATGACATGGTATCCCACAAGTGGGAATTGCTTTCGGGAGCTAGTTCGGTATAGAATTTCAATCTGAAATTGTGAATTCAATTCGTTTCCTTTCGTTACGAGAGAATTGTCTAAGCAAATCCGAAAAGCAAATAATAAATAATGGAAGATCGTTTGATCAAATAGTTTCTAGTATTTGCAAATTTATCTGGTGATTTTGGAGATAGGGGCAAACTATTTCTTCCCCTTATATATTATTATTATTATTATTATTGTTGTTGTTATTGTTATTATTATTATTATTATTATTATTATTATTATTATTATTTATGAATTCTATGGAATCAAATATATTTGTTTATTTGTATCATCTATTTAATATTCATTTTGTATAATTTATCTGCCCATTTGCGATTGTCTTATATTTATTGTTACAATTTTAAAACATTATCATAACACAATTATCTATTAGTGTCTTTGTCTTCTCATTGTTGGCAGACTTTTCAATTCAGGTGTTCGATGTTATCAGCCTATTCGTCGATCATCAGAACACAATATTTATCGAAATGTGCGTCATTATTGTTGCTTGTGTATGACAGCGTCAGCGTAATGAGTTATTATGCAGCTTTAAATAACACACGCAGCCATCTGTGTCGTCTACAATTAATTTATGCGAAACAGTAATTCCGCTGGACGCGTTCTGAGTACCTGAATAGAATCTAACATGCTCCAGGGTTATTGATTCACTTGTTTTCATATGTCACATCATTCATTGTATAACATGTACTTATGCAAAAATGCTAAATTCTGCATTGTAAATGACCAAGGGTTATTTATATAAAAATCTTCCATGCATGAAAGACGACATCATGACATCATTATTTTAATTTTCTTTAAGTACTTCGATATACCCACTTTGTCATAGCACATATATTTTGAAAATTTTATTGTCACAGCATTTGTTTTAATGAAGTTAGTCTATATAGATAATGTCATAGTTACTATATTTACAGTGTAAAACTCATCTTCATTTTATGTTAACATAAAATAAAATATACACAATTTTAATTGATAAACAAAACACCTGTACTTAATACTAACTAGTTCTACAATTGGCTCATTTTTCATAATTTTGGACCCGCGCTATTTGTCGCATATGAAAGAAACAAAAAGATTCCAATTTAGACGCATCGCGATTGTCTTGCCTTTACGATTAGCCACTGTCAAAGTATTTTCTCTCATTGGCATCTACTTCAGCGCTCCAACGAAATGTTTTCTAGCGATGATATGCAGCGAGGAACGAAGTAAATAACAATCTGTCAGTGCATGATTCGGTGGATAAACCGCATCAGAAAAGACTTGCCGGCACAAGCTTAGAATAATCGGTTAAGTTAATTCAGCGACATGTGAAGCTTCACCAGGGCTTGAGTGTCCAGTAAACGATCTATCTCTGCTAAATTCGTCATTCAAACCTGTAATGAACAAATGCCAATGAGCACAGCCGCACGTGAAACTAGGGAAGCTAGTTGAGTCATCATTTTATTCATACGGTTATCATCGATCATGGTCAGTATCTTTCCAGCATCGCGACGAAACATTCCCGGAAGCGTCTCTGTCAATACAATACCGGCTGAATGATACTGGATATTAACGCAATACATTTGGTTGCTTAATTGGCGAAGACCTCCAACGAACGGTCCATTTACCACTAATTCCCCTTAGCTACCCCCATAAACCACAAGTACGGTTGGTAAACCTATACGTATACATGTAACGATATACATACATATATACCTGATCACAGAAACCGTCATTAGGAGGGATATGCCAGAGTGCTGAACAGTAACGTCACACTTTGCAACTTTTATACTAGGTGATCGACGGAAAATGTGTCCTTTTTTGTTCATGGTTTCCTCCAAGATTGCCAGTTATACATCTTCTCGTTGTGCGTTGCGATTAAACTCGCGGATCTTTATGCAAAATCATACTTTTCAGAAACGTAAGTTACGCGAAAATTAATAATAATAATAATTAGCAACATTTTCAAACTCTGAACACGCGGAAACACCATGGCATGAACAAAAATAAATGATTCGAATTTTCCAATAGATCGCGCCGTAAACGATTCCGCTTCGCTGAATTTTCTAATCAATTCGCTGAAAGGGTATTGAATTGATCTCGACACCTAACATTACTTAAAAGCAGAACGGCGCTGGAAATCCTCCCGTCACCATTCGGGATTGCATTCCCCGCTTTGCGGGAACGGAATATTTATCAATTACTCTCGAATCAATCAGATTCCGTCGGAGCGGCAGCGCATTGAATCGCAGACAATACATTAGAACAAAGATATCGAGAGTACGGATCGTCATATTGTTCGCGGCGCTCGGCACGCAGCATGGTCTGTTCCAGGATGTACCGGAGCCCAATGGGACTCTATATGCTCATGCAAGTGTCGCAATGGCAGGCTATAGACGTCTCGACACCCGCACACAGAAGCGCCTTCGCAGACGCCTCGAGAGATGTCGCTTTGCAACACCCTCTCCTCGGGATACCAAACAATATTGGCCGAATTATTCACCGGACCTCCACCGGAAACGATCCTATTGCGTTGACACGTAACAACGACATCTCCGACACCCGTGTAAATGGCATTATGGATATTATCCCCTGATTTTACGCGATCTCTTTTGTCCCGTCCCCTGCATTCGTTCGATGATCGAATAACTTTTAATTGGGAATCTCTACAACTCGCATCGCCAACACGATGTTTAACCGAGCACGATGAATCGCGGTGATATTACGGCTCGTTTAAAAATTCCGGCTCCCGTCAAACTTCCGTGTTCCATCATTTTCTATCGTGTCATTATCGCTGACAAATATTTTCGCGGGCTATCGCCGAATAAGTTTACCTTTCTCCGAGTTCATTGATCTCGCAGAATATGAATATATGCAGTCTTGTTAATTTTAAAACCTAATATGTATGCATGGGAAATGGTCGATTTTTTCAAAATAGATAGAACGTGTAATTAGTAAACGAAAGGCTAATGCTGCCGCGCGATGAAATACAATATTCATGGGACACTTTATAAATATTTATAAAGAGTGTTTTAAGCTGCAGAGCGCGGTTTTGCATGCGTTGTACTTTTTCATTGATTTCTTGATATTTTAATCGTTTTCTGTTTCTGTCGTGTACGATCTAGCGACTCTGAAGAACGGATATTGAATATCAAATCAATTGTTGAGTAAACCTGAAAGTCTACCAATGAATATATTCTGTGGAATTGATATTATTAGTTTGGCAAAAATGTATTTTCGGTTGTCAACACATAGAGGAGGTTGTAATTGTTGTTCCAAAACCGAAATTACTTTCTTGCAGCCTAATAGAATGTTTAAGAAATTCCATTAACCAGTTAGCTGTTACAATCTCTTTGCCGATTGTGTAAGTTACTGTAATTACACTTCATATGTTCGATCTTCTTCATATTTTATTTAAATACAATACAATAAAATATATAATTTAATAAAGAATTTCAAAGTACAATATATTTCGTCGAGTATATACTCGTGAAGAAATGGAAACATTTCATGTTACAACGAGAATACTCGTCAAAAACAGTTAACTGGTTAATAAATGGATTCGTGGAAGTAATTTTTAATAAATTATAGGGAAACATATTCGTATTTGGAAATTCTATCTCTTTTCGAACTTTGTGTATTTAATACACGTTTAATACACGTTACGTTTCCGGAGATCATTTTTTTTTTAATAATTTTTTCGAAGCTACGAAACTGCTACTATTGTGTGACTTTTAAAACGTGAATGTTACAGGGTATCTCATTTGTGTCAACAGTCTTCTTCTGTCTGGAAGTCGACACGCGAAACAGGGAAACCAACTAAAATCAAATACGGATCTGTGTTTCAACTTGGAAAAGAGTGTCTTGCTGATAGCGTCGGAAGACGTATTGTCCCAGGATTCAGTCGTGAGGCGGCGAAACTTCGGAAAAACTTTGCTTCAGACGCAGAGTCGTGACATGAGGAGTACTATAGTTTTATCGATGCGAGTCAAACGATACGACTTGTATTTTCTACAATATTTCTTTAATTGAGACATTCCCGAGAAAATGTGAATTGTTTGCTGAAAATTCATTTGAAAAAGACTACATCTTTTTGACGACGAAACAAGTGTAATTGAGCTATACTTGTCATGAAGTTTGATTTTATTATACGAACTTTGAATGAAGAAATAAAATGATTTTTGAATATTTTCTATTTTCTAAGATATTTTAAGATATTTTCTAAGACCAAGTAAAATGTAAATTGTTATAACTTAAAGCTTTAAGTATGAAGATTGATCCGGTATCTTTTTATTGATCCAGTTGAAAAATTGTTCTAAATTTCAACATACATTTTATAATACTTTCCAATAGGTTGAGCTTTACCGAAAGATTTTTTAGTAAAAAGTTAATATCTGCATAAGAAATGAATTTCGTATCTTGCCATCAATCAACATTTTAGAGCAACTAATAGAATGTTTACAGAATCAATATTAGTCGCGAAAGTTATTATTAAACTGCAGACTTCATGCACTTATGATAAAGATGACTATAAAAACACCAAAATCTAAACACATCAGAAAAATTTAAAAACTTAATATTATTAAAAGAATTAATATTAATTAATTAATTAATCAACGTATTAATATTATTAAAAGAAGAAATACATTTTCCTTTCGTTTCTGTTTCTAACAATTGAGTTAGAAGATTTGTATTTTTCATAAAAATCCGCAATCTAGTCTTTCTTAGAAACAAGTCGCACATTAGGCAATTTTACCATCGATGAAGATTGAAAAGCAGCTAACAGAATGTTCATAGAATCAATACGAAATAAACGTTGAAATATTTTATCGTGTGATCGCAAGATTAGCTCCATGATGCTATGTTAACTGCGTAATCTGTGTGCGTGCGTATGCATCGGGTTTTGCGAATCGATTTCCTCGATGGACTAAGCCTCGGCCGAGACAACTTTATTCCACGCGTTCAATTTATCCTCGCGTAAGTGCTGCTGACCGGCCGTGCTACAAAGTCGATCGCACGCCATATTGTAACGCACCACCCAGATCTTCTTTCCTTGGTAAATCTGAGTCCTGCTATCTGGAGACGTTCTCGAACGCAGCCGCGGGATGAAGTTCGAGGACTCGAGAAAGTTTCCGCATCTTACGGAGCTGGATAGGATTCTCCTTCTGATGAGTTCGGAGAATTTTGGAGTAGGGATACGATGGGACTGATCTCTCCGAGCTGGTGAATCTCGGCTGATACGGAATTTCTTCGCGGGATATCCACAATGGAGAACGGAAAGCCGTCTTCTCATCAGAACCGATCGTCAAACGAGTATGGTTAGTCGAGAGCGAGTGCCGACTTAACTGGATAGACAATTTGACTTGGGTACACTCACTCAGAGACCTATACAATCTCATTCTCTCGCCACGGTTCCACCTTCTTGTCTTTTATTGGCAAGCAAACGTTGACCTTGAGAGGCAACCGCGCGAACGAACCAAAAATTAGGTGCTCTTTCAGTATTTCTCTTTCAGAAACCTTGTAACCTATTCTTTTGAAATTCTTAGGGTAGCTTTAGCAAAAGGTAATGCAAGTTTGCTATGAAATCGTTACAACTAGTGACGGCTGAACCTTTATTTGTTCTGCATGAAGTCGAAAATAATGATTGGTTGGAAAGCGTGAAAAGCGTGAACAATTTTTTCAATGTTTCTTGGGGCACGGACATATTTATGAGTGAGAAACATAAGCTCTGCTTGAATTCCACGCGGATCCGCAAGTTTGGAACAATAAGGCACTTTTCGGTGGAACATTTGCCAAAATCTATAAATAAATATTACAATCACAAATTATTCTTAAGCATTTTATAAATTATCCTATAGCCTTGTACTCTAATTATGTCCTTGGGATACTCGATGCCTATTCTTCAGAAGAAATATATATTATACTCATAAACCGTTAAAAAAGGAAATAAAAATCAAAGATTACACACAAGTGATATATTAATTTTTTCGCAGTTTCGTTGAAAGTACTTTTCGCGGGGACACGATCCTGTCTTACTGCATTGTTGCACGAGATTATCTTCGCACAACAGTTCGCCTACACCGCGTTCCCGCAAAAATATTTCAATCTGCCTACTTCAGTACGCGCCATAATATTCTGAAAATGCTTGCGAAGTTATCCAACCGAGCCATAATCCGTCGTGTAGTTCATTGGAAGCAGTTACCGAGTGTATCCTACAAGAGAAACTTCCTAGAGTATTCCAAACGTGACATCAATTTGAACTACTCCATTATCCGGACGACAATGCTAACCTAACGTTGTGCCAATGACGCTGCGCAATATACAATAATTTTATAGTTGAACAAACGGCGAGGATGAACTCTGTAATTACCTTGAATGCCTGTCCCAATCGCCAATTGCCTCCTCTTACTATGTTTTCAACGATGTAAAGCAACTCACACAATTATGCGAAAAATCCGTCGTTATTCCAACAATGTAACAAATCAAATTAATTAAATCATGTTAAATAATTAGTTCGATTACATTATAAACAGGTTTTCAATGGTTGAAAAAATTGTAAAAATCGAAATGTAATATATCAAAACTTAATATTGCATTGGTATATTGACTAAAAAATATATTTCGTGATAAATTGAATACAGATATTTATCTATTATTTTTAGTCAATTCACTAACGCAAATTTAAAATAAATATATAAGGTGTCCTATAATTATGTTAACACCTGGAAGGGGGTGATTCTTCAGGTCATTTGTAGTAACTTTTTCCTTAACGAAAATGCAATCCGCGGCTTTGTTTATGGGTTATTAACGAAAAACGGTGACCAATGAGATACGAGCTCGGCTGACGCAAGGCGACCGAGCCAATGAGCGGAACTGGGCTTCGATCACTCGTTGGCTCTGCCGCCTTGCCTCAGCCGAGCTCGCATCTCATTGGTCACCGTTTTTCGTTGATAACCCATAAACAAAGCCGCGGATTATATTTTCGCTAAAGAAAAAGTTACTTCAAATGATCTCAGATACCCCCCATTTCCGGCTGTTAACATAATTATGGAACACCTATATATATGTTTTAATTTTTAATACCAATTTCTAACTGCCTCCAGTATCTTGCAATTGTTAATTTTCGTTCATCCTTTTCCTAAACTTTTTTACTCTGTATATTCAAAAAATTGTCGTTTTTACAGTTGAACTTGCAAGTCAAACGAAATTTTATTTCCACGGAAAAAAAGGGTGATAACGCACATTGCGTAGAAAATGTTCCGGACGACCTATCTGCAGCGAAAGAGAGAATTAATAGGCTATTATCCGAACGATCCAGTTATTCCAATCATCTTGTTCCCCGACGGGTTCGGATAAATTGAGCTAAGAGCAAGAAAATGCGTGAGCGTACCGTAAATGCTGGCAGGCTGTAGCTGATTCGCTCAATAGCCCACTGCGAGGAAATGTGCATTGCTGATTGTTGGGAAATTGCGACGACAATAAATTTCTGACAATTGTTTTCACACTCTTCCAATTAAACCCTCGCCTTATTTAACAAATGTAAGTTCTGTTCAGTTCTCGTGAGTTCGGACGATATGCTACTTTCCTTTCAGCAATACGTGATCCGTTATAATATCGAGCCAGAGTTGTAAAGACTATTAAATAATCTGAAAGAATGTTTCTGCCGTAAACGAATATTTCATTCATATATTATCTTAAAACTTTGGGGGTTGAAAATAGTCGGCCGTAGATAGATCATTTTTTGACAATATTTCTCTCGATTGGAGCTAACTTTTTAATCCAAAATCATTTCAAGATCATGATATACTAAAACAAAGAAACGTTGATGACTTTCGTATGGTTATAAAAATAACGTTAAAGGAAGACTGTGTTATCATTGCAGATTTGTATGCAAAATACATTTTCTAAATCGATTGTAAAAATCAGAAATTAAACAAAAATGTATCTTCACTTTTCATTATTTCAATAATCCAGAAATAGTGTAATGTTCTTAGAGAGAGAGAGAGAGAGAGAGAGAGAGAGAGAGAGAGAGAGATGCTTATAATGTCTTTACAATTTCGTACTTTCTTACTGATCTCCTTCGCGAATGCATAAAATCCGTGATCTACTTATCACGATATAGCATTGCCCTTGGGAATCTTCAATTCCAGCAGAGGTATTTAGGTATTACGTTTCCCATGATTCGAGTTGTGCATTTGTATAAGTGGTATAAACGAATTTATCCTATTTGCTTGTAAACATATAGAATGTTATGTATTTCACACGCATTAAATCCTAATTTTACCTAAATTTAGACTAATACCCAAATTTTACAGGTGTGAGGCATGTTAGACATATCTAGAATATGTGTGTACCGCAAAATTCATCATAAATTCTTAATAAACCAAGCCAAGGTTTCCTTGTAATCTTTATACGAATGAAGATTCTTATAAAAAAGAAACAAATACGATACAACACAAATAACAAGAAGGAAAAACAGGTATACACATCATTGAACTTCGTGTTCGCTTAACCTTGGAACAGAGATTCCAACGAACAGAAAATAAGTCGCCAGGATGGAAGCTGTCCGGAATGTAGGATGGAGAGGAGTCGCGAGCAGAAAAATTGATGGGGTGGAGATCTCCGTTGGAACGTCGAAAATTGTCGCCGAAAATTTCCATAAGGACTCGGAAATATCTGAAAGGGTGCGTACAATTTCAACATTCTTCATATTCCGCCGGTTACGAATAATCCTCGCGTGACTCCTGTATCTTTGGGCATGCCTACGTAAAGGATACCCGGGCGCTCAGAGGGCGACAGATGAAACTGGTATCCTTTGAGTTTGATTCCACGGATGTTTACCCGGCTACATTTCGCTGCTCAGCTCCGTGGGGAAAACCAGATAGATCTACGAAATAGTAACTCAATGGAAAGCTCGTGTAAGTTCGAAACACCGTTAGAGACTCAAACCGAGACCGTCTTGAGAATTTCCGAAGGAATATTGCCGAATATCGCGTCCGGTTTTGCCCAGATTACAGAATGCACTTCACAAAAAGTAATACAAGTTTGCTATCAAATCTTCGTAATTATATGCATAGACAGCGATAGGAAGACCGTAATTTTTTAGCTTCTCAAATAAATTTTTAAAGGTCAGCGTCGTGTAGAATATCGTTTTTGAACGCAGTAAAAGTGAAACGAAAATCGTGAAAGATTTTATATATCTTTTATAACGTATTCATTTATAGTTGACTTCCGTTTCTTATATTTAATCGAAGTATATCTAAATAAATGTATGTAATTGTAAATAGAATTAAATGTGTACATAAAAAATAACTACTTGTTAGCCACATTGATTTGATCTACATATTGAAACCATCGTTACTGATACATCACAACTGATACTGTACTAATTTCATGTACATCAAGTGGAATAGTCAGAAAATAGTCTGACATAGCAGTGACAGTAGTATTACGCAGTGGAGTAGTCGGTAAAATTTTTAATTTTAACTTTCATTGTAATTGAGAGTACATCTTGATGCAGTTATTATGTGCATTTAGAAAATATGATATTTAATAAAAGCTTAATTCACAAGTAAATAAAGCAGAAACTGCTGAAATCGTAATAGTGCTTTAATTAATACAGTGTATATAGTGAGGAAGTTTAAACGAAACTCATTTGCATTTTCCGATATCATTTCTGTCGATGGTAGTCGTTTACTTGTGTACAGAAACTTCATTACAATACTATTGCGAGTAAAATGAACATTTGTATTGTATGTAGGTATTGGTATTTCAGTGATTATTATTAACAAATTTAATTCTAAATGAAGGAGGTTAAACGAACAGAAATTTTACTCTGTGCCTGGCAATAACCAACTCCAAAGGTTACAAAGTTATTTTAATCATGTCCCTGAACGAGTATATGATATTCAAAAGGCCATGTATAAAAAGTCATTTATAAGATCCTCTTGATCATCGTTTGGGTTATGTCAATATCAGTCGGTTAGGTTATTCGCTATTTATAAATATTCAAATAACGGAGTTCAACTCATCGAGCCCTTTTCTAATTAACAAAGATCCATGAAACATCCGGATGTCGCCGTTTTAACACGTGGGTACAACATCCGATAACTAAAATGGCAAAATGTATGTCCGAATACTACAATTAAACGTGTTACAACACACCTTAGAAAAATGCACTAGAATTTCAGGAGGTTTAATGATTCAACCATTTTTATTACTATTTGGAGAATATCTTTGTTACAGAATATTATACACCAGACGCAAGAGAATATCTCATATTCGTTTGATAAATCCAATTTACCATTTCGCACGTTTACTATTGAGTTATTGACGAACTGGAACAGGTGCATCATATTTAAATCACCCTAATGCAA
This sequence comes from Megalopta genalis, assembly GCF_051020955.1. Lineage (NCBI taxonomy): Eukaryota > Metazoa > Arthropoda > Insecta > Hymenoptera > Halictidae > Megalopta > Megalopta genalis. The sequence goes on along the minus strand of NC_135018.1, from coordinate 20,131,140 downwards.
TCTAACAATTTCATGAATACTAAAAGCTTCGCGTAATATAGAGTTTTATTCAATTTACTGAATCGAACTTGCTGAATATAACTTGTGCCATGCGCATTGAAAAGTTAATCTTCGATAATTAAGTAACAACGATAATAATAATTGATAACGTGAAAATACGTAAGTACATAATCGAAATTGCGTGACAAATTATGTTTTATTATAGAGCCTTAAAATATCAAGTAAATTGTATTATATTCACCAATTCTGTGTAAAAGCACCCAATTAAATAACAGAGCAATAAAAGTTTAATTCGTGAAATAGTTACTCAAAATTAGACTAAACGGAAAATTGAGTTCACTGCATGCCAAATTCCTCATGGTAAAAATTAAAAATGTAAATGTAAAATAAAGATAATATTCCAGCTTTTTCGGTGGAACAGAAGGCGATTGCATTACAAGATGGATCAGGTAATATGCAAACCCAAATTATAGGTTTTATGAAAAATCGTTAAATACAAAAGGCGCGTGGTTTCAAAGGAAATAAATGATATCGTATCAATTTTGTATTTAACAATCTTTCATAAAACGCACAATCTAAAAGTTATTCGAGATATGTAAGTCACGTGGCTCACCGTGTACATGACATCTTCGACTCGCAATTGAGCAAAATTAATGCAAAGTTGGACGCACCGCGATGGAAATTGAGTTTTCAGGCGAGCTCCGAAATAAAGTTGAAGACAGCCACTGAAATTTGCACGAGTTCGTCGCATGCACGTTTTTCGAATCGTTTCCGCATAAAAGCGCCGACGAGAAAGATTCTATTTTTAATTCGCAGCGAGTGAATTTTTTAGGCACAGATTCGATAACGTGTTTGCAGTTGCTTGTGACATCCGGTGATGCGCCCCGTATTTACACCGGTACCATAACTTTCGCGCGGAAAATAAACCAGTGGAAACCGACCGGCATGGAACTTTCTGACGGTTCGTAAATAGCAAAATATAGTCCGGGCTTTTAATCCTGAATTTTTCAATAGACCCCAAGGGATTCGCTGACGGATAGCTGTCTGGCATCTCCGTCTTTGATTCATTAATCCTTTGCGGTCTTCTATCAAGCTAAATTGATTTTCTCATTGATACTAATTTTTGCTGACTTAAATTCTACTTGTGAATAATACTGCGATTAATATGTAAGAACGCTGATATTGAATATTGAATTACGCTATAGAAAATTCTTAAAAAAAAGAGAGGAATTGCGAAAGATCAGTAAACTTACAAAGTTAGGTTGTTTTTACTTTTATTCGTGCTGCTGTTTGAAAATTCATTTGTACTGTTTTTCGTAATCGAGTAGATTGTGTTACTTCTTAATATTTCCCACTTTACTAAAATGTTTTCTAGTTGAAACGTACGCCAGAGAACAAAAACAATAATCCATTAGTACCAGGCATGGAAGCTAAGCCGCATGTGACAGAACTTCCTGAGATAGTCTGCTGAGTTAATTAAGCGACATCTTGACAAGCATTGCTGCGTGGTACACATATGTACGTTCTCTCGTGCTTGCCCGTTAAATAGACTTTTTCATCTCAATTTCATGCGTATAATACTTTTGTTCTACTCGTTTATTTCCAAGTACCAAAACGATTCAAAACATGCATGTAAAAATACTATGATAATAATACATTGATGAGGCTCTAAGCGACTGACACAACTGAAACAGTGAAATTGTATCGCATTAGTCTGGGAAACGACACGTCAGAACAATACTGTTTTTTCACAAAATACTTGTTATTAATGCGGAGGGATCAATGACCGGTGCGAGTCGATCATATGGCCGAGGCAGGTCGTCTCCGAAACAACTTGCACAGTGAACACCCTGAACTGGAAGGACGTGGCCTTCCGAATTGTTGTCAAAAGGCAAGGTGTGAGATATGGATGTGCAAAAGAAAGAGAACGCATGAACGTGAGAGAGCGGACGGTAATATATTTAAGATCACTTGAAAAATGGTATAACTTTTTTTAAAACTGGACTAAACGACTTCACAATGTTTTTTAGATGATAGAGGGATCAGTTTACTAGACGATGACTCTAATACCTTTTTTAAATTTTGCTATTACTTGGACTGAGAATACAGATAAAAAACTCATGTTTTTCAACGTTTTGATTTGACTCTATAACAGAAATTTAAAAAAGGCATTTTGTAGGTCTCGGTAAGTTACATGTATGCTGAAAATTTTATCGATATCGGTTGACCTTGACAGGAGTTGTAAGAAATTAAAGATCGCAAAAATTGCAGTTTTGTTCCGAATTTTGACACTTTCGACCAACAAGTGTGAAAAATCTGCAGTTTTAAAAATCTTTTGACGCTTGTAATTTGACTTTGCATTGACCGATTTTGATAAAATTTTCAGCATGCATATAACTTACCAAGATCTGCAAAATGCATTTTTTTAATTTTCGTTACAAGTTCAGATAAAAAAGTTGAAAATATGAGTTTTTTAATATTTTTGCCATTCCAAGTAATCGCAAAATTTTTAAAAAGTATTAAAATCATTGTCTAGTAGACTGGTCCCTCTATCATCTTAAAAATATTCAAGTCATTTGGTTCAGTTTTAAAAAAAGTTATACCGTTTTTCAAGTGGTCTTAAATATATGTCCGCTACTGTAGAGCGAATGTGAACGCGTAATATGTATATGTATACGGACGAACGTGGAAACGCGAGACAAAGTTCAACGTATTATTACATCACAGCGATTACAGCGATACAGTGATTATAACGATACAGCAATTTGTACAAACATAAAATGTTTGTTATTTTTAATTACACATTTAATTGAACTTTTGCCACAGTTCTGCATTACGCTCCAGCATCCTATTTCTACATTGAGTTATTTAATCACGATATATAATACTCTTTTTAGTACTTTAGTAATTATTGAAAAATTTAATGATATAAAAGCTATTATAACATAAAGACTGATATAAAATCATAATCAGTTTTTAAAGCCATTTAACGATGCAAGAGAAAATCATTTCACGATATTTGTTCCGAATTTAAAGGGATCTTTCAGTGAACACGACCGGACTAGAACTACAATACCGAATGAACTCATAAATCCCTTTTTGTTTGCAGGAAGCTTATTCATGAACACAATCACTTAGAATACAATGCAGTCTTTCACCATTATGAAATGAGTATATCTTATTAGGCAGCGTGAATTTCGGTAGCTCGCAACCGGATATGTCTGCATTATACAAGCCTGAACCAAAAATCCGTCATAATATTTGCGAATATAATGGTGCTCATAAGTTCCAAAAAAATTTGTTGAACTTCTCAGAGGTGTGCAAAGCTTTTCAAAAAAAAAAGAAAATATAAGAAATGTGCTTTATTCTCTTTATTTGATTTCGTTCGATGAAGACAAATTCATTGCATTATTTTGGCAAATCGTGTCAGTTAAATTTCAAGCGACTTGAAACATATTTGTGTTCATTCAGATAAACTGTTAATAAAAGTGCGTAGTTCTCGTTGTCCTAAAGCACCAAGTAACTCGGGCTGTGCTGTAAAATTAGCAACGCCATGAAAACTTCTCTAAAGCCGATAAGTTATATCGAGTCAAGAAGGCGGAGAAGTAGAAAGTCATTTCGATTAATTCGCTTGTTAAGTTTGACAGAACATTTAAATCACTGTACGGACGGAATTATGTAGTCGAAAGAGTTAGCCTGCCGCGTTATAAAACCCGCTGAAGACTTTCTTAAGAAGTTCTTTAGAATGAGAGCAGAATAATGGTTGGGAACGGTGTCTGCAGTGAGTCGTTGAAAATTGTTAAATTGAATTCGTTAGCGACGACGAACAAGAGATTAGGTCCAGTTGTTATTCACGTTCCCGTGGATATCGTCCTTTGATTAATTCTACTCAAGTTTGTCAATCATTGTAGTTATCTATTCGTATGCAAATACATGATCGAAGATAGACTGCAATTATGCTGATCGACCTCCGCATTATAGACAAATTGCTACAGCAGGATTGTTTAAAAATTAATTTCCATATTCTTCTGTCTTAAAAGAATAAAAATGTCTGCATCGATTTTATTATTACTGGAGGATGTATTGAGAAAGTATCATATATGTATTTGTTTATTGAGCAACTTTTTGCATGCTTTCGATAATATGTTTCGTTTTTATGTGTAAATCTAGCCTGATAGTTTCAATAATTAACATTTTTCTTTCTAATCTATGAAATTGTTTAAGTAAAAATTAATATCAGAACTGGAATACAGGATTATTATGAATAATCAATCGATCGACAAATATTCTTTGTATCAAGAATGGGAAAGCAAGACTAAAATAAGCATTAATCGAGGCAGGGTAAAAAGATGTTTCGATACAAAAATATTAGTGAGAGAAATAAGTTTACAAGACGATATCTGTTCGAAGTATTCACGTTGAAATTTCTTTCCACGTTACAGAAATGAAGTGGATAAAGTGGACAGGTCAGCGGTGGGCGCGTCGTCTAGATAATTAAAATAAGTAGGGTCGAATCAATTAACGAGAGCCGTTTCTACATCGGCTTCAAACGAACCGATCGCTTCGGCTGACATAGTATTTAAACAGGTGATTATTTCTAGTGTCACTCCGTAATGATATACTCTTCTCTGTTTATTCAGCCTGTCTTTTGTGATGTTCATTTGTGTCGCTGAAATTGTGAACTATCGACAAGAACAATGCCGATTGTCATGCAAACGATTTCGCTTTTATATTGTTTTGCCCGTCGCCGATTGTCCCTGCAGAACTACGTATCAAGAAATATCACATTTTAAAAAATACGGTTTACCATTAATCAGTGAAGTTATTAATTGAATGCGGCGAAATATGTTCTTAGAAACCTTCGACGTTAAAATTGTAAGTAATAATAGAAGATCTACACAATTTTGGGCTAACTTTAAATCGAAATCTCTGTCTCAAAAATCATACTTCATGGGGAAAACATGGTTTTCGTCGACGAGAACATAAGAATACAGTTCATTTTCGCTAGCATACGGATATTCGTATGTTTAAAAAGCTTGCATGTCCTATATAATGCACGAAGATCCACGATCTACTCATAATCGTCGGAAAGAGAATGACCGTGGAATTGTCGATACAATTTTCTCCAATGTTAGCCTGTAGTTGATCGATTTGTACGGTTCCCTACGATTTCTGGTTGTTACGGCATTGCCAGAAACGCACCATCCCTTTCAATTAAGTCTAAAGGGGAAATGAAAGTACATCCATTTCCTTCTCTAATCATCTAAATGATCTACGGAGTTCGATAATTACCCGGCTACTTCGCTGGAAAGGAAAGTAGTCCAGAGGATACATATAAGGAAGGAAACGGAATTAAACGATAAAGAGAAAGAGAAAGCACAACAGGATAAAATGGAAACGGAGTTGCAACGGGACTGCACAATGGGGATCTTCATATTACTACTCGATCTCGGGTAATTTACCGTGGCAAGAATGGTGCTACGTGTTTCGAAAGTGCTTAAATTGAAAGCACGCTGTAGATCAATGAACCGGCGATGAGTACCCGTTACATTTAAAAGGAGAGAGCGGCCCATCTTTCATCAACCTAAGTGATAACGCTAAAGTCCAAGCTAAGTTCTCAGTGTTTTTATTCCGAAACCATAAGGAGCAGATTGCAACCGGTAACGGTTGCGGGTGAAACTGCATTTTGAAAAAATATCTACGACACTAGCTTACTGTAGAGTTCTAAGACTTGTGATCTGTAAGAACTTCTTTAATTAGGAATTTCCATCTTGTTTGATTTCCTTCTACTTGGATTTCATTTCCTATATTTGTCTTTGAAATTTCTCCGCCGACGAGAACTTTAATTAAGTAAAATTATTATACATCAGGTAAATAAGGCATGCCACACAAGTTGATTCTCTTAAAATGATAGGGGTACTCGTGATCTCATGAAATAGAGTTCACAACAAACTGAAAAATCATTAATGATAAATAAATTTATAGTATCGTAGGTAAGTGGATATATTATTTTCATTCAAGTCTTAGGCAAAATACTAAATTAATGTTATGGTTTTAATCTTGCAAACGAGATTTGTACCGGGAAAAAATGTGTTCTCTTGAATGATGTACAAGATCAATACTAAAGAGAAGATAAATTTGTTTATAACTCTGAACTCTAAGAATGCTTTTACATACACATTATTCTAAAGAGCAGCGCGTTTTTCGCTACGCTTCTTCATTTATAGTTCTCTTTTGACTTCGATGTCATAATTTCGTTGCACCGTGTTTTTGTGTGACAGGGATTGTTTTTACGTCTTCGTTTACGCGGATTGTACCGTAATAAGTTTCAAGTATTGATGGTTAATGATTCACCAGTTAAAACTGCGTTCCTCTTGAACGCCATAACAGTGTACGTACTTCTGATTGTTGCCGATACATTGTGAGACGTGCATGCATATTCATTCGAATTACCATTTCAATTTTTTATTTGGGCCAGTTTACAACGCGCATTTTGTAAATGAATATGTATGTTTACTACCAACCGATCGACCAAATTGAACCATACATACTAACGAAATTGATTTTAAGTCTCACATTGGAAAACGCCGTTTAAATTTTGAGGAATTGTTTTGATTCCTGTTACAATTGGCTTTTATTATTATTACGTCGATGTTGGGCTATCAGGGAGATGAAATAAAACCTCGTTTCGTGGATAAAAACTCTTTTCTACGTATTCATTTGCATTATTTCACGATGCAAAAATTTGCAAACAATGCGAAATTTTATTAAAACCAACATTACACATTTTATGAACATTCCCGATTGTACAATATTGAAACAAATGTTTCGATAAAAAATGTTTTTACGCTATCCAGGAAATAATGCAAGCGGTATTATAGACAAGTAGTGGAAGATAAACTCGGTCTTAAGAAAAATCGGTAAACTCATTTCTTGGAAACGAAAATCCGATCAGATTTGTTCCGGAAAATTTCAGTTTCCAATTTGCTGAGCGAAATAGCCGTGAATTCGTAATGCGTTATCTGTAATGTTAATGAACCTCGGGAAACGAATTTAAACGTAATGGCAACTTTACAGAAAATTAGCCAGCAACGAGAGTCCAGAAAACGTGGGACACGTATTTCGCTCGGAACTTAAGTTGCGTGACTCTTCCCAAGAGAGGAAAGCGTGTCGTTCCGAGATCAAAATTACATTGTAGTTAATGAGGAAATTAAAGCAACAAAAGAGATTATAAGATAATGAGCTTTTAATAATTACTTCAAACTATAATATAATGAAGGAACTACTACAAGCGATTCGGATTACGAGATTTTAATTCGATACTGGCTATAAACGGGAGGGCGTTACTTTTATTCTTCAAATTGCTCCTTCCCGCGCCTATTTCGAGAAACAATGATTTAATTACTTCTTCTGTTAATAAGTTTAATAAGTTAATACAAATATAACAGTATCCTCAACTTTCAACTATCCTTTCACTTTCAATGTAGCTACCACGAAAACCTCATCAAATGAAAGTAATTTTTCCAATAAAATAAAAGTTGAAGAGATGAGAAGTACGTAACTTGGCACACTTTTAATTAGATTCTAACAAAATTGGAACAATTCTTCTGCAGCAAATATAGGAGCTGTAAAGTAAAACAATAATAACTTGCTTATAATCTGCAACAATGTGTCAAAATTGATGTAGACATTGTTATCGTTATATAGTTATATATATATATTCCCATTTATTTTTGGTGTTCAAGATCTCGCAAAGCTTATCATAGTACATATCATTGGATTCGTCTAGACTTAAACCTTTGCTATTCCATGATAGTTACAAAGATGAGCAGTCACATTATTATCATTCTCCATAATCCGGTCACATTTCATATGTAAATAGTTCGATCTGAGGCAGTCCATATGCATCACTATTTATTATACAAATTAGTAGAAACTTAATGTTGCCCAAACACCTATGCTTCTCTGGTTAGATCGGATAACCAAGGTTCTCCCGTACAATAAAAAAAGAACCTCGGACATCTTTCTCCATGTTACCTTACGTTTTTTCGATTGAGTAAAACCGATCCATCCTTTCGGAAACCGACGTTGTTTACGTATTTGAATACGATACATTCCGACAGGCCAGTTGCGGCCAATATTTGTGCCGACGATAAACCAGATTCGCCCGTGACATCATAAAACCTGTCGATAAATGATATCGACGAGAGAGGGTTGGATCGCGGCTCTCGCGCCAGCACGTATAAAACGAGATAATGCCGCGAATATGAAGCATTGGCCGAGATGCCATAACGCGGGGCGGCCGCTTTGTGCGTGGAGATCGCGGCGATCCCATGAAAAATACAGATTCGTTACACAGAGTTACCATAAATCCCCGCGAAACTTATTTACCGAACGCAAGATTACGCCGACCGTGAATTATAATCCATGAATCGCCGCGGAAAAAATTTAAAGCTGTTTACGGTCGGCCGGGATGCGATATTTTATGCATACAATATGCGCATCCGGCTATATTATATTCAATATTTAAATATATGTAATGCTCAGACCACGCGAACAGCTTTTCGTGATAGATGAGCGACTGGTTCCGACTACGAAAATTATCAAATTTTATCACTTGAACATTCTTGCTTCGATTGGTAATTCAGATTCTTTTGTAGACACTGTTGAATGGTTAATTGCATTGTTGATAATGATACGTAATGATTGGAGCGCGGATTTTATGCAGTTACGGGGAAAATGGATCGGTGAAACTGAAAACGGCGAGAAATTTAAAAGTAATTAAGAACGTTGGTGTTCTAATTTCAGCTTAATAACATTGTTAAAGGAAGAAAGGAAACTATATACTTGGCTCATCTGTCTTGTAATTGGGGTAGAAATTTTTTATTTTGCATAAAAATCCGCGGTTTATTAATAATGAAAGATTTGTTAGCGTTCGGATCAATTTGATCCAAAAGCAGACATTTGCTTTCGTTTATAATTCTCCTTGATAGAGTATATAAGATTATTGATCATTCAACAGCACGTGTATATTGCATGAAAACTAAGAACTAGATTTTCAATAGAATTGAATGCTAACTGTGATACAATTCACAAGAGTTAATTTACATTTTACAATTGAAATGATTGTGAAAGTATTTTCTAGGAAATTTCATTGAGCATTTATTCTTACAAAAACAGTTTTGTACGATGAAAAGATTTCGATATAAAATTCAATTTGCATGATGATTTTCAGTTTAAAGTTGTTCAGAATACTGTACGGTCAACCGGCACTGGAACGAAGCATTCAATCCGCTATAAGTTCGATCTAATTTAAGTTTTTCGCGGGGATCTACTTTGGAGAATGTTCTTATCGTGCATTTTACATAATCTGAACAGTTTTGTACAGAGCTAATTTTGTAAGGAACGTAATTTAACTTTGCTGGCAAGTGCTGGTTTTGTACTTTATGATGCATCAAACCATGCATAGCGAAAGACTGCTTTCCAGTGCATGAATTGCTACGTTGATGCGCGCTCTGATTACGGTTACAACTAGAAGTTGCTCGAGTTTCTTTGAATCGTAATGTTTGTTATCGATTGAACAGCAAACAGTAATTCTCATATGTCAATCTTGTGATGTTCGATCATCTTCTATCAAGGCTGTCACGTACGTCTTTCTTGAGATTCCATTTAGTATATTACATGGTAATAGCAGGAATAGATAGACAAATTTTAGCAAGAATTATATTGCATTTATTCGATCGGTTAGAAATATAAATGCTTTTAAAAATATTATTTTGCTTTTCTATAAGTAGATGCCACGATAAAAATGATTAGGCTATTTGATATTTTATTGATAAATTAAAAAGTGGGTAAGTGGAATACTAAAGAGCAAAGATGCGAAAGCATTATAAGAATACCCTTTTGCTGTTTTAGTTAATTGATTGATGCAACGAAGGGAGTAAATACATTTCTCAAAATTTTTATAAAACCTAAAAGTAATAGAGAATAACGACTTTTTAAATATCATCTATCTGCGATCGATACCCAACACCTAGTGTTAAATCTAAAATCAACGAAACGAAAAACTAGGTTGCAAAAGTGCATAAATAATGGGTGGAGAAAACACGAAAGACGGGCAAAGAATTTTTCGCAGCGTAAGCGAAGTACTCGGGCGGGTAAAAAGCAGAAGGGAAATCGTGTATGCATGAAGTAGTTGGGGAGTAAAAATATTATTGTTGAATTTAGTACCAAAACAGTTCTCGCCAGCTGCAACGGGCTGTGCGCTAAATATTGTAAATTAATGGGATTTGCAGGCTCGATAACTTTCGCGATATCTCACGCTCGAAAATTCGATCGTTTCATTCATTCGTTTGCTTTTTATAACACGCCAGTGAAGACTTGCAATTTGGTTAGATGCGAAAACAAAAGTCACTTTGGCTCGGACTTGTTTTCAAGCGATGCACCTTGCGCAGTTCCTCGTCCCTTGAAATGTGTCGTGTCGGTGCGCGGACACTATTATCGTTTCCGAGCAAACCCGCTTTGGTAGTAAGATATAGCAGAATGGCAACAGCGGTTGTTGTGGTAGTAGTAGGCGTGCACACCTCTGGGCAAACTTTTGCCGAAACTTTATCAACGTTTCCTCGAAAACTGTTTGTTTGCTACATCCTCTGGAACTTTTCCTCTTCCTATCGAACACGTCGATGTAAACAGATATTTAACTGCGATTTTAAATGATAACGCGTTACCTACTGGCTATTTTAAAACGTTTTTCGGAACCTGTAACATTTTGGCAATGGTAATAGCAATTTTGGTGAGAGAATCAATAAGTCGTCTTTTAACATTTTGACTGTCGTGTGTGATCATGTGAGCGTCATGTGGATGACGGAATTATTTGCTCGGATTTGAAAATTAAAATTTTAATTACCCTAATCTATTACATATCCCTAATCTTATTGGGATCCGCGAAACGTTGCGAATGTTTCAAATGTAATTGATGGCATACAACTGCACTTTTCAATTTTAAGTCTTTGAGACAGTTGTCGTGGCAGTCAAAGTGTTAAACAATGACAGAAATGTTCTTCTTATTTTAGTTTCATTAATACATAAAAATCTGCAGTCTAGTGATTACCAATGACGGTACAAAATTGTTTCAAGAGATAAATTGCAATCGATCTAAAATTGTTTAGTAACGTATGTAAAAAAATAAATAATAGCTTAGCTATTTCAGCTGTCAATACAGACAGTTAATAACGCGATTTCCACGATCTAATTAATTATTAGTTTTAACTGTAATGAATAGAGGCTGCGTAACATTTGTATTTGGTGGAAACTATTTAACTAATATTCTATGGCGCACATCGATGCATTCGGTAGGATAGATCGTTCTTATCGCACAGTACTGTTCAGGATCAAATAGAATAACACGAGCCTATTAAACAAAGAACGGTTTTAACAATCCCTCAAAGATGTATTGAAATGTTGAGTTTATTATGGTAAAACAATAGACGTACACGTTATGTTGTATTATTGAAACATACATTACAATGATTGATAGGTCTCTGTTGTGATTCGCAGCATTTGTCTATTGAATTTTCGAATTATGGTGTTTCTTCTATTCATTTAATGAGCCAACAGATAATTTGGATTATTGTACACAGTTGACGTAAAAATAAATTTATTACACTGCGGAATTTTATGAAAACTTATACTTTTGTTGAAAAATTTGAAGTGGTTGATATTCCGTAGAACTTTTGTCGATATTTTCGGTGAATCTAAAGTAAAAGTGCATGAAATCTTCAGATCGTGCAATTTTTCTTCACGTTCGTAAAAATTTAGTTCGTAAATGTTATTCTTAGAATATTCTTCTGCTTCGAAATTTTTTTTTGTTATTCTCTGTTATCATTTAATGTAATCTGCAAATCGATTAATTTGTCGAACCAAATTTAATTTAGACTGTCCCGTTTGATTTAGATGTGCTCCGTTTCAACATTGGCTACCGAGCAATTTTTTCGGAGGAGTTACTTTTTGGACCAGTAAACACAACAAAACTTTTAATTGCCACTGTTTGCATGAACGCGTTGTCGTACATATGATGTTTTCTATACCTGTACGGAATGTAAATATCAACAAGCAAAACAAAAAACCGTTTCATCGACACTGTGAATAAACACAATTAGTTCTATTGTTCTTTTTATGGTGCAGTGAACACAGTATAAAATGAAACGAACGTAATCCAATGAAACTGTCTGCACGAACGATTTTTCAACCGTTCAGACCCAATCATACGCGTTGATTCCTAACCGTTACAATAGGTCAAAAAACGTAAACTTGTTGGCAAGATAACACGTGTTTCTGATATCGATGTCTCATATTTTCGACATTTTCCATTTTTCATTCAATCGATACACTGTTACTTAAAATTACAATAACATGGTGTTTAAGAAATTAACGAGCTTTCGTTGTATCTTTCTTACATTTTAACAAATTTTAGTATTTTAAAACTGAGATTATGGTTACACATTGATATTTATATAATCTACAACCTATAAGTTCGAAGGTAATTTATATTGTAGAATTTAACAGAATTTATAGTACACCATTACTTTGAAATTATTACTATAACAAATAAAATATTTCTTAAATCCACTGCTTTAAAAACGTATCTCCAATAATATTTCCCACAGTCTTACTTTTCTATTCAGCTCGTTGAAGTCATTCATAAAAGAAGCTGAATTTTATGTATAAAAATGTAACGTCTGTGTGCAGCAAGTGTATTTGTCGTGTGAACGTGAAATCGAAGAAGAAAGCGTTGTGTCAATCGCTAAAATGTCACACGCCACTGAAAATCGCAATCATCTCGACGTTCTACAATATCTATGAATACTTCACTGGAACAATCTACGATATCTATGCTTGAATGCTCATTTTAAGTATTATAGAATGTACAGTTCTGCTATTCGTATTATGTTCGCGAGTCGCAATGGAATTTCGTGCTACATTAGGGAAATGTTATGCACTTTCTTCCTGTCTGGCATCACCAAACTGATTTTCGACGCTTCACTGTGAACGCAATCAAGACGAAAGAACAACACGTGCGCCGGCATTACTTCGAGAGCATTACGTGACACGGGACTCAAATATATCAGATTCAATCGCGGAGAAATGCCGAATACCAATCGCTATTTCTTAACCAGTTTGTTACCGGTTCATTTATCCCAACTTCTGCTATATCCATCTCTATTAATCCAGCACCCGTCAGAAGATATAACCTTGAGAATTATATATATTAAGAAAGGTTGATGGTATTTTATAATTCGATCTCGTCCAAAGCAAATTTTTTAACCATCTAAAAAAAAATGCATTTATGGTGTACGTACGCTATGCATCTTTGTAACATTCATTGATCATTCGGGAAATAGAGTAACTAAACGATTAGTATTACTGAAAATAGTACATCAATTTTTGCGATATATTACGGGTATCAATAAATAATCCTCTACATTCGGATCCATTGAACATTCGTTTCTGCAGAAATTAAAAACTAGTACAGCTCAATCACTACAATACGACCCGTTCTCCGATATTGACCGCCATTTTTAACTGCGATACTGTATTCAGGTCAATACGACCCTGTGAGAAACATTAAAAATTGTATTCTTCGCATGATACTTCACACAACTTTCATATAAATGTTTTCATCTGTTCGAACTCCATTATAATTTCATCAATTTTACAATTATTTGTTACTTCAAACGAAGCTCTATTAAAATTCTAGCACAGTTAGTCAACGATATCACGAAAACGATATAAATATAGCAACTTTTCTTTTCCTTTTATAACACATTAAAAAAAAATAAAAGCTATTATTCCTTTGACTATATATTATCCTCGCGTACCACGAATATGTTTTATATATTTTTATTCTTGCGTCCCCTTTGATGGAATTATAACGTCAAGCCCGCACAAAATTCAATGGCTCAATGCTTTTACGGATCGATATCGTTACAAACACAAGAAATATTACCATACGATAAAAAACGATAAAGGAATAATTGTAAAAATTCATGAATTTCCCAGATCATTGAAACAAATGCTTCCACCTCTGCATCGCTGCAACTTTAAAATCATCATTTATTCGTCGTAACAATAATGCAAACGTTTTAATGAATGGAAAAAATGCATAGCACAAAATCGTCCGAAAAATTGCAATAATAGAAAGAGTTAATAATAAAATCTTGTAACAAACATTTAATTTGAATTTTAGGTGCCGTCATTGTAAAAGGCCGAAATTTTTATTTCAGATTTTTGCTAAATATTTTAAATAATTTATATAAGTTACATATTTCTGAATGATTCGTATAAATATTCACGTAAGTATCCTTTCTATCCAATGTTATTAATTTATCATAATCTCCAGATGTACATAAGCGACTGTGGATCTTTATACAAATTCCCATTTTCGTATGTAAAAAGTTTTGCTCATTATAATAATAAAACAAAAGTGCGATTATACCTTGTTAATTTATAAGCTTCGTTGCCATTTAAAAATCTCCGTGCAAAATGCACGGAGGTCCGCATTTTTTATCTTGCAATCAAAGCTGCATTAGTCATACGAATAAAATCTGAAGTTCTAAAGGAGGATGTGCATCTACAGCTTGTTAAAAATGACCTCTTAAACAATTCAAAGTGAGACCGAAATATGCAAATGCAGCGTTTCCCGTCGCGTTATCAAATATTCCGAAGAGATTTTATCAAGATTGCGCATACTTCCAATAAAACGCGTAAAATCGTATTCCTCCGTTCGTTACGTTCAATTGATGTTCACCATGTAATAGCACGCAATCCAACGACGTGCAATCTAGAATGATAATCTTGCAGTCCTTCATAGGTGACACGTGGTTACGGTTAGGGGGCAAACTGCTGCATACGAATATCGAGAGTCGTTGATCAGATTTCCGTTCACTTAGACCACTGATCCTTTTATTCTGTCTTCGCCAAGATTAATGAACCATTCGATTTCACATTATAGACCCTATATCTTCGCTGCGAAATTACAGTGACGTCGGTTCATCGTGAAAAATGCAACGTCCAACGTTTCCGGCCGTATTCTAGAAAACTGTACTGTAAGTATACAGCAAAATGTAGATTTAAGGAAGACCACCTAAATATCTTTTCGAGTTGCAATGCAGAACATGTTCTTCACATGGTCAATGATTTCAAAAGGCAAAACAAAAGCAAAACGAATTTAGTTCAATTTTTTAAATATGTAGTTGTACGTAAAATAAATATGAGCGCCAGATGAAATAAATATGAGAAAAATCGTTAAAAAAATGTTACTCTCCCTGACCAGTGTCATGAAACTAATTATTTATAACAGATCACAACATCTCGAAGAGATGTTCAGGTGATTTTATTTATCGTAGTGTCATTATTACTGAGGTATTTTAGTCATTGCGTAATTTCTAAAACAGTTATATCCATTTGGCATTTTGAAATAGCTTGACACTGAAAATTCTAATGCAAATCTGTTGCGTATTGTAATGTGCGTTGCATAATATAAAATAATGAACGCTCATCCATTGTCTTTAGCCGGGCTCCGCGTTTCCCGGCACTTATACGAGCCGATATTGCTGTTCAATTTAAAGTTAATTTCACGAATAACACTGCAGGTAATTGCGCCTTGCGACAGGTCAATCATCGCTCTTATAACCGCGCGAATGTTCAATTTAAAATTCGAATAATTACTGACGGAACTCATCAAGCCTCTAACGTTAATGAAGTTTCCATAGTGCCTTGAATTACTGATTTATGATAACGTACTCGTGCTTGGCGTGGAAAATATTAAATGGTCATGAATGAAGTATCATTGCAACAACATTAATGACAGAACAAGAAGCTTCCGAGTTTATGAGACAACAGAAAGGATGACTTCCCGTTAGTTCCATATTACTCCAACACACAGCTCGGATTACGACTAATAGTAAAAACAGAAAACGCCGGTCTGTTATAGTTAGGTTAGAGACGCGAAGTAGCTTAAGCTTCGAAATAAAGAGCAAGTTTCGTTCGTAAACATTAGAGACATGCGGTATGAAATCTATCACTGTAAACTCAAATGGCACTTTCAAGGATGTGTGTACGGTCAAATTATTTCCATAATGAGATTATTTATCAATGTTTTAATTCTGTTAGGATAAAGTATAGATTGTAATTCTTATAAATAGTATTAGAATAAAATAAAAGTCTGTAAGTATGTTTTGTGTCTATATAAAAGAAAAATCAGATTAAGTGTATCAAAATTAATTTTCTAAAATTACAACATAGGCAAGCATTCTGTTTACGCGAATTTTATGCATATGAACCAACGAGCTTACCAGAATTCGAGAAATTCACAATCACATTATCAGAATTCACATTTACGTTTCATAGAAACTACATATTAACATATTAATGATTGCTAGACTGCGGATCATTATACAAATATAGATTTGTATGGTCTCGTTTAGAGGAACAGTAATTGAATAGAAATTTATTTACTCTATCAAGGTTTCATTCAAAATTACAACAAATAAAAGGCCCACGAAACTCTTTTCAATTCTACGTACTACATATTTCGTAGATTATCGATTATCTGTGCCAAATACATGGGAGATAGGAAGCTCTTTTTGCTAGTACACGAACGGAAAAGCTGCACCACGATCGGATGAGGACACCTCGGATGCTTTTCCTCGTTAGAAGAAAGGATGCGAGTTGTATACAAAGGCTTTGTGGTTAGACTTACATTGGTCTAAGCGAGTACGATTCTGCTCGAAGCAAAATGCGCCGATGAGGAATCCAGCCTCGGACGAACCAGCCCGCTATTGTTGCTGTGATGGGATCTATCTTTAATGAAAATGAACAATACATTCCTTTCAGACGCCAACTCTTGAACACTCTACTGCACCAGCCAAAAATATGAGGTCACTCTCTGTGCTACAAGATGTTCTTTTTCCTACTGAAACGAGAAGGACAAAATGCTTGGAACGCTATATTTTTCAAATCCCCAACCCATTTCTCGGCTGTGTTTCTTCCTGTGATTGCATAGTTTGCAAACAATTCCCATAGAGTGTCCCGTCATGTGAACTATTTTTATGCGAGTCTCTATACTCGAACAAATTTTTGATACATATTTATCAGTGAAAAATAAAAGAAAAGAAAAAGAACTTTGTTTCATATTTTTCATCGATTTTTCTATGTAGAAGCTATTGCACAGTACTTCACACATTTGTGTATGCTATAAATACATAAAACTGACAATCTGATCATGGAATGAAAAACAATATCCGATTCAATTCAATCCTTAATTAATTTTAATAATTCGACAATTATAATGAGATTTTCATGACAAAATAAAAACATTCTGCATTAATAATAAAAAACAAGAGATTTTCATAAGCCGCCGCAATGCTTAATGCTTTCTTTTATAATATGCTGAAAAGGTTCTGCCTCAAGGTACGGTTATCGATTAGTTGTCAAAAGCAAATCGCGTAGACAAGCATCACTAATCAAATAGCAGCGGTCCCCTAATGAAACGGGATCCAAAACATAAAGTAAATAAGATACAGAAATTTTGCGCTACGCCAAACAGAAAGTGCAATGACTCCTCACTATTATCAAGTTTGCTTTTAGTTTTAGTCAAGAAACCATCTTCCATGACGACATTCCTCTAAACAGTGACTTATAAATATCTTCATTTCAGAACTACATTCATTTATTTTTAATAGACTAAAAGTGTTTTCACGTATCCACTGCATCTTTTAAGATATTCATAATAATTAATCAAAGTGCTTGGAAAGAACATCATCAAACGTATACCAATTGTCCAATTACCAAAACTGTCTGTTCCCTAAGAATTCGCGCGCGCGCGCGTTTCGTGATTACGCTCACAAGGAAGAGTTTTTAGGTGTCCACCTCCGATTGCTTTGTTTTTTGGATATATTATAAAGGAACAAAAAAATTTGCAATACGTATATTTTTATATCGACCGGTTTTCATATTTAGAGGCAGAAACCATCCCTCGACCTTGATAAGATGGAATACGAAAAATCGCTTAAAGTTAGGTGAATGATCATTATCAAATTTGTTATAAAATTAATTTGTGGCATAACTGAGTGGATGAATACTGCTCTTGTAGTAAATCACCCTTAGCGCGGGTTAAACTATCCCTAATCGTTTCAATGCACATTTAAAAGACTTGAAATCTGCAAGGAGTTCATATAATCTTCAAAAAATCTTAAATTTCATTCTAACAAATTACTGTGCAATAAGAAATTAGTGGATTTATGATCTCCCACTCTTATTGAAGGGTGACCCACCCCTGATTGTGGTGAACTACATTTGCCTTAATATGGCCTAACAATCGTCATCATTTCGAAGTCAAGAAATAATCTTTACTTGAATTTGATCGACCCTTATTAAAACAGATGTAGTTCATCACAATCAGGAGTGGTTTACCCTTCAGTAAGGGTGGAAAGTCATAAATCTACTAATTTGTTATCGTGCAATAAATTGTTGAAATGAAATCTAAGATGCCTTAAAGGTTATATGAACTCTTTGCAGGTGCGAAGTTTTTTTAAATGTGTATTGATTCGGGGTAGTTTACCCCGTGCTAAGGGCGACTAACAACAAGAACAGTATTCATGCACTCAGATATGCTACAAATTAAGTTTATAACAAGTTTGATAATCTTTTAACTAACTTTAAGCGACTTTTGGTATTCCATCTTATCAACTTCGAGGGTTTCACCCCATAAATATGGAAACAGGCTGATATATAATAGAAAAGATACGTATTCCTTATTTTTGGTCATCTATAACATATGAAAAAACCACAGCAATCGTAGACGGACACCTAAAAATTCTTCCTTGTCAGTCATAAACGTCCGTGTACTGAAAATAAAGATTCGCTCGCACACTGGTGATAAACGAAAAATTGGACAGCCCGTACGAACGTGTTAGTGAGCCAACAAATGATACGGTGTCCGCTGTACAATTTCGGCAAAAAGCGAAATGTAAAACGAGCAACAAGCAAAGAATTATGTCGACGTAATAAACGAGCAGCGCGCTCGGCGATTGGAGGAGCGAGCGTCTAACCGAATGAAAAAGACCCTTGGAACTCGTAGAAATGGGTTTTCGCCACCGAGATCGTAGCCCTTAAGCTCGGTCTGCACCCGTGAAAGAGTGCGCACAAACCAGTGCGCGCACTGCGCACACTAAGCGACGACGCGCGCCGAAAATGCCACTTGAGACCCTCGAAAACGGTCGATTTTTACGACCGTCCGCGCACCGAAGATCCGCGAATATTCGTCAAGGCGCGCACGCGAATCCTCGGCCGCACAACCACGGATTGCTGCGAGCGAACCACATCTACAATGTGTGCCAAATAAAGTGCCGCAAGAGGTTTGCTTAAACCGTAGTAAAAAAAAAAAAGAGTACATTTTTTAAAAATTAATCATAGAAAACTGAGATACAAACGAAAGAAATAGAAATCATGTCGAATTTTTGTATTTCATCGAAAATTTAGCTTTTGTATTGTATAACTATTTGTTAATTATGTAAATATTATGTACGTAATAGGTACAAATAAGTAAAGGATAACATAAAAGAAACCTTTCGCTTCATTTATTATGCCATTTAATCATCGTCCTTAGCGATGTTGATGTGAAAAATGTTTGCGAAACTTGAAATGATATTCGAAAAAAGTTTTATGTTAATTTAAAATGTTTTGATAAATGTATAACCTATATAGGTTAAATCAAATAGAGTTTACAATCTGTTTGATTGACAAAAGCCGATATCTTTGTTAGAATTAAACAGCTTGTAACACCTTATTCTGTGCACCCAGTACACGATGTGTTCCAGCAGCTCTGACCGTCTTACGATTTTAGTTTGAGCTCTTGAGATTTTCGTTCTGCTAATATTTGCAGTTGAAATTTCATATCCTTAAATTTATGATCACCGAACGAGAATGATATTAAAATCGAGAGAAACAACGAAAATGTAACAATGCCGTTCCACGATATTTACTGTTTACTGCTTGTCAAGGTCCAAAGTATTCAGCATATGTAGTTTGAAACATGTTTCGTAATGAAAGCGCGGGATGGATAGACAAATATCTTAGATACAGTGAGCTTTACGATAAGTGTGCTCCAGTAGTTTCTTATTCAGCATTCGCCATTTTATCGAGTTCCCACACAAGAAAGGAACGTGGTTCAAGCTGTTCAAGCTGTGAAAATATTTCGTCTGTTTCTTCGCTTGAAGCCCAAGATGAATTATCATAAGTGGTAATGATATAAATCGTTTGTTTTTAGAATAACATTGTTAATACAAATTACGTTATAACATTAAACAACTTTTCGTGACTGAATTTAATTTAGCATGTAACATAAGTGATTTCTTTTGATAATCATAAAAACGTTTTTTATATATGACTTTAATTGGGTAAAATACGAAATAATATCTTGTTCCTGGCTGTAGTTAAATAAAATTCTGCTTTCAACGAACTATTTAATCCTATCTATTTGATTAAAACGGACTCAAGTGAAAAATTTTAATTAACTGTCCCTAATGAAGCTTGAAATGGTATAATAGACGTAGGCAAAGCTCCAGAACACGCGCGAGAATTAAAAATAAATGGGAAGCAATAAACAGAAGCGCAAGAAAGGATCGCTGTTTATTTTATTTTGCATTCTTATTTCGCAATTGTTTTGTTAAGTAATTATAATATCGCAAGAGTTAATTACTTGAAGCCTGATCCTACGTAAATATGTCAAGATTTTGTAAATATTTTATCAGAATAATGGATACGCGCATCAGAAGGATAATGAAATTGTTATTTGCACGTGAATTAAAAATAGAACGGCGTTCAAATTAAATGATACGAGGATAAAGCATAGCAAATAGAAAGAACCGTGGTCATTCATGCGTTTCTTTTTATCTATGTCAACTCACACGACCGGCATGGCGCGGCGTATTCAGCAGCCAGAACAAGGGCCTCAGAATTCACGCCACTTGAAAATCTTGAGGAGATCGCTCCACTGTTTGCACCGAGTGCAAGGGAAGTTACGAACAGCTTTCGCGTTTTTGGTTACTTTAATTATATGTCCCGTGCTATGACAGATTCTTTTTTCACGCATCGTACTTGTTATTTCCTCGTAGAAAGAAAAGTCGCATTATTTTAATAATGTTTAAACGCAATTGATTGTCGTAATTGTCCAGAATTCACTGTTTCCTAAGTTAAATAAATTCACAAGAAAGTATCTTTTTCACTGTCTCAGATAAACGGAACGTATTAACTATGAAATGCACAGCAATGCGGCAATCCTACACCATTGCTAGCACCGCCGTGATTCCTTCCTTCTTTTACAGAATTTCACATCTCCAAGATTTTTCTCTCTTTACTGCCACCTATCCGCAAGTTCTTTTTCATCTACTTCTCGGCAGAGTTATTATCATATTACACGCAAGTATGCATTCACAAGAAACTATGCAATTTACAGTTCATAGGTGTCACTAAATGAGATTAACTGAAAAATGAAGCAAGATAAATATTAAAATATCGGCTCAATTAAATAGTAACCCATGCGTTCGCGATAACAAACACAATCCTGAAGATTTATCTGACCCAGTCTTTGATTTCGCAAAAGTAAAAAGATGATCGTAACAAGATGATCATTGCAACAATAAACAATGAAATTTAGATTTGGATCGAATAAACTGCTTTGACCATGAAATATACAGCATACCAACCCTAGAAAGACACCTTATACTATACCAATCTTGAAATTCTATAATCCTCCTCAAGAGAAATAATGTACTCCAAACTTTGGAACACTGAATTTTGTATTTTTATCGCGAACACCAAAATGTCTCTTTCATTTTTAAATGTGTGAGAAATATTTCAAACATTGTTTGATTAATTTCAGAAGGAAACTGTCGTACATACGATCGTTTTTTTAGCATATCTTTTCAGGTTGTCAGCATATTTACGCTGGCATCTCGATGACCTAAACAAGTCTTCATAAAATGATTACGATTTAACCTTTAGCGGTCGGAGCCATTTCAACTCGAAATTCGAAATACTTTTTCCAACCTATAGCATTTCCATTTTATAGAACCCAGTGCATCTTATACATATGAAATTGAATTTTCTGACGCATGCAATAACTACACATTTTACAGTTTTTCTAATACAAACAAATTTGATGATGTTAGAATTACTTCGAAACATGATAATAACAATTTTCAATGGCGCCTTATAGTTGCCACTCGAGTTCAAAGGGTTAAAACATATCTGAAACATTTCTCCCATCATCGTAAAGTGAACATTTCGGTGTTTGATCTTAGATGGAACACCTAAATCATATTTTTCATACCAACAAAAATCAACATCTAATAATTTCCACAACTCAACCAAAGAAAACGGCGAAGACCAACGGTAAGCGTTAAGCACAGAAGGTTAGCGTTCCAGGGTCAACGTTATGTAACCGATGGACTCGAGAGAAACAGACCTCAGTCTTTCTAAGGTTAAATGCAGCGAGCACCGGTCTGTCGGATCGAACGACTTTGATCAGAATCGGGTACATGTAACGAGCTGCTAAGTACCAAATGATCTTATCAGACATCCGCGGATACGCACGGTCATGCTATTGGGGATACGTACGGGCAGAGAACGGCGTCTCGAGCACGCGTTGGATCCTCGTGTTGCGGAACACCGGTTCAAGTGGCAGCAGGAGTTTCGAGAAACGGTGTTGCGAGCGTCGATCAAACGCTGGGCGGATCGAAGATGATCAGGGCGGACAACGACGGCTCGTCGCGATTCGCAGTGCGACGAAGATATGCTTCGGCACACCTCCAACCCTTGCTGTGCCTATTCGTGTGTGTGTTCTTCTCCGCAACAAGTTTAGTCCCCCTTGAATCGAACTCGTCGTGGAGAGAATCGGTGCCGAAAACCGGATGAAGACGATGACCGTTCAACAATCACGGGGACGTCGAGTTCTTACGCTGGCAACCGGAACGACGAGACCTCGAACGGCTTCCACTTACGCGTTGTTAGCGTGGAACTATGCGATTAGCCTAGTGTCTTCGGCGTTCGATCACGTGGCTCGTTTTCGGTAGCGTGGGAATCTGCTGTCCGAACGTGAGTCGAAAAGTCCGATCTCGTAGCTGATGATTATATGCGCTGCCGATTCCGCGTTAACGAACGGTGCGATGATAGCGGGTTCGGCTAGATCGGTCAATGGAAGTCGAGGTACGTGACATTGGCGAGATTGTTGCGGTATAAAACGTGCGCGTAAGCGTTCGCGAAACGATCGGACACGATCGCACCGATGGCTCTTTTATTCTCCCCTTTTTCGAGCGGCTCGCTCGTCGACGGAGTTGGGTTACACGCTCTCCGGAACACGTCGGAGGGGATTCTTTGCCGAGCCTATGCGCTCTTTAAAACTATCCATCCGGTATTTGCTCCGGCGATCAATTCGCCCCTCTTTTTCGGACTCGAGGGAACCGAGCGTGGAGGATCTCGGCCGCTTAATTAGAAATTCTGTGAAACACCGCGCGGCATTGTTTCGAGAGAAGACTCTCGAGAAGTCGATCGCACATTGCACAACGTGACGTAATTCTCGATTCGTCGAGTAAAACGCACTGATCCTAGCCGAACGTGCCCGCGAACAAACGGCCGCGGCGTATGGCTTGTTCACGCACGGCTGACACGTGCGTGCCTCGTTATTACTTCACTGTTGCAGAGAGATTGGTAGCCGAACCCGAGTTATTTCTCGTACCTGATCCGGAGACCTTCGTTCGCGTTTCATCGAATTTGTCAGATTCACTGCTCCATCACGGATTGTCCCGTCGTTTATTCGCTGCTTGTCACTCGCACACAACCTTCTAAGATCGCCAGCCGTGATTGATCACGCGCCTCGATGCCACTGGACCATAGAATCGTCCCATTATCGGGCGCTAGTCGCCCGTCAACACGCTGAATGCCGCGGCAGCCTCGCGAGAACCCGCAGTATCGCTCTGATCGGACACGTTCGCAGCTCCAGGAATGCTCGGTAGTTCGAAAGAAGCACACGATGATCCTCCGATCGCCGATGTCCAGCCAGATAATCGATTGTTAATCGACTTGTTACGACCTGGACGTCGCTGTTGCCATGTCCCTGGAACGATGTTGTGCTCGACAGTCCGCACGGGGCTCGTGTTCGACGTGATCCGCGCGCTGGGTTTCTCTCAAATCGTGGTGTTAGCTGAGAATCGAGGTTAGCGGGCTGCTGGCAGCGTCATCGGCTGTCTCGCGGCTCGGCAGGCATCCACGTTCACGCAGCGAATCGAAGACGTACCACGGCCGTCTTCACCAGCACCGTTGGCGAGCGTCCGCTGTCATCGAGTCAACGTCCACGGGAAGAAAGCGTGTTCGAGGACCGTGTCACATGATTCGCCGGCGGATCTTCCTCGGCTCGCATCGGTGGGCGGTCATGTCCCAGCGATGGAGAGAAAGACCAGATGAATGAGATCGGAAGAGAGAGAGAGAGAGAGAGAGAGAGAGTGCGAGAGGCAGAGAGAGAGAGAGAGAGAGAGAAAGAGTGAGATGCAGAAAGTGAGAGAGAGAGAGGAAAAGAGAGGTCGCGAAGGAACACCGCTTCGATCTCCTTCCGGCACGCACGGATTGCGCTCGCGAATATCGGGCTCGGCAGCGATGTTGCCGCGGATCCGGGGTCTAAGAGAAAGGCAGAAATGGAGAAACGAAAAAAGAAAAAGAGAATCGTACGGCGGTTTCTCCTGCTTCGTTTCCCGGGGAGCGGCTATGGCGGCGGCCTGGCTCTTACTGCTGCTTTCCTCGGGACGGGGGCATCCAAAAGGGGCTGGCCGCTCCGGCGGGCCGAAGGGGGAACGATTATCTCGCAGCATCCCCATCGCGCAGGACCAGCCCGTGCGACACGACGGCTACGTGGAATCGAGACAGCTACAGGCCGACAAAGCACACGAGAGAGGGCGCTGGTAGGACAGAGACGTCCGCAGAATGCTGGCGAGGGTGAAAGAGAACGGGTCGCCGCGCCGTCGGAGCAGAGGAGAGAGAGAAAAGGATTGGAAAGTAGGATCGGGAAAACTCGGCAAGCTGGAAGGAGACGAAGAATCGCGGCGAAGGAAGAGGACTTCGGAATTCACGGGCTGAAGGAAGAGACGGCGAGCTGCGGGGTTGGTGGCCCGACGGAATAAACCCATGCGCCCGACGGAGAGCAACGACCGAGGGACAAAGATCAAACTAGACTGCGAAAAGTGGGAAGAAAAACGCCGGGGATAATGCTGGACCAAAAGAGACGGCTGAATGAGATGCTGGAAATAGATGCGAATTAGGGGACCGGAGCCACGAGAGGGATGAAGAGCGCGAAAGGGGACGGATGGAGATAGCCGAATATATCGGAGTTATCGGGGGCGATACGATGTCCGCTTCGCGGCGGCCAAGATTGGCCGGCCCCGGCAAGGAGCGACGTATGCAATTTATACGAATGACGGATAATACGGGATGCTGCGGTACACGACCGACAGATAAATATTGCAAGATTCAATATAAAAATAGAGGCATACGCGAAGAGCCGGATATCCCCGGTGACGCTAGAATGTGGAATGAGCAAGCGAGAAAGACGGCGAGAACGCCCACCCCTGCCGACGTTTCCTGACACCGTTACGAATAGCAAGCAAGGACTCCGCCGGCTTCGAAGATTCTAGAGGGAAAAACAAAACGAGCACCGCATTCTGGACCGACCGATCCGCGCTGCGGAGTTTCCTTAACGCTTTGAGCGCCGCGTCGGTCGTGCGAGCCACTCATTTGCCGAATCGATGAGCATCGATTCGAGCATCCTGCTCAAAGTTTGGATCCAAAGGCGTGCGAACAAAACTGGGACGCTGAACGACAGGCGCGGCAGGGAGAAGCGAGAAAATAAGTAAACACTCGTATAATACATCGATCGCGCAGGTTTTGTGTCATTTCGTCGCTAAAGCATATAGAAAAATCATGAAGAATATAACACGGTTATATAAAGTTTTAACAAATATTATACGCTGGCTGTGTGCACTCAGTAATGGGAGCGATTGTTTTGCGTAATGCAAGATATTGCATTCTGTAAAAGTTGTTTCCCTGATGACAGAGAAGCGTAAACGGGGTATCAAAATTGATGGGCCATGTGGTACAATTGAATATTTAGATTTTATCTGGAATTTTGCAATATAACGAAACGTGAGTGATAGAGACGCATAGTGGTCAGACATAATCAAAATACGAAATTCTTTTCTAAAAGTCATATTCTACATCGTCGACGTATCGTAGACAATATAATCAACTTATCAATTATAAAATTGAACATAGTAACAGACGTTGTAGCAATTTTAAAATCGTCATTTATTACATCCACATTTTAGGACAGCGAAGAACTTGTTATATTTCGAAAATGTCGTAAATATAAAGTCTGACGAGTTCTTCACGAAACAAAAGTCATATTTTCTAATTATGTCGTACTCTAAAAATGAGCAATATGTTATTGAGTATCGACGTACATGTATATTTTTGTCAGTGTACGTGAAATGAAAATACTCATTAACATTAACATATAAAAATATATGATATGCAGCATTCGAATTACTCGTTGCTATCAATTACGTAATGTGAATCAACATTTGAACAATCGAACATTTATAATCATAATTTTAACGGGACGATTGCACGACGCAAAGTTTACATGAATAATGGAGGAATTGATGAACCATTTGTCCTATCCACGGGTCAATGCTACGAGGTCAATACTAATCGTCCTCATCATTACGTTGGGTGCGGTTCAATTAATCTTGTCGTGGAAAAAACTTATTTTCTGACTGCGCCGGTTACATCCATTAGGAAAAATACCTAAACGGGCGGCGTGAGTGTCGCATGAATTCTTCGGCCAGACTCATTTAAATCCAGCCGCCATATGTGTTCAACACCTTAATGACCAAGAACAAACCCCATTTGTGGGAGAAATAGTAATCGAGGATGAGAAACGGATTTACCGATATCATTGAAGAAAAGCAATAACCGAAAATTAAATTGAAGAATAACTCAAGCAAGTTATTAATAGAAAATTCTTTTCGATGAATGTGTTCTGATAATATGAGACTTCTTCAACCTTTTCCGGTACGATGCCTTTATTTGTCAACGCTTACGTAGAGAGCAGAAATAACGAAAGCATGTTGAATAAAATTGTCTCCTAAGAGATTCAGTTTTCGAAAATATTAAGTATGAAAATCCATTGCATACGTAAACTAAGATACGATCATTATTCTATTCTGTTCTGTATGATTTGTACGATTTTTAACTCCATAAGATAATGTTAAAATTGTTTTTCATACATAACATTACATTTTCCTGGGTACTTCCTATTATCAATTAATATATAGTTTTGAGTTTTGAAGAAAATTCTTAAAAATTGTATTTTTACAAAAAAAGATCAATTGACAAATACAACCAAAAGAAGGTGTATAAAGTTTCAGCTACGTTAGTGTATTAATTCGTGACATATTGAGTGTGTCATTCTGAGAAACTATATATTTCTGTAAAAATCTATTTAACAAAATCATTGGGAATCTTTTATTTGATTAAACTTAATGCATGATTTGTTTAAAATATTGTTGAGAAATCTATGTTTCTCTGTTTACCAAAATACGTGAAACCATTTAAATAACTACAGTGACTCGCATTAATATTCGGACACGATATTATTAGAAAAATTATTGCTCCTTTTCATTGTTTATGATAGTATTATTGAATCAATTGTTTTCTCATATATTAAAGCACTTCTTATAGTAAGTAGAAACATAAATTTTGTTTATTTATTGCTCATGTTCTTTTGTATAATAAGCGATAAACAAGATTGTGACAACATTTAACTGTTCACTGTGAAGGGGAACGAATGACAAGGACGATCAATAGACAGAGATGGGTATATGAGCAGAAAGAGGAGATTCGTGTGTAGGTAAAGAAGGGTATCCGTTCCGTCATATTGACTCGTTCCTCAAACTCTGCTCTGCCAGACAATACTCAATCCAATCACACGCTGAAATTAGATTTTCTATGATCCACTTTTATTAAATTCCATCAGAATTTAATCCTTTAAATCTGTCGCGAAATATGATCACAAGTTAGCTTCATTATGTTTGTAACAAAATTGTGAAGCAACGACTCTGTTTTATGATAACACTGTCGCTATTGGTAGTTTCAATTAATATTTACCGAAAAATTTGCTTAATCATATGCTACATTTACTTTTACATTCATTGAATTGTACATACATTGGAAACCCACGAAGCTATTATATTGCTGCATGCCTTATTTAATTTAATAATTTAACTTGATAACTCCTTGGAGTTGAATATAAAATATACAAAGTTTCATTACATTCTATTAAAATATTCATTGTTGTAGAGCTTTAGTATCATGAATCTATAAATTCAGTTAATTATATCAGTTAATATTAATGTAGTATTATATTATTGTATTAATTATACCAATTAATTATACCAGTTATAAATTGCAGTTAACTATACCAATCGACGATTGATACTATTTTCATCATTCAATATCAACTATAGAAGGTTATGCGAGATAAAATTAATAATTACTGTGAAAATGTTTCCTTGTAATTCATTTTGTGATCTTTCAGGGGAGTGAAAATATTGAAGTACACACTTGTAATACTAGTACGTAGCTGGTATGCTATATATATGTTTCTTCATTTTTTTTTGCTTACTCTCACTGTAATTTCGAGTTTAGACAATCTTTGCACAAGAAGATTTTCGCAATTGAAACGACATTGAAACTATATATTAAAGGCAATTTCGATATTTGAATAAGTAGGGTCATTAAAATGTTGATCGTAGTAACTAGACTGCGGAACTTTATGCATTTATGGTGAATGGGAATGTTCGAAAAATTAATGGATTGCAAAGTTTAATAAAATTTCACCGAGTTTCATGTTCCTTTTAACTTATTTAAATTGCTCACGAAAGACATTCAATTTTCTTCGATTCCGATTCCATTTTGCCTCTCTAGAAATATGCATTTGCATAAATAAACATAATTTAAAAAACTACATGCAATTCCCGAGTTTCAACGACAATAGAGCTTCGAATACAATGCTACATGCAATTATGAAATATGCCGCAACCAGCGAGATTTCAAAAACATGTTGTTTCGGGTTCGTCAAAGCTGCTTTGTTAGTATCGACTTACAAAAACAAACGACACGAACGTGTACAATTCAATCAACGAATATGCAGAAATTATTTTGACAAGGTACATTTAAACGATTTTCGTTCAATGTACCCGACCCGCAATACGTACTTTATAAATGAAAGCATAACAATCGAACTGATTGTTTTACTTCATGCAAGACTTCATTATTGAATCGTGTAAAACCATCATCGGTGAAGAACGTTTTAAAAATATTTGAAACGCTTGATTCTCGAGCAAGGACGATGCTTTTTTCGGGCTCACGATACAATGATTGTGAAGTAGATTGATACGTAGGATACGCGAATTGCAAGGCATGAAAAACAATGTACGCAACCCTGTCAAACGTCAAGCATCCAGCACCGAAATTTGTTGCCGATCTATCCAACTTTGACAACGAATAACGCGAAAAAAAACCGGTGATAACCGTACATCACAGGAGTACGTCATAAATCGAGCAGCTAGACATCACTAGAGTACCTATCTCAATTCAACCGTTGCTTTCGAAAGTCCTTGCGAAAAGCCACACCGTCGTCGATGTTCGAAAAACTTATCGATATATCGTTCCACTTAAGAAATTTTTAATCCGCGGAGAAATTTGGTATGCTTTCTTAAGAACGGTATATGTATAGGTTAAATGGTAGGTTGACATATTTTTCTGATTATTCGAAGCAAATAATTTATTCACGATGATATAATCTTTATGCAAAACAACAATCTTTTGATTTTGTTGCCAGAGATGTAGCAAGATGTTCTTTCCTTTTTTTAGTGATAATAAAATCTGTATTGTTTTAATCTACATATGTGCCATTAAAGTAAATTTATCTTACTTTGCCCATTGTAGATAAAATATCAGGTTGCACCATTACATAAATAATTATTTAGATTTGCGCTTTTCGTAGTCCACAGCTATTGAAAGAAATAGTGTATCGTTTGAATGATGATATTAAGAAAAAAGTGTTACTTTTCACCGTATTATTGACCAACAAGCAAAGATACTGAAAATCAAGTTGGCAGCCGAATTTCTTATCAAAATGCACACAATTTCATCGTTCAGATTACCTTCTGGCTCTAATAGTTTCTGAGATATTTAATCAAACATGGTCCTCTCGTTCTAAACTTGACGACTGTTTTCATCCCTTCAGTAAAAAACAATGCCCATCGAAAGAATATGTCTGCTATTTTTATAATATTATTTTATAATAAAGTTGCAGGCACAAAATTAATAAACATTTTAAGTAGTTAATAAATTTCATTGTTTAAATTTGATTGCAACAACAATTTTTGTTGTTACAAATATTGTAACAATAAACTGTAGATACACTATATCATCAAACATGAGATATAATAAACAGCCACAAATGAATTCACGAGGTACGATTTACGTGACCACACACACAATACGGAACTGGAAACTTTCCTTTAATGATCCCATTATAACGAAGGCCTGTCTGAGAAGATGTTTGGACGTCATCTAGCGTTATTGACGAACTTGTAGTAATATAATTAAAATTAGCACGGGAGCCCAATGCGAAAGACAAAAATCTGCAGCCCAGAGAAGTACGAGTCGAAGTAATTATCCGAATATCCCCGTCACTGACTCCGTGGCTAAGGAAACTCCCGCAAGGGGAACCGCGGAAAATTTATCGATTATTCAGTCTCTGATGAAGCTTTGAAAACAATCGGTTGCTGCAACTACGAGACGACCTAACTCTCTCCTTCCCTTTCTCACTCTCTCTCTCTCTCTCTCTCTCTCTCTCTCTCTCTCTCTCTCTCTCTCTCTATCTCTCTGTCTGTCTTTCTCACTTCCACTCTATGTCTCTTTCTATCTCACTCCTTCTACAAGGGGATGATCCATCAACTGTTCTAGTAATTAACGAGCTACCATCGAGCTTATATCCGATTCGACGGCGACTAACCTGTCACTTAATTAATTATATTTCAATTAGACTTAGGTTCACCGTTATTACGCGCGAAATTCACTATTCAACGCAGAGATCGAAACACTTGGTGAATACATATAGTGTCGAATACGCATTATATGCGATATAATGCGAATATATCTCGCATATTATGCGAGATTCGGATCGACTCTTGTGATCTGTTAATGGATCACAGAATGGATATGTTAACTTGCGTAGTTCGTGTTCGTCATCGCTTTTCAGAAACTTTTCACTTTTCTTTTTATAATGAATAGTCACATGGAAATTAAAGCTTATGCGAATCCTGTCAAGAATGACACTAGGAAGAATAATCATGGTAATCGCAACTAGTAATAAATTAATCGTTACTAGAATAAATCAGTGGACATGATTATATTTGGTAATCTGTAATCATTCATGGTAATTGATAATCTATAAGAGTGAGATGAATCATTTATTTATACCTTGCCAAAATTAATAATGTATACCACGGTATTAAATTGTTGGGGTAGTCATAATAAACAAAATAGTCGTTTCATGATTAATGATCTATGAGTTAGTCACGTCCAATGCTTATATTTCCAATTTTTATATAATATTTAGGTTATATAATTCGTTAACCATGCTTACTCGATTACTTAGTAGACGTAACCATTAAACTTGACCGTGATTACACGTTAGATGTAATCATTAATCACTAATCGGTTTGTTTGTGTCCAACACTGATGCATTACAGCTTGATATTTGCACAGTTTTCACATTTCGCACATTAAGTACTGAATACAGACGAAAATTTAAGAATATACTGTGTAAAGTTAACCTTTTAGGTACGGCTGAATTCTGCGCGAGGCTAGTACTCTGGACGGCAGAGTCTGATGTGTACTGTACAGAGTCTGATACTGTATATTCTGTCTGTATATACAGGGTGTCCCAAAAATGTCTCGCAATCCGAAAGTGGCGGGTTCCTCAGGCCATTTGGAGCAACTTTTTCCTTTACAAAAATTTTCTCCGAGGCACCGTTAACGAGTTATTAACGAAAAACAGTGATCAATGAGAGGCGAAATCAGCTGCCGCGAGGTGGCCGAGCCAACGGCGCCAGCGGTCGAGCGGTCGAATCCCAGCTCAGCTGGCGCGAGGCGGCCGAGCCAACGGCGCCAGCGGTCGAGCGGTCGAATCCCAGCTCAGCTGGCGCGAGGCGACCGAGCCAATGAGCGGAACTGGGCTTCGCGCGCTGGGCTTAACGTCAGCCGTAATCGATTCGTATTGGTCACTGTTTTTCGTTAATAACTCGTTATCGGTGCTTCGGAGAACATTTTTGTAAAGGAAGAAGTTGCTTCAAATGATCTGAGGAACCCGCCATTTCCGGATTGAGAGACATTTTTGTGACACCCTGTAGACTGTTGTAAATCGATGTGAAGACAAAAGAAGTGTGAAACAATGCATATGAAGACGATTATTTGATTCAAACGATGAGCGAGTGAGCTATTAGAGCAAGCCACTATAGTGGCGCGTCGTCCAGAGAGATGACATCCGCGAAAGCCACTATAGTGGCGCGTCGTTCTAAAAGATGATATCCACGGAAGCCACTATAGTGGCGCGTCGTACCTAAAAGGTTAAGAATAGAAATGAAGAACTACAAAAACATTAGAAGAATTTAAGAACACTGTTACATTATTTATTTTTTTATAAAAATGGCTGGGGGAAAAGACACATGTTCATCTAACTTATGAAGTTTATCTGAAATTGTAATAGATGTAAGTATAATATTAACAAAATAACATTATTTGACAGGTTCTCCCACTCGGCGCGCCGTAACGAAAATAAAGCTAGAAACGCAATGCTTTGCGACAAGTCGTTTTTTTGTGGACAATGTTTTCATCTACACGATTTCAGCGACACCGCATTGTTAATATACCGCACGTTGGAATCAGTTACAAATAGTGTACACTTCGTGTATAAGAAATATGGAATGGAGACAATCTGTGCTACTGGTTGTATGAAAGAGGTGTCAAAAGTGGAAACAGTTGTGAGTGCAGAGGAAGAGTAAGTACAGTATTTGTAAATGGACAAACGCATTATTCGTTCTTATGACCCTACAAAACATAATCATGTACCAGAAGCAGCACGTCCTCGAATTATCAGATTGTGCAATAAAATCTGTTGAACTGAAAAATATTGACGAAAAACCTTTCCAAATATTGGCATGGAAAACCTTTCGTAAAGGTTATTAAAGAAGAATCTGAATGTGCAGTGCTATTTACAACATTTGCACTTCATTCTAAGTGCCGTGACTTTCCATTGATAAATCGATTTCTTTTATCGAAAATAATATGTAAAACACAGCATTAATAATAAGTGTGTACGATACGACGTTTAAACGTATATTTGATATACCCCGAAAGTTCTAAGTGTGTCGATAATAACATTTGTCGATGTAAACATTTGTCGGTGATTCCAATGTATCGGTATATAAACAATGTCGGTGAAACATGGTGTCACTGAAATTGTGTCCGTGAAAACATTGTCGGTGATTGTTGGTGATTTCAAGGTAACCCAGTTTTGTAATCTCTACGACATGTAAATACAGATAGTTCATTTTAAGCAGTGGAATGATATTATGACCACGGTCATCAACAAGTAATACACAAAGGCGTTAGACTAGGCTGCGGATTTTTATGCAGAATAAAAATTGTTTGCATCAATTGTAAGAAGTAGAAACTAAAGCTTGAGAGGAGAATCTAGCTTGGAACACTAGATTGATGGAATCAAGGAGGTATGGAGGAGGCCATACTTCAATGGGTCAGCGGAAAAGGCGAGTAGGGGAAGGAGCCACCAGTTACTCGCGAGCCGCCAGTTCGTCACCCTTGAGTCTATAACAAGTGAGTTTCCCTGCATCGTGAAACATGTTTCCGCACAGGTAGACACATAGGTTGACACTGCTTTTTTTCACAGGTTAATGTGTAGGTCAGAGCTCGTGGGTACGGAGGTCGTATCCCATGTGACGATCTAGACTGAAATTGGTTGCGGAGTCATTTAGAACAACTGGATCGAATGCAGTGCATTCGTTATTTTTACAAAAAGAACCATTTGTCAAGATCTTTAACAGTCGAACTGCACATCCGTTTTACTGGACATTCCGAGAAGCGAAAATTCACTATAAAAATAAGTCAAAATTTATAAGCAACACTCTTCGTTCAATTAATAAAAATAATAATCCTTAGTAGTACTAATTATAATAAAATGGCAACGGTATTTTGTACATTCAACACTTGACACACCAGAAATATTATATATTAATAGAATTCTTAAATTTTGTACAATATTGAAAAGAATCTGTGATCATTATTTCTTCATTTCTTTCGCTTCTGAAAAAGTATCGATGAAAACATTGTTTTGATGATATTTATATAATTTTCTATACACTCTTGTAATTAACAAATAACTGTATATGTAAAAATTACGTAATTCCATTGCTTGAGACGTACGGCTGTAGAAGACACGCGTTCTAAAATTCATCAACGTGGTCTAAGGTAATCCGGATAGTCCAGTGTCTGACTATTGCTAGCTATTTCTACTTGCAGTACACGGTATTGTCTGAGTTTCATCGATCGATATATGTACTAACGAAATGAAAATAACCAGTAATGGACTGAAGTTCTAAATAATGCTGAAGAGAACGTGTATGCAGGTAGTATTCAACCCCTTCACAGCATACTCGAAGTGAGGCTCAGGCAAAGCGTTAAATACCGAACTGTTTATTCCGAGCAAAACTCAAGCAAGACGGCGACCACTCACCGTGTTTAGTCTGTTATAATAATATTTACTGTTGCAGTTTGCGTTATTCAACTGTGAATCTTCAAACAAAATAAAAATCGTCTATATCAATTGTCAGAAACGGAATATATATGAAAATGCATTTCATTTTTAATAATTTCAACAGATGCTTGAAATTAATTATATTTTCTTACTAAACTCAAAACTTATCGCTGTAAAAATACTTTGTAGTGTTACATAGTTGTTCATCGCGTTTCATGACCTTGATACAGCAACATAATTGCAACGTTTATGTTAGAACTACACATATACATTATCCATGATCATGAACGCATTCTGATTCCTGTATCGCTGTTTAATTGCCTGCCAAATTAATGTCGGGCAATTGAATCCGATCGGTGGAGCAGTGGTTGCACATACAATTATTGTAATCGTATGTTCTCGACTGATGGAGAAGAGGTTGTGTCCCGAACGATGGACTATCTCCGAATTGTTAATGTAAGAGTTCGCAAGACGTGCGATGCGACGCTGGTCGATTGCGAGACCGTCGAATGAATTCTCTTCGGAACGAACGCGAGAAGTTTGTAATGCCTTCTCGACTAGTAATAAGTCTTCTCGTTTTTTCGGGAGTCCGTATTATGACCCCCACCTACCCTTGGTAAGGGTGGGAGCGGTACCTGCATGAACGTAGAATCTTCGAAAACCCTGGCAATGTTGCAAGCTTTCTCTAGGTCAATCACCGGTAGCCTCGAATGTTGGTACGATTTCGGGAGACCCGTCGGAAATGCCGAGTTCATGACACGTCACGGCTATTGAGAAAGATGAAACGGAAGGTTGGACATCAAACGGTCCCCAAATGTTAAGAAGGTCTTGATCTCAAAAATAGCCTTTTGTCACGTCCATGCCATAAACCCTGTCGACGAAGACTCCACGTGTTTTGTTCCTGTGCGACGGAACAACGTTCATACCAGAAGTATATAGATCCAACATTCGTAGTAACATTTTATAGATCTTTATAATATCCTATCAAAATTAGATTTGTTCAAAATAAACTGTTCTATTCAAATCAAGCTCTAAGGAAAACATTTTCTGTGTTGATTTCTGATCATTTGTTAATATCGCCGTTTTATACATGTAGCTGTAAAATAAAATACTCCATTAAGCGTTAACATGATCCAAATTAACTTACAAAATATACTATAGATGTAATAGTTACATAACTGATCAGGGTACTAAAGGTATTTTCGTGCTCAACTCAAGTCTGGTCCACTCTTGGCATTGACTCTGAAATTGGTTATACGAAGTTTATTTTTATTCTATATTGCGGGAAGATGGATTTAATTCGCTATTCAGAGTGGTCCGCCTGAAATAAACCAACTAAGTATATCATTCGGTGGAATCGACGCTGTAACCTACGATCTTCGTAAAAATAAGTTTCACCTTTAACGACAAATCTAATAGTTAAAGGTCGTTTAAATGTAACATAATTGAATGGAAACCACGAATAAGAAGGCTCTGTGTGCTCACATTTCAAGCATGTGCAACCCTTATTAGAAGTTTTCCCACAATCATATACTTCTGTTCATGCCAATTATAATATGCAAAAACAAAAACATTCGTTAATATGATGTTCTTTTGAATAATAATCTCGAGAGAAGTTACTAAAATATAAAGTACTTGAGATAAATTTCGATTTACTTTATTATTATCGTTGTAATTTATAACGATAATGCAAATTCAACCAAATTTTACCTATTTATAATCATTTTCTATCCGCTCAATTTTGATCGCAACTAAATATACCTCAGGTCGGCAATGTACAAATATATATATAACATATACTCCTGTTTTTTGCCTGTATTCTAACAATAATCATTGAAGAGCCTGGGTTTCGTTAGGAAAGGCGCCTGCCCATCACAACTCTTCCGCGATGTCCCCGTAATTGGAACTTTGGTGAGAAATCTCTCCTTGACGGACGAACTGATCCAGGTGGATTTTGTAGGAACGGATGATGCAATTTCCAACTGAATCTCATTTGAGAGAAAGAATGAGCCCGCAAGAAAGAGAAGAAGCAGTCTTAGACGAACGCTATCGTATTTAGAGTAATGGAGCGTGTACTAAAGCGAGGAGCTAAAAACGAAACCTTAATTTCGAGTAGTTATGAAACTCTAACGGGCTAACTGGCGTCTACATCGTAAACTCGATTGGGCACCGCGATCTACGATCTTATTGAATCGGAATTCTGATGCGAGGACCGCCGCGGGAAGCGACACTCACAGATTTTATTTTTATAGACGAATCAATTTATTGATTTACAATTCATGGGTAGCTACGCTATAACCGGCTTACCCGCAACTTCGTGTCACGGTTTGTCTTTTGAACTGTAACGGGCCGATAAAATCGTCACTTTTGACGCGAACTGTGCTCAGTCTTCCAAGAGATAACGCGGCATCTCCGACTATTAAACGTTGACCCTTTAATTGCGAGTGTACTAGATTGTCCGGAAATAAATTGCGGTTTCTGATCTGTTATACTTGAAGCGTTTCTACACTTTTTTATTTTACGTTTATCAGGCAATGTGACATGTGAAAGCGTAAATCTCATTTAGTTCGGTTGGTCTGATAAGCATAGCGGCGAAAGGGAATTCGTGGAATATTTTTACGTGAATTTAAAATCGGACGCGAAAATAGGATAGTAATCATTTCTGCTACACGCATCTGAAAATCCATCGACCTTTTAAATATTCGAATATTTACATGATGTTTAAATCAATTACAAAAGGTAGAGAAGCTGAACAGAAATTTATTTCCGTATTGAAATTTAATAAGCGTTCTGAAATTCACTTTCTCGATTCTGGCATTTATTAATTAAATTACGTATAATCCGCAATTTAATTAATATAATAATTGTGCAATTGTGATCAGTAGACTGCAGAGATCTTTATGTTCTTTCTCGATCGAAGCTCACTTTTACCACAAATACGTGAAATCCTGTCTATCGAGTAGTATATTTATCGGATAAGAGATATTAAACTTTTGTATTCTTTTATTCTGTGTATTTTTTAATAAAAAAATTCAACATGTCTTATTCGATAAATATGAAGTTAATTATGCCCGAAAGCGAACCAAACGCAGAGCAATTAGTCACCCTACAATAACCGGCTCCACTATCTTATTGAAGCAGAAATTTTTACGAATCCATCGAATGATTCCAACAAATAAAATAAATTTAGTTAAACGTCGTACTAAGGAAATTTTTGTGTGCCGACCGTAAAATTCCGCAGCCTAGTTATCGTACTTATCGAAACGTAGATTCTCCGGCAGGAAATGTCCTCCATCCTGGCTGTACAATTATCGTTCGCTCGTTCCATTGATTTCCTGATGAACACTGCGATAGCTACGGATTTGATAGCAGTTATCGGTTCGACATGTTCGAGCAACGTCTGCAGCGGGGCATTGCATCTTTAAGAGGGCGTAAAGTAAATCGTTGATCGTCTCGGCGGAACTTCTGGTTGAGTTGTGCACAGGAGATAGGAAGAAAAACGAACGAAAGGGGATAAAAGGAGACAGGAGAGCCATGAGCAAAAACGAATCGAGGGAAACAACAACGAGAACGAGTGGTCGGAAGGAATAGGATATCGCTGACAAAAATAGGGAACCGGGGGAAGAAAAAAAGGAAGAATATCGATGGCCATCGTGCCACTTTGCCCGCGACAAACTCGGATGAGTGGCTACCCTCTTTTCGCGCGTTAATAAAACCGTCACACCAGTCCCAACCGATCGATCTTTAACACCCGCACTGCCGATGGGCAGTCGAACACAACGCACAACTTAATCTTCTCACAATTTTGCGTAAGGTTAGTCTGTCGACTCAGCAAGCGACCTTTTTGCAACAGATGGAAAAAGTTTTAGGTTATCACGTACGAAATGTCCAACGTAATTTTGGTGCAAGTATACAATTTATTAGCACTAGAACTATCGAGTTCTAAACGCGACCCCCATATACAGTACTACTCCCTTATCCTAAAATTTATTTTTACAATATTCTGATATCCAAACGTTCTATTATCTAATCATTGTATTATTTAAATACATTACCGCCTAGTAGTGAATTTTTGAATGAAATTTTTCGGTAACAGAATATTTTAGTATCAGGATATTACAAAAATAAACCATCGAATAAGAGGGTTCCTACAATGTATTGTTTTACAACAATAACCAGATTGAATTTACTCAAATTTCGTAGGATATCGATTATAATATTATATATGCTGTGACAAAGCAGTTTATCAAAAGATCTCTCATTTCTATAATTTCAGTAATCGTAAACGAAGAAATCAGGAACCAATCATTTCGATTGATCTGGGTTCAGTCTGGGTTAGTTGGACGAAGTACAAGTTTTTCCATTTCATTGTAGTAGAAATTACATTTTGTCATCACTCGAATTCTTCATTTATGAAATTATTATTCCAGTTTTTAATTTCTTTTCTCATCGGCTATTTTATTATCTTCATTTTTCTGTTCAGTATTTAAAAATGTAAAAATTACGTAGTCGAACAAGTGTTCATACCTTGCTAATTTACATAGTGACTTTGCGTTTAGCAATATTCTATTATAAGTAATACAATGGACAAGTTCTTCTAAGAAAAGAAAAGGAAACGATGTTTGTATAACAGTGTGTCATAATTACATTGTGGGTCTTAAGACAGATATACATAGATTTTCATTAACTAATCCCCATCGATACTCCATACCCAACTGAACTATATACTGGAACCATACCAAACGCAGAAAAATTCTTATCCGAGGAAATCGAACACCGAATTGTGTCGACACTATCCTTCCCCCTCTCCCCCAAATTGTCGTCACAGAATTTTAACAAAATCTGCGTAGGAAACGGTGGAAGAAAATCGATGGTTAGAATAATTTTAGTTGTTGTTTTAATTGTATAACATTGGTAACATTGGAATAATTTTCTTTCCTTCTTAATATCAGAAAAAACTTGGAACTTACAAAGCTTTGAATTTAATAAATCCGCAGAGGAACGCAAATTCTTGTTTAATTGAAGTTGCTCAAAGCCGTATAACTTAAAGTTCTAAACAACGCGCTTGGACTTCAGCGAACAATTAGGATCGGATTCTGTAAAGGCAGTCAGAACATAATGTAAGCTAACAAAATTAAACTAATTTAGTATATTCAATAATGTTATTTTCCCAACGTGAGGCTATTAAAAAATATCACAGCAAGGTTTGTTGCAACATACTACCTTTATCAGTAACATTAGAATGCTGGAATGAACATGGATGCTAAAAAAGTTACACAGTTAAAGTACGAATAAGAGACTACAGATATATAACTTTAGTTTATAACAAATTCTGAAAAATTTCAGAAACTCTTTGTTCCTCTACTTGTTTCCAAAGGGGAGGCTAAACATTGACAATATATGTTTCAATCTTTTCCTTTATAAATCATCACATTGGTTAATAACTTTGCTTTCAAATTTGTAATAGTTTATCATTAGATACACATGCATATTTCAATGCATAGTTCAACGAGCAGACAATATAATGAACAATTGTTTACTTTCTTCTAGCACACTCCATTGTATTAAATTATTTATAACTAAATAATTTCGTAACATTCAAGGAAGAAAAGGACAAAAATTGAATCATCGAGCTTGGAAATGATATTAATCCATAAATTTAAGGACTAATCTCTACCAGTAACGTCCAAAAGTTCTCAATTAATTTTATTCATAAACTTTATAATTCGTCTCAATATTTTGAACCAGAAGTTCAGGTTTCTTTACAATAATTCAAATGCGCATGGACCATAGCATAGAGATTAAGTCTTACCCAGTGGAAGTCATATTGCTCTCGATAAGTAATCCGTAAACCTAAATCGCATTTATCAATTCGTCAGATACACAGGCTAAAGCATTGCGCCGATGTATCACGGAGAAATTGTAAGTCGACTGCCCTCGAAGGTTCATTCGACCTGCCCCAAGCGAGCGAGCAAAATCTCCTGAAATTTTGATAAGACTCCTGGGAAGGAAGCTGGAATCCTAAAGCCGGGATGGTTTCTCGTTTACAGCGTTTCCGCAGAGTCGGTTTTTTGATCGGTAAGCGAAAGTTTGAGTTGTATGTCACGTAAGATCGTTCGCTGAGCAACGAGATGAAGGATTCGACCGAAAATCGCGGAAATCAACTTTGTTCAATCTCACTCTCGTCAAGGAGTTTCTTTATCGCTAATTTCTAGCTTCGTGCTCTGCCTTCGTTATTTAAAATCGTATCTTACATAATACCTCATCAGTAGACTACGAATCTCTATCCACAATATGAAAACTTTCTACCTCAATTTCTTAATAATTTTAATAAATCGAGAGGAGCATTATTGAGTGAACAGTATTATCGAATTCTTCTAATATTTATAATCACGAATTTCTAAGAGACAGTTGTATAAAGCAATTAGTATCATACATTTAATTTCGATTAATCGATCGTAAGTTTTCATTGATGATCTGCATAATAAATTTCGTAACTCTTATACATGTAATGTGCTTCATTTTTTTAACAATCTGAATAATGATAGATGTACGATTGAAATCTAAATTTCGTTATACGTTATTCTACGTTGCTATGTTACTTTTCCATGTGAAATTAGTTGACACGCATTTATAATTCGTGTCTCGGAAAAGACCTTCCAAGCGTTTAGACTTCTCGGTTGCAAATTACATACCGACATAATTCCAACCTGAATACTTACGTTCTAATTTAACTAATTAATGTGAAGCTGTATGCTCCAACTGGTAAGTGTAACTAAGATATTAAGGAAATGAGGGCTTGAGAAATCCGTCTCCTTATATGTATAATTGAATGCGGTTCATCGTTGTGGGCGCTCGAAAATGTGTGGGTTGAACGTTTTGAGAAATGTATCTAAACAAACTTAATACGTCATTATGATCTTTTATTACTTTATGATCTTTTATTGATCTTTTATTATACTTTACCAGCAGAAATCAAAATAATTTATGATTCAACATAAGGATTTTGAATAATTCTTTCGGCGATCATGCACACTACAAATGTACATGATAGAACATGCTTCAAGTCTAGAAATCAATAAAGTACGAAAAAAACGGTCGTTGGATATATCGAGTACGAAAGCTAAAGTTGTTAACCAGTATTTAAAATATTGACATCGCTCAATGTTAAAATGACGAGCAATCGCAGACGAATGTTCTCTTATTCCCAGTCGAGAAGGATCACTCTTTCTCTATTTTTTTTTTTTGTTATCAGATTCCCGATCGTGCGGAACGACATCAGATTTAATTAAAAGTTCGCGAGCATTTACATTTTATCCCAGCAGACAGACCCCAACTTTTTATGTGTAACTTTGTCACGTAGAAATAGTTGGTCAACATCATTTTGGCGAGCAATAGTTTGGAATCGGAATGCCTACGAAAACTAGAACCTATAATCCCAGATGAAATGACAAAACAAGCCACG
This sequence comes from Megalopta genalis, assembly GCF_051020955.1. NCBI lineage: Eukaryota > Metazoa > Arthropoda > Insecta > Hymenoptera > Halictidae > Megalopta > Megalopta genalis. The sequence goes on along the minus strand of NC_135018.1, from coordinate 20,088,667 downwards.
CGGATTGATTCGCGTGACTAGAAATATTTGTGCGCGGAGTTTAATTCATCCACACCACTACACGAAAATATTTGGTTCACGATCCCGGCCTAAGAAAAGTAAAATGCACAACAGAAAATTGTTTTTATTCAAATACATACGTATGTTAACACTTGAATTATATCATAGATAAAGGGTTTACCTATTATCGAACTTCTGATTAATGCCCAGCGGTTCCAAAAGTATATCAGCACTAAATTTCTGATTATCAGAAAACTGTTAAATCATTATAATTTCGTAAATAAACAGAAATCGTTATTTTTATAACCCAACACTGATTTTCTTATAAGATGATTTTGCACGTGAGTGGTAAAGTAAAGACACGTATTTTCTCGGATAAGTTGGAAATGGCGTATCGATATTCATTAAATTCATCAAGCTTTTACTACTCATTGCTGTCATAAATGCATAAAATTTACAGTCTTTACTACTCACAAACATGTACACAAGAGCTACAGCTGAATTGCAAGCGTTTCAAGAGATTAACATTTTAGGGAAAAATGGAAATGGTACAAGTGTCAGATTTTGCGAAAATTCTTTCTAGGTGCGCATGAAATCCGAAATCCATACAGAGCTGCAAAGCGGATGATCCAAAAAAAGAGATCCCTCTACATGCAAATATATGTATATATCTCAACCGTTTATTCAAGGTATAAAACATATTACAGCAATCAAACATTTATTTTTCTGTGAAAGATGAACAAAGTCGCTGCGCATTGAAAATTATGCGATTGTGAAAAAAAGAATAGAAACATATAAAAGAGAAAAGTGATTGCGAAGAAGGTAAGTCGATGATAAAAGGATATTCAGTTTTCGCTGATCATACCTTGATCAGAAAGCGAGTAGTAATTGAAAGAAAACGTGGAGAACCTAATGGATTCTAATAAGCAAATGAGTAACTGAGTACGGTACGCAAATATTTAACCGCAAAGCGTTTCGACGGAGAGCAGGCAAATGTCACTCGAATTACGAATGGAATGCACTTGCTCAACTTCGAAGACGAAAGGGGCAAGGAGGCTTGCACTTAGCATTACGCCGCCGCAGTTTACAAATAATCTCTACCAGGAAATACGGCTAACGAGCCAACTTCTGCAACCCGGGAATTCTGACTTTTCATAAACTTTGCCAATTTTTATTTTCCAGCTAGAATTCTTAAAGTATTTCTTAAGCATTCAGAATCCTATAGCGTTCAACTAATTATCGGATGACCCTGTTCTAAAACTACTGAAAAACTAATTATTCTTAATATCAGTTTCGAAAATAAAATGGGATCGAATAATGAAGTTTTAGAACATACTCTTAGAATGCATTATGCAGTAAACAATCTCACGTTTTATATAGTATCAGACACATTCGATAAATCTATGAATCACTTGTTTATTGTACTCTGCATTATTGACAAGAGATCTTGATATGCCTTCAGCATAATATCAGACCTTTGTATTCAAGAAATTAAGACAGTCTTCGCAAAGTTGATCTATAAAGCCACTTTTAATGTAAATTGTGTTGAAAATGAGAAATCCCTATAACCTGAAATGTTATCATCTTCCCGATCTTTCGACTGTCTATCTTGGAAAACTGTAGTGCAAATACTTTCATTAATATTTTATGGAAGCCTTGCTAGGGACGCATCCTAGGTCCTGCATAAACCTGTGCTCAATCTTTGTCAGACTTGTCAACCTCGTCCATCTAGATACGCATTTCTACCCAAAGATATTGGCACTTCGTCGAAGTGCTAATCTGAAAAATTCTGTCTTTAGTTTCCGAAATTTTTTGCACGGTGCCGAGTCGCCTCGTGAATAAGTTGGGGATTCAAAGACGTCACGGAACAGCGCAGAGAGTCTATTAAGACGATATCGCATTGTATATTTATGACTCGTGGACCTTCGACGAGGTGGAAAGTTCGTCGCGGAAAGGTTTCATGAAAGATTTAAATTGCCGGCGAATTTTCGTGCGTTGTAGATTTTCAGATTTTTTAAAGTTCACGGAAGCCTTGAATTGGAAACGGTAAATGGTATTTGCATGTTCTGCAGCGTAAGCGTTTGAATTTTCTGTTAAGGAGGCAGCCTTTGATCTTGGTATATGTAGATCGAATCGATCGTTGTTTCATCGTGGAGGAATAACCATCGACCATGCACCATAGGAGTTTGCGTGTTGTCAAGAAAATATTTTCGTTTTAATATTCTCGTGTATTATTTCTATGTTGTTTACGTTGAAACGTATCAAAGTCGAGTAATTAAGCTTTTTGAAGTTATTTTGAGAAGAATTTGTTCGATGTGACGTAAAAAACTTGCAAGAAATTTGAAAAATTTTAATCTACAATTTACTTATGGCTGAAGTATGATAATATTACGCTCGTCGATTGTGTAAGATAATATTAAAATTATGATAATTTTACAAGCATTGACTCTATCGTAGTGGAAACAGTTGCACGAAATTAATTTGAAGCATGGTAATCGGAATCAGACGTGTACCATGAAGATCGAACCTGAGATATGAAACAAGTTAGAGATAAATAAGTTCGAACCAAGTTTACGATACGTACGTGATTCCTTTGGTATTTTTGGGATCAGAATTTTTCCAAACGTACAGATTTGCCATTTATCATTTCCTGACAGAAGAGAAATAAAGGTCTCAATATTTTTACGTTTAGACAGGTTTAGTTTGTTACACATTCGATGAAAGTATTGTCTGTTAAGATTCTGTTAACAAAGATTAATTTGTAAACATTATCGGGTGCGTCTTATGATTAATCAAAACATTTTTCATGATAACGGTTCTGTATCGATTCGTTTGTCGAACTTTTGCGAAGACCTAACAAAAAACAAAACATTTTTAGTTCGTATCAGTGTTGTACGCCCATGCCTCGTATACTCGCAGCATTACGCTTCGCGTGATCAATGATCCGTCGAAGTAATTTATCTTGCTTAATTTCGACGTCCTTCACCCATATTCACGTCAGGTTGAAAGGCAGAAGATCCTCGTTCATGGCTACAAATACTTGTCTAGCACCCCTGTAATTGAGGGGTTAATCAAATTATTGTGCCATGGAGATCACGAAAATATTAACAACATTTTTCAAGAGTCACACAATTAGTTTTCCTTTGGTATTGTATGTTCCAAAATATTTCCACTAAACAGTGTAATATACACAAACGTTTCTTCCACATTGAAACAATACGATCTGAAGATCATTTGACGTTTCGTTTCCATTCAAAGCAACATCTGTTTCTAACAACAGAAATACGATGGAACATCAACAAAGAGTATTTTCTCGTCGTTGCTTCAGTGCGAACCTAGCACAACAAGCACAAGTTTGTTTAGTAAAATAGAAAAGACCGGAGAAGAACTTGCAAAGCAGAGTTGGAAATTCATTTCGAGCAATTCAATTTGAAAGTTGCAAATTTAGGTTCGTCCACATTTGTTTGCGTGTTTAGATATTTTTCTGAGCAACTGTAGTTCTTGTAAACGTCTTCGGCGGCAATACGTTGTGCATCGTATTTGCGGGCAAAAGTTTCCTTGTTGTGCCAGGTAAAGCATGGAAGACAATACCGAAGTGGATTTAACGCGTGCACCTAGCGGAAGTCTAGATACCGGATTATTCAAGCTTCTGAATAAACAAAGGCATAGACGAGGATTGTTGCTGATAACATTAATGTCACGTACCACTCCTAGTATTAACGGATGGACAGCTTGAAAGGATTACTGACGGTTCATGGAGATGGAACGCCCCGCGTACTAAAGCAACGTTTTCCTACTTGCACGATGTACTAATAAGTAAACTATGGATTTAATCCATTTACAGCACGCACGATTGTCTAAACTACGGTTAACCACTACAACATTTTGGACGAGGCAACGTTTTAAAAATTGGACCAAATGACGTGAATTTTTGTTTCGATATTAGAGAGACTGGTCTAATAAATTATTGTGTAAACAAATTTTGTACAAATATTGCAATATGTTGGAATGACAAAAATAATAAAAAGATTATATTTTGTAATCTTTTTATCTGAGTCCAGATCGAAAATTTAAACAGTGCGTTTTGTATGTCTCAATGACATACACATGTCTAATTAATATTATATTTTTATAAAATTATATTCGAATTATTCGGTGTTAAATCAATTAATGTGCTAGTGGTGACAACCGTCATTGTGCTGACTGTGTTTATTTCTGCATATTTCATTAGCTCAATCATTAAACGTCTAAGCAGGGTGCAGTAATTATGTAATATAAATAAAATATTATATTACAGTTATTATTTTATACATATAAATGTATGAAATGGCTGGTTATATTAGATAACCATTATTATACATATACATTCAGGTGTTACACAGGATGTGTAGAATCAAATATCGCAAATTCTTTTCCTCTTAGAATATAAAAGAAGCTATCGATTTCATTGTTCTTTTTTAATTAAAAGATGCAAGAGAACTATTTGCTTAGTATCCATCACATTTTTGATGGATTAACGTTGACTGTTAAATATCAAACTCACATAATTGGGCCAGTCTAATTAAGAAAACCGAAACTGGAAAGTTAAAGGTTATCGTAGTAGTTGGTACTTTGTCACACTTGCGCATCCGAAATTCTCAAATTCCATCTATTCGAATATATCATAATAAAAATGCATTACTAAACGTGACCAAAGAATGCGTTAAATATGTGTTAAACGACGTGTAAAATATTTAAAAAAAAACGCAAAAAAAGTAAAAGAAAACAAATAATATCTACGTTCGGCGAGTTCCTGTTTGGAAAAAGGACGATTTTATCACTCCGTAGCTGTTAAAAAAACAAATTGAGAGACGAAGTTGCAGAGAAGAAGAAGCAAGTTTTCACCTTGTTTGCCACCTGCATTCCGACACTTCAAAATACCGTTGTCGATAGCGGCGACATGTTCAGTAGCTGTCAAAAATTCTAAATTAGCAAAGACGCATACGTGTCGCGCGAAGAGGACGTTTCATCGAAAAGCCTGCGCGAATATCGCAGGTTCGAATGGCGAAACTATTGTTACGGGACGTGATACAATCGCATTCCTGAGTGGTATCCTCATTCCATTATTCCCAGCGGCACTATTTAACAAAGTGGGAAACGAATTTCGTGACGCACAATGAAGCGAAGCCAGATTAATTGGGCCCTCGACCAAATAACATTTATTCAATCATCAACGACGTATTTGTAATTCAAATCGCTTCCCAACGACGTGACAGAGGAGGTGATTTCATCAGAGCACCATTACCATATGAAATCGATTTGCCGTTTTCTCACATGGCAGTACAATTTCGGTAATTTTATATCTAACAAGCACAAATGTAATTCGTGTCATGCTAATGAGAGAATCACTTCTTCTCCTGCTGGAGAACTATTCTGGGCATGAACACACGTTCCCAAATGAATGTTGACGTTTCACGTTACCATGAAGATTTAGGAAACTGTCCAAGACACAGAAAATAAGTTAAATTAAAAGTTATGTTTTTGCAGCCTCCATTGCTAATGGGAGAAATTTTTTTTTTATTTTTTACATTAAATCGTAAAGGAGCACTACAACTTTTAATTAGATTTCTTGTTTGTTTCTTTTTTTATACACAGCTTTGCAGCAAGACGAAAACTGTTCTATTGTTAGCATTACGTAAACTATGTTTTGTAAAGCTTTATATTTTTGCATACAGGATCTACAAAAATAGTCATCTTTTACGATGTAAAAGGAATATCAACGATATAACAGTAAAACATATTAAAATGTTACATAAGAAATACAGCTCTAATAGTGAAGTATTTCGTAAAGACTACACGAAGGAGAGAACATCTAATTTCTATAAGAAAAAGAATTAATAACTCTTCCCTCGAAAACTAATTCCCTACATGATATAGGCATTCCATGTTTGAATACAAAAATTGTTGATACACTAGGTGCTTAAACGTTAATATGTTTCCTTAACACTTGAACAGCGGGCCATTTTAACAAAAATTAGTACATTAGTACGCGGCTAGAGAATCACTTATAATTTTTACTCGCTTCTAATTTATTAATCTCTAATTATTAAATATTTACTATTTATTTATTAAATATTAATGAAATATTTATTTCTCAACATATTTTCAAGGTACGCCTTCTAGACACGTTACATTCTCTACAGACCTCATTGAAGCATGTGGGAAAAATAAAGAAACTAAATAGTCGAATAACAATACTTATACTCTGGGTCCAAATAGATCCGCCGTCCAAGTGTTAAATCGATGTCAAAGTTGATTCGATGTAAGTCAGAGGAACATCAAGGTAACAAGTATACTCAAATAGCACACAAGCATCAAGGTACACCGACATCTGGGCAGGTAAGGCACAAAGTGTCGAGATAAGACACACATACACGCGCGCGCGCACACACACACACATACACACGCACGTGCGTCAAGGCGCACGTTCGATAAAGTTTTAAGGTAGATAAACGCAGCAGTTGCTAAATTATTTCGGTTGCATTGTATCAGGACCTAACAACTAGAAACTCATCCCGTTCAAACTGTGGGAAATTCGATAGCAGAAAGTGCTGCAACACGACCCGCTGACATAAACTCTTACGTAATATCCTACTTGAAAATCATTCTAGCAACGTTGTTGCTTTTATTGGCTGAAAAAAGATGACCATGCGCGGGAATAGATTTCTTTTATTTTATTTAAACCTTCGGTATTATAAAGTCATCTCTGACAGCACTATATTTTCTTAGAAGTCATGAGTCATGTCTCTCGAGTGACAACATTACTTTCAACCTAGAACTCTTGAGTCACCTGTGGCGTGGCTCTAATAGCAAAACAATTTCAGTGCGAAGAACTAACGTTCTAACATTTTACCGACCAGCTGTTACTTTCAATTAGTAATCATCAAGTAGTCAGTTATTATTATTAGCTGAGGACTTTCGTGATAGTAGCAATTGCATTCATAAATGAATAAATATTTAGCAAACAAATTGAACTCTCTTTAATGTTAGAATAGTCATTGAAAAGTCAATTAACACGTTGACTGCCGCGTCACCCGTATTCGGGTGACAGCAAAAGTTCTCATCAGGCCATGTCACCCGTAATTCGGGTGACGCTGATTTGACTACTTACAAAGGATTTCCGAAAATATTTGGACAAATATTCTACAGGAGGTAATGAAACGATTGAATTCTTATAAAAATGGTTTATTAAAAAAATTATTCGCAGTGTATAACATTAAAACATTCTCTGCAAAGTTGAGGTTGATCAGGACAGCTTGGACAAAAAGTTGTAGGTTTTTTCAGATTTGCTCGTGTCTCTGATCGGTCCATTTCGTATCTTTTATTCGAGCTTTTATTTGAACTGTAGCTTCCTCGGTATCATCAACATTTCTTTCTTCTTCCATGATCAATTCTCGTAAAATCTCGTCAATAGTATCTTCATAACATTCATTATCACTAAGATTGTATTTATCAGTATCCGAATCAGAATCTGACGATGTAATTCTATTTATGCTTCTCCTTCCGGGCAATCCGATCTTTTTTCATTATTGAAAAAAATAAGGGCAGAGATTTTAAGTTATACCATTCGGTACTCGGCAAAAATTCCAACTGTTCATGCAGGAACAGAAACAGACATGAATTAACAGCGCACGCTTCCTATAGCGGCACGGGTGGCCTGTAGGAGATTTTGTTGTAAATACGCGTGGCAGTCAACGTGTTAATCTTTGCATAGGAGGATTATTATACAATTTTTAAATATATTCTATCGAGAACTAAGCTATACAGCGTGTCATGTAATTGTGTTGGCTTACATTTGGTAAATGTAATTAGGAGTGATCGTACAAAAAACATTTTCCACTCTTCACAAAGTGAAAAATGTATGGATACTAATCTTTTCTTACTACTTAAGATATGTTCATAGTTCAAATTAGTTCATTAGTTCAAATTCAATGGAGATATAGATACATCTTAAACTAATTAAATACAAAAATATACTGCGTATAGATGTTATTAAAAAATCAGAGTAACTAAATTCAAATTTATTTATCTGCGTGAACCTACAGTTTTGAAAGCCACAATATATGTCAGTGATATCATGAACGTGACGCATATAAATAACGTGCTATAATTTAGACTTAATTACGTATGACGTGCGGCTGTTAAAATATTCCAGTTCAGTTTTTGTAGGCCGCATTACCAACCCACGCACAAGGTGCGACAATTACTGCGGCCACGGTGTACCTATGCTACTCCGTAATGGTTAATGAGATACTTTAATTTCTATGTCGTCATTTTTCGGAATTTAAATAAACAGAATTTGCTAGACCAACGAATTAAAACTTCGTCCCAGATGTTTACTCATATTTTATGCAGGCACAAACAATTTACGAAGTTACAAAATTATAAACTGCCGTACGCACAGATAAAATTCACCATCGTTCTTTTGGTATTAACGTTGATTTTTCTTCAGATTAAAAATTCAGATTTAGCAAGCAATACTTAAAGAAACGGTAGGTAACATCTCGATAAGATTGGAATCCGTTTGTGACTTCAATATTATGACGTGATCTTCCTCAATCGAAGACATTTGCCTCGATAGAAAAAGCATCTGCCCACTGAACCGAGAAAAACAGATCTGACAGCAGATTACCGCAGGCGAAAGTGAGATTTTTAAATCTTTTTATCAGAGTTTCTCGACGAATCAAACAGTTATCGGGAAACTGTCGGAGAAACGTTTCTCTGATTATCAATGTTGGGATTATGGAATGAAAATGAATATGATTCTAATTCTTTGCTTAAAAGGACTTTATTTTATTCCTTTATTGAGAGAAGGTATATGGGCGAAAACGATCGAGCGACCAGACTCTACTAAGAGTCCGGTAAGAAAAAACGCTTCTTTTATACCCTTCTTGGGTTCGTCTTATCCACCAATCAGAGACGTTTTATTTGTCGCGTTTCACATTGTATACGTGACGCTGGGATCCCCAAACAGTCAGGGCACGATGTATATCTAATGGTACCGGTGATGATGTATAGCGGTATCTACTATATATGGTTTACATCACCGTCGTTGCCCGCTGACGGAACCGACGAAAATGTAAACCGATATCTTAGTATCTTAGTACTAAGTAAACTATAGATTAATTTTTGTTCGAGGCTAAAATTTCAACACGCCCCCTCAAAAATTAAACAAGAAAGAAATACTTGATTTATATGTAACAAAAAAAATATGTATGTCTAATATTCTTATATTTATTAACTAGATATGATATACCTTCTCTCTTCTGGGGAAATACAATATGGTCCACCATTTGTTGCTGAGGGTCAAGGGAAACCCAGAAAAACCTGACCAGACCATTTACTTCTTATAATAATTGAACAAAAAAAAATTATATTATTGTACGCCCATTCCAACTCTCATTTGGATGAACTTCTGTCATGGAAGTGGCTTGGTCAGCATATCTGCCAATTGGTGACCTGTTGGAATATATTTTAATATTATCACTTTATTCTCTACCTGCTCTCTGGTAAAGTGATATTTAATATCGATATGTTTTGATCTTTTGTGACCAGTTGGATTGTTTGCAATACTAATACAAACATCATTGTCTTCATAGATTACTATGGATTCTGACATATTTACTTTGATACTGATTGCTAAAGATTTTAACCATAATGCTTCTTTAACTGTTTCAAACAAAGCCATATATTCAGCCTCAGTTGAAGAAACCGCGACTGATGATTGCTTTTTCGTATTACAACTAATTGTACATTTTTCAAACAATTTAAATATATATCCCGTTGTGCTTTTTCTATGGGTATGGGATATGGGATATGGGATATGGGATATGGGATATGGGATCCGGGATATGGAATCCGGGATATGGGATCCGGGATATGGGATATGGGATATGGGATATGGGATCAGTGATATGGGATATGAGATCCGGGATATGGGATATGGGATCCGGGATATGGGATCCGGGATATGGGATATGAGATCCGGGATATGGGATATGGGATCCGGGATATGGGATCCGGGATATGGGATATGAGATCCGGGATATGGGATATGGAATATGGCATATGGGATCCTAGATATGGGATATGAGATCCGGGATATGAGATATGGGATCCGGGATATGGGATCCGGGATATGGGATATGGGATATGGGATATGGGATCCGGGATATGGGATATGGGATCCGGGATATGGGATCCGGGTTATGGGATATGGGATATGGGATATAGGATATGGATCCCATATCCCATATCCCGGATCCCATATCCCATATCCCAAATCCCATATCCCGGTTCCCATATCCCATATCACATATCTCGTATCCCAAATCCCATATCCCGGATCCCATATCCCATATCTCGTATCCCATATCCCATATCCTGGATCCCCTTTCCCATATCACATATCCCATATCCCATATCTCATATCCCGGAACCCATATCCCATATCCCGGAACCCATATCCCATATCCCATATCCCGGATCCCATATCCCATATCTCGTATCCCATATCACATATCCCGGATCCCATATCCCATATCCCATATCCCATATCCCATATCCCGGATCCGATATCCCATATCCCATATCCCATATCCCGGATCCCATATCCCATATCTCGTATCCCATATCACATATCCCAAATCCCGGATCACTGGTCCCATGTCCCATATCCCATATCCCGGGTCACATATCCCATTTCCCGGATCCCGGATCCCTGGTCCCATGTCCCATATCCCATATCCCGGGTCCCATACCCCATATCCCGGATCCCGGATCCCATATCCCATATCCCTGATCCCATATACCATATCCCATATCCGATATCCCGGATCCCATATCCCACATCCCATATCCCGGATCCCATATCCCATATCTCGTATCCCATATCCCATATCTCGTATCCCATATCCCATATCCCGGATCCCATATCCCATATCCCGGATTCCATATCCCATATCCCGGATCCCATATCCCATATCTCGTATCCCATATCACATATCCCTTATCCCGGATCCCATATCCCATATCCCATATCCCATATCCCATATCCCATATCGGGCAGATCTGCCCGAATCTGCCCGACCTGCCCGAATCTGCACGAATTTGCCCGAACCTGCCCGAACCTGCCCGAACCTGCCCGAATCTGCCCGAATCTGCCCGAACATGCCCGAATCTGCTCAAATCTGCCCATATCTGCCCGAATCTGCCCCTATCTGCCCAAATCTGCCCATATCGGCCCCTATCTGCCCGAATCTGCCCCTATCTGCCCGAATCTGCCCGATATGACCGAACCTGCCCGAATCTGCCCGGATCTGCCCATACCTGCCCGAATCTGCCCCTATCTGCCCGAATCTGCCCGAATCTGCCCGAACCTGCCCGAATCTGCCCATATCTGCCCGAATCTGCCCGAATCTGCCCCTATCTGCCCGAACCTGCCCGAAACTGCCCCTATCTGCCCGAATCTGCCCGAATCTGCCCGAATCTGCCTATATCTGCCCCTATCTGCCCATATCTGCCCGAATCTGCCCGACCTGCCCGAATCTGCCCGAACCTGCCCGACCTGCCCGAATCTGCCCGATCTGCCCGACCTGCCCAAATCTGCCCGAACCTTCCCCTATCTGCCGGAATATGCCCGAACCTGCCCGAATCTGCCCCTATCTGCCCGAACCTGCCCGAAACTGCCCCTATCTGCCCGAATCTGCCCGAATCTGCCCGAATCTGCCTATATCTGCCCCTATCTGCCCATATCTGCCCGAATCTGCCCGACCTGCCCGAATCTGCCCGAACCTGCCCGACCGGCCCGAATCTGCCCGACCTGCCCGACCTGCCCAAATCTGCCCGAACCTTCCCCTATCTGCCGGAATATGCCCGAACCTGCCCATATCTGCCCGTACCTGCCCGAATCTGCCCGAACCTGCCCGAATCTGCCCGAATCTGCCCGAACCTGCCCATATCTGCCCGTACCTGCCCGAATCTGCCCGAACCTGCCCGACCTGCCAATATCTGCCCGAATCTGCCCGACCTGCCCGAATCTGCCCCTATTTGCCCGAATATGCCCGAACCTGCCCATATCTGCCCATATCTGCCCGACCTGCCCGAATCTGCCCGAATCTGCCCGAATCTGCCCGAATCTGCCCGAATCTGCCCGAACATGCCCGAACCTGCCCATATCTGCCCGTACCTGCCCGACCTGCCCGAATCTGCCCGACCTGCCCGAATCTGCCCGAATCTGCCCGAATCTGCCCGAATCTGCCTGACCTGCCCGAATCTGCCCGAATCTGCCCGACCTGCCCGACCTGCCCATATCTGCCCGAATCTGCCCGAATCTGCCCGACCTGACCGACCTGCCCGAATCTGCCCGAACCTGCCCGAATCTGCCCGAACCTGCCCCTATCTGCCGGAATATGTCCGAACCTGCCCATATCCGCCCGAATCTGCCCGAACCAGCCCGAATCTGCCCGACCTGCCCGACCTGCCCGAATCTGCCCGAATCTGCCCGACCTGCCCATATCCGCCCGAATCTGCCCGAATCTGCCCGAATCTGCCCGAATCTGCCCATATCTGCCCGAATCTGCCCGACCTGCCCGACCTGCCCGAATCTGCCCGAATCTGCCCGAATCTGCCCCTATCTGCCGGAATATGCCCGAACCTGCCCATATCTGCCCATATCTGCTCCTATCTGCCCATATCTGCCCCTATCTGCCCGGATCTGCCCATATCTGCCCGAATCTGCCCGAATCTGCCCCTATCTGCTCGAATCTGCCCGACCTGCCCGAATCTTCCCGAATCTGCCCGAATCTGCCCGACCTGCCCGAATCTGCCCGAACATGCCCGAATCTGCCCAAATCTGCCCCTATCTGCCCGAATCTGCCAGACCTGCCCGAATCTGCCCGAACATGCCCGAATCTACCCAAATCTGCCCGAATCTGCCCGACCTGCCCGAAGCTGCCCGAATCTGCCCGACCTGCCCGAATCTGCCCGAATCTGCCCGAATCTGCCCGAACTTGGCCGACCTGCCCGAATCTGCACGAATCTGCCCCTATCTGCCGGAATATGCCCGAACCTGCCCATATCCGCCCGAATCTGCCCGAACCTGCCCGAATCTGCCCGACCTGACCGAGTCTGCCCGAATCTGCCCATATCTGCTCGAATCTGCCCGAATCTGCCCGAATCTGCCCATATCTGCCCATATCTGCCCCTATCTGCCCGAATCAGCCCATATCTGCCCGAATCTGCCCATGTCTGCCCGAAGCTGCCCGAATCTGCCCGACCTGCCCGACCTGTCCGAATCTGCCCGACCTGCCCGAATCTGCCCGAACCTGCTCGACCTGCCCGAATCTGTTCGAATCTGCCCATATCTGCCCGAATCTGCCCGACCTGCCCGACCTGCCCGAATCTGCCCGAACCTGCCCGTATCTGCCCGAATCTTCCCGACCTGCCCATATCCGCCCGAATCTGCCCGACCTGCCCGACCTGCCCGAATCTGCCCGAACCTGCCCGAATCTGCCCGAATCTTCCCGACCTGCCCATATCTGCTCGAATCTGCCCGAATCTGCCCGACCTGCCCGAATCTGCCCGAATCTGCCCGACCTGCCCGAATCTGCCCGACCTGCCCGACCTGCCCGAATCTGCCCGAATCTGCCCGACCTGCCCGAATCTGCCCGAATCTGCCCGACCTGCCCGACCTGCCCGAATATGCCCGAACCTGTCCATATCTGCCCCTATCTGCCCGAATCTGCCCGAACATGCGCATATCTGCCCGAATCTGCCCCTATCTGCCCGAATATGCCCGAACCTGCGCATATCTGCCCGAACCTGCGCATATCTGCCCGAATCGGCTCCTATCTGCCCGAATATGCCCGAACCTGCCCGACCTGCCCGAATCTGCCCGAACCTGCGCATATCTGCCCGAACCTGTCCATATCTGCCCCTATCTGCCCGAATCTGCTCGAACCTGCGCATATCTGCCCGAATCTTCCCCTATTTGCCCGAATATGCCCCAACCTGCGCATATCTGCCCGAACCTGCGCCTATCTGCCCGAATCTGCCCCTATCTGCCCGAATATGCCCGAACCTGCCCGACCTGCCCGAATCTGCCCGACCTGCCCGACCTGCCCGACCTGCCCGAATCTGCCCGAACCTGCGCATATCTGCCCGAACCTGTCCATATCTGCCCCTATCTGCCCGAATCTGCCCGAACCTGCGCATATCTGCCCGAACCTGCGCATATCTGCCCGAATCTGCCCGACCTGCCCGAATCTGCCCGACCTGCCCGACCTGCCCCTATCTGCCCGAATCTGCCCAAATCTGCCCATATCTGCCCGAAATTGCCCATACCTGCCCATATCTGCCCCTATCTGCGCGAATCTGCCCGAACATGCCCGAATCTGCCCAAATCTGCCCATATCTGCCCGAATCTGCCCGAATCTGCTCGACCTGCCCAACCTGCCCATATCTGCCCGAATCTGCCCGAATCTGCCCCTATCTGCCCGACCTGCCGGAATATGCCCGAACCTGCCCATATCTGCCCACATCTGCTCCTATCTGCCCGAATCTTCCCATATCTGCCCGAATCTGCCCATATCTGCCCGAATCTGCCCGAATCTGCCCATATCTGCCCGAATCTGCCCGACCTGCCCGACCTGCCCGAATCTGCCCGAATCTGCCCGAATCTGCCCCTATCTGCCGGAATATGCCCGAACCTGCCCATATCTGCCCATATCTGCTCCTATCTGCCCATATCTGCCCCTATCTGCCCGGATCTGCCCATATCTGCCCGAATCTGCCCGAATCTGCCCCTATCTGCTCGAATCTGCCCGACCTGCCCGAATCTTCCCGAATCTGCCCGAATCTGCCCGACCTGCCCGAATCTGCTCGAACATGCCCGAATCTGCCCAAATCTGCCCCTATCTGCCCGAATCTGCCCGACCTGCCCGAATCTGCCCGAACATGCCCGAATCTGCCCAAATCTGCCCGAATCTGCCCGACCTGCCCGAAGCTGCCCGAATCTGCCCGACCTGCCCGAATCTGCCCGAATCTGCCCGAACTTGGCCGACCTGCCCGAATCTGCACGAATCTGCCCCTATCTGCCGGAATATGCCCGAACCTGCCCATATCCGCCCGAATCTGCCCGAACCTGCCCGAATCTGCCCGACCTGACCGAGTCTGCCCGAATCTGCCCATATCTGCTCGAATCTGCCCGAATCTGCCCGAATCTGCCCATATCTGCCCATATCTGCCCCTATCTGCCCGAATCAGCCCATATCTGCCCGAATCTGCCCATGTCTGCCCGAAGCTGCCCGAATCTGCCCGACCTGCCCGACCTGTCCGAATCTGCCCGACCTGCCCGAATCTGCCCGAACCTGCTCGACCTGCCCGAATCTGTTCGAATCTGCCCATATCTGCCCGAATCTGCCCGACCTGCCCGACCTGCCCGAATCTGCCCGAACCTGCCCGTATCTGCCCGAATCTTCCCGACCTGCCCATATCCGCCCGAATCTGCCCGACCTGCCCGACCTGCCCGAATCTGCCCGAATCTGCCCGAATCTTCCCGACCTGCCCATATCTGCTCGAATCTGCCCGAATCTGCCCGACCTGCCCGAATCTGCCCGACCTGCCCGACCTGCCCGAATCTGCCCGAATCTGCCCGACCTGCCCGAATCTGCCCGACCTGCCCGACCTGCCCGAATCTGCCCGAATCTGCCCGACCTGCCCGAATCTGCCCGAATCTGCCCGACCTGCCCGACCTGCCCGAATATGCCCGAACCTGTCCATATCTGCCCCTATCTGCCCGAATCTGCCCGAACATGCGCATATCTGCCCGAATCTGCCCCTATCTGCCCGAATATGCCCGAACCTGCGCATATCTGCCCGAACCTGCGCATATCTGCCCGAATCGGCTCCTATCTGCCCGAATATGCCCGAACCTGCCCGACCTGCCCGAATCTGCCCGAACCTGCGCATATCTGCCCGAACCTGTCCATATCTGCCCCTATCTGCCCGAATCTGCTCGAACCTGCGCATATCTGCCCGAATCTTCCCCTATTTGCCCGAATATGCCCCAACCTGCGCATATCTGCCCGAATCTGCGCCTATCTGCCCGAATCTGCCCCTATCTGCCCGAATATGCCCGAACCTGCCCGACCTGCCCGAATCTGCCCGACCTGCCCGACCTGCCCGACCTGCCCGAATCTGCCCGAACCTGCGCATATCTGCCCGAACCTGTCCATATCTGCCCCTATCTGCCCGAATCTGCCCGAACCTGCGCATATCTGCCCGAACCTGCGCATATCTGCCCGAATCTGCCCGACCTGCCCGACCTGCCCCTATCTGCCCGAATCTGCCCAAATCTGCCCATATCTGCCCGAAATTGCCCATACCTGCCCATATCTGCCCCTATCTGCCCGAATCTGCCCGAACATGCCCGAATCTGCCCAAATCTGCCCATATCTGCCCGAATCTGCCCGAATCTGCTCGACCTGCCCAACCTGCCCATATCTGCCCGAATCTGCCCGAATCTGCCCCTATCTGCCCGACCTGCCGGAATATGCCCGAACCTGCCCATATCTGCCCACATCTGCTCCTATCTGCCCGAATCTGCCCATATCTGCCCGAATCTGCCCATATCTGCCCGAATCTGCCCGAATCTGCCCCTATCTGCCCGAATATGCCCGAACCTGCCCGAATCTGCCCGACCTGCCCGAATCTGCCCGACCTGCCCGAATCTGCCCGAATCTGCACGAATCTGCCCCTATCTACCCGAACCTGCCCGAATCTGCCCGAATCTTCCCGACCTGCCCATATCCGCCCGAATCTGCCCGTAGCTGCCCGAATCTGCCCATATCCGCCCGAATCTGCCCGACCTGCCCGACCTGCCCGAATCTGCCCGACCTGCCCGACCTGCCCGAACTTGCCCGACCTGTCCGAATCTGCCCTAACCTGCCCGAATCTGCCCGAACCTGCCCGAATCTGCCCGAATCTTCCCGACCTGCCCATATCCGCCCGAATCTGCCCGAATCTGCCCGACCTGCCCGAATCTGACCGAACCTGCCCGAATCTGCCAGACCTGCCCGACCTGCCCGAACTTGCCCGACCTGTCCGAATCTGCCCGAACCTGCCCAAATCTGCCCGAACCTTCCCCTATCTGCCGGAATATGCCCGATCCTGCCCATATCTGCCCATATTTGCCCCTATCTGCCCGAATCTGCACGAATCTGCCCCTATCGGCCCGAATCTGCCCGAACCTGCCCGAATCTGCCCGACCTGCCAGAATCTGCCCGACCTGCCCGAACCTGCCCGACCAGACCGACCTGCCCGAATCTGCCAGAATCTGCCCGACCTGCCCGAATCTGCCCGAATCTGCCCGACCTGCCCGACCTGCCCGAATATGCCCGATCTTGCCCGACCTGCCCGAATCTGCCCATATCTGCCCATATCTGCCCCTATCTGCCCGAACCTGCCCGAAACTGCCCATATCTGCCCATATCTGCCCCTATCTGCCCGAACCTGCCCGAAACTGCCCCTATCTGCCCGAACCTGCCCGAATCTGCCCATATCTGCCCAATTCTGCCCGACCTGCCCGAATCTGCCCGAACCTGCCCGACCTGCCCCTATCTGCCCGAATCTGCCCAAATCTGCCCATATCTGCCCGAAATTGCCCATACCTGCCCATATCTGCCCCTATCTGCCCGAATCTGCCCGAACATGCCCGAATCTGCCCAAATCTGCCCATATCTGCCCGAATCTGCCCGAATCTGCTCGACCTGCCCAACCTGCCCATATCTGCCCGAATCTGCCCATATCTGCCCATATCTGCCCCTATCTGTCCATATCTGCCCGAATCTGCCCGACCTGCCCGAATCTGCCCATATCTGCCCGAATCTGCCCGAATCTGCCCGAATCTGCCCGACCTGCCCGACCTGCCCATATCTGCCCGAATCTGCCCGAATCTTCCCGACCTGCCCATATCCGCCCGACCTGCCCGAATCTGCCCGACCTGCCCGAATCTGCCCGAACATGCCCGAATCTGCCCGAACCTGCGCATATCTGCCCGAACCTGTCCATATCTGCCCCTATCTGCCCGAATCTGCCCGAACCTGCGCATATCTGCCCGAACCTGCGCATATCTGCCCGAATCTGCCCGACCTGCCCGAATCTGCCCGACCTGCCCGACCTGCCCCTATCTGCCCGAATCTGCCCAAATCTGCCCATATCTGCCCGAAATTGCCCATACCTGCCCATATCTGCCCCTATCTGCCCGAATCTGCCCGAACATGCCCGAATCTGCCCAAATCTGCCCATATCTGCCCGAATCTGCCCGAATCTGCTCGACCTGCCCAACCTGCCCATATCTGCCCGAATCTGCCCGAATCTGCCCCTATCTGCCCGACCTGCCGGAATATGCCCGAACCTGCCCATATCTGCCCACATCTGCTCCTATCTGCCCGAATCTGCCCATATCTGCCCGAATCTGCCCATATCTGCCCGAATCTGCCCGAATCTGCCCATATCTGCCCGAATCTGCCCGACCTGCCCGACCTGCCCGAATCTGCCCGAATCTGCCCGAATCTGCCCCTATCTGCCGGAATATGCCCGAACCTGCCCATATCTGCCCATATCTGCTCCTATCTGCCCATATCTGCCCCTATCTGCCCGGATCTGCCCATATCTGCCCGAATCTGCCCGAATCTGCCCCTATCTGCTCGAATCTGCCCGACCTGCCCGAATCTTCCCGAATCTGCCCGAATCTGCCCGACCTGCCCGAATCTGCTCGAACATGCCCGAATCTGCCCAAATCTGCCCCTATCTGCCCGAATCTGCCCGACCTGCCCGAATCTGCCCGAACATGCCCGAATCTGCCCAAATCTGCCCGAATCTGCCCGACCTGCCCGAAGCTGCCCGAATCTGCCCGACCTGCCCGAATCTGCCCGAATCTGCCCGAATCTGCCCGAACTTGGCCGACCTGCCCGAATCTGCACGAATCTGCCCCTATCTGCCGGAATATGCCCGAACCTGCCCATATCCGCCCGAATCTGCCCGAACCTGCCCGAATCTGCCCGACCTGACCGAGTCTGCCCGAATCTGCCCATATCTGCTCGAATCTGCCCGAATCTGCCCGAATCTGCCCATATCTGCCCATATCTGCCCCTATCTGCCCGAATCAGCCCATATCTGCCCGAATCTGCCCATGTCTGCCCGAAGCTGCCCGAATCTGCCCGACCTGCCCGACCTGTCCGAATCTGCCCGACCTGCCCGAATCTGCCCGAACCTGCTCGACCTGCCCGAATCTGTTCGAATCTGCCCATATCTGCCCGAATCTGCCCGACCTGCCCGACCTGCCCGAATCTGCCCGAATCTGCCCGTATCTGCCCGAATCTTCCCGACCTGCCCATATCCGCCCGAATCTGCCCGACCTGCCCGACCTGCCCGAATCTGCCCGAACCTGCCCGAATCTGCCCGAATCTTCCCGACCTGCCCATATCTGCTCGAATCTGCCCGAATCTGCCCGACCTGCCCGAATCTGCCCGACCTGCCCGACCTGCCCGAATCTGCCCGAATCTGCCCGACCTGCCCGAATCTGCCCGACCTGCCCGACCTGCCCGAATCTGCCCGACCTGCCCGACCTGTCCGAATCTGCCCGACCTGCCCGAATCTGCCCGAACCTGCTCGACCTGCCCGAATCTGTTCGAATCTGCCCATATCTGCCCGAATCTGCCCGACCTGCCCGACCTGCCCGAATCTGCCCGAACCTGCCCGTATCTGCCCGAATCTTCCCGACCTGCCCATATCCGCCCGAATCTGCCCGACCTGCCCGACCTGCCCGAATCTGCCCGAACCTGCCCGAATCTGCCCGAATCTTCCCGACCTGCCCATATCTGCTCGAATCTGCCCGAATCTGCCCGACCTGCCCGAATCTGCCCGACCTGCCCGAATCTGCCCGAATCTGCCCGACCTGCCCGAATCTGCCCGACCTGCCCGACCTGCCCGAATCTGCCCGAATCTGCCCGACCTGCCCGACCTGCCCGAATATGCCCGAACCTGTCCATATCTGCCCCTATCTGCCCGAATCTGCCCGAACATGCGCATATCTGCCCGAATCTGCCCCTATCTGCCCGAATATGCCCGAACCTGCGCATATCTGCCCGAACCTGCGCATATCTGCCCGAATCGGCTCCTATCTGCCCGAATATGCCCGAACCTGCCCGACCTGCCCGAATCTGCCCGAACCTGCGCATATCTGCCCGAACCTGTCCATATCTGCCCCTATCTGCCCGAATCTGCTCGAACCTGCGCATATCTGCCCGAATCTTCCCCTATTTGCCCGAATATGCCCCAACCTGCGCATATCTGCCCGAACCTGCGCCTATCTGCCCGAATCTGCCCCTATCTGCCCGAATATGCCCGAACCTGCCCGACCTGCCCGAATCTGCCCGACCTGCCCGACCTGCCCGACCTGCCCGAATCTGCCCGAACCTGCGCATATCTGCCCGAACCTGTCCATATCTGCCCCTATCTGCCCGAATCTGCCCGAACCTGCGCATATCTGCCCGAACCTGCGCATATCTGCCCGAATCTGCCCGACCTGCCCGAATCTGCCCGACCTGCCCGACCTGCCCCTATCTGCCCGAATCTGCCCAAATCTGCCCATATCTGCCCGAAATTGCCCATACCTGCCCATATCTGCCCCTATCTGCGCGAATCTGCCCGAACATGCCCGAATCTGCCCAAATCTGCCCATATCTGCCCGAATCTGCCCGAATCTGCTCGACCTGCCCAACCTGCCCATATCTGCCCGAATCTGCCCGAATCTGCCCCTATCTGCCCGACCTGCCGGAATATGCCCGAACCTGCCCATATCTGCCCACATCTGCTCCTATCTGCCCGAATCTTCCCATATCTGCCCGAATCTGCCCATATCTGCCCGAATCTGCCCGAATCTGCCCATATCTGCCCGAATCTGCCCGACCTGCCCGACCTGCCCGAATCTGCCCGAATCTGCCCGAATCTGCCCCTATCTGCCGGAATATGCCCGAACCTGCCCATATCTGCCCATATCTGCTCCTATCTGCCCATATCTGCCCCTATCTGCCCGGATCTGCCCATATCTGCCCGAATCTGCCCGAATCTGCCCCTATCTGCTCGAATCTGCCCGACCTGCCCGAATCTTCCCGAATCTGCCCGAATCTGCCCGACCTGCCCGAATCTGCTCGAACATGCCCGAATCTGCCCAAATCTGCCCCTATCTGCCCGAATCTGCCCGACCTGCCCGAATCTGCCCGAACATGCCCGAATCTGCCCAAATCTGCCCGAATCTGCCCGACCTGCCCGAAGCTGCCCGAATCTGCCCGACCTGCCCGAATCTGCCCGAATCTGCCCGAACTTGGCCGACCTGCCCGAATCTGCACGAATCTGCCCCTATCTGCCGGAATATGCCCGAACCTGCCCATATCCGCCCGAATCTGCCCGAACCTGCCCGAATCTGCCCGACCTGACCGAGTCTGCCCGAATCTGCCCATATCTGCTCGAATCTGCCCGAATCTGCCCGAATCTGCCCATATCTGCCCATATCTGCCCCTATCTGCCCGAATCAGCCCATATCTGCCCGAATCTGCCCATGTCTGCCCGAAGCTGCCCGAATCTGCCCGACCTGCCCGACCTGTCCGAATCTGCCCGACCTGCCCGAATCTGCCCGAACCTGCTCGACCTGCCCGAATCTGTTCGAATCTGCCCATATCTGCCCGAATCTGCCCGACCTGCCCGACCTGCCCGAATCTGCCCGAACCTGCCCGTATCTGACCGAATCTTCCCGACCTGCCCATATCCGCCCGAATCTGCCCGACCTGCCCGACCTGCCCGAATCTGCCCGAACCTGCCCGAATCTGCCCGAATCTTCCCGACCTGCCCATATCTGCTCGAATCTGCCCGAATCTGCCCGACCTGCCCGAATCTGCCCGACCTGCCCGACCTGCCCGAATCTGCCCGAATCTGCCCGACCTGCCCGAATCTGCCCGACCTGCCCGACCTGCCCGAATCTGCCCGAATCTGCCCGACCTGCCCGAATCTGCCCGAATCTGCCCGACCTGCCCGACCTGCCCGAATATGCCCGAACCTGTCCATATCTGCCCCTATCTGCCCGAATCTGCCCGAACATGCGCATATCTGCCCGAATCTGCCCCTATCTGCCCGAATATGCCCGAACCTGCGCATATCTGCCCGAACCTGCGCATATCTGCCCGAATCGGCTCCTATCTGCCCGAATATGCCCGAACCTGCCCGACCTGCCCGAATCTGCCCGAACCTGCGCATATCTGCCCGAACCTGTCCATATCTGCCCCTATCTCCCCGAATCTGCTCGAACCTGCGCATATCTGCCCGAATCTTCCCCTATTTGCCCGAATATGCCCCAACCTGCGCATATCTGCCCGAATCTGCGCCTATCTGCCCGAATCTGCCCCTATCTGCCCGAATATGCCCGAACCTGCCCGACCTGCCCGAATCTGCCCGACCTGCCCGACCTGCCCGACCTGCCCGAATCTGCCCGAACCTGCGCATATCTGCCCGAACCTGTCCATATCTGCCCCTATCTGCCCGAATCTGCCCGAACCTGCGCATATCTGCCCGAACCTGCGCATATCTGCCCGAATCTGCCCGACCTGCCCGACCTGCCCCTATCTGCCCGAATCTGCCCAAATCTGCCCATATCTGCCCGAAATTGCCCATACCTGCCCATATCTGCCCCTATCTGCCCGAATCTGCCCGAACATGCCCGAATCTGCCCAAATCTGCCCATATCTGCCCGAATCTGCCCGAATCTGCTCGACCTGCCCAACCTGCCCATATCTGCCCGAATCTGCCCGAATCTGCCCCTATCTGCCCGACCTGCCGGAATATGCCCGAACCTGCCCATATCTGCCCACATCTGCTCCTATCTGCCCGAATCTGCCCATATCTGCCCGAATCTGCCCATATCTGCCCGAATCTGCCCGAATCTGCCCCTATCTGCCCGAATATGCCCGAACCTGCCCGAATCTGCCCGACCTGCCCGAATCTGCCCGACCTGCCCGAATCTGCCCGAATCTGCACGAATCTGCCCCTATCTACCCGAACCTGCCCGAATCTGCCCGAATCTTCCCGACCTGCCCATATCCGCCCGAATCTGCCCGTAGCTGCCCGAATCTGCCCATATCCGCCCGAATCTGCCCGACCTGCCCGACCTGCCCGAATCTGCCCGACCTGCCCGA
This sequence comes from Megalopta genalis, assembly GCF_051020955.1. Classification (NCBI taxonomy): domain Eukaryota; kingdom Metazoa; phylum Arthropoda; class Insecta; order Hymenoptera; family Halictidae; genus Megalopta; species Megalopta genalis. The sequence continues at coordinate 20,065,382 of NC_135018.1, read as the reverse complement.
CCTGCCCGAACTTGCCCGACCTGTCCGAATCTGCCCTAACCTGCCCGAATCTGCCCGAACCTGCCCGAATCTGCCCGAATCTTCCCGACCTGCCCATATCCGCCCGAATCTGCCCGAATCTGCCCGACCTGCCCGAATCTGACCGAACCTGCCCGAATCTGCCAGACCTGCCCGACCTGCCCGAACTTGCCCGACCTGTCCGAATCTGCCCGAACCTGCCCAAATCTGCCCGAACCTTCCCTCTATCTGCCGGAATATGCCCGATCCTGCCCATATCTGCCCATATTTGCCCCTATCTGCCCGAATCTGCACGAATCTGCCCCTATCGGCCCGAATCTGCCCGAACCTGCCCGAATCTGCCCGACCTGCCAGAATCTGCCCGACCTGCCCGAACCTGCCCGACCAGACCGACCTGCCCGAATCTGCCAGAATCTGCCCGACCTGCCCGAATCTGCCCGAATCTGCCCGACTGCCACTGCCCGAATATGCCCGACTGCCCGACTGCCGAATTGCCCTCGACCTGCCCGAATCTGCCCATATCTGCCCATATCTGCCCTATCTGCCGAACCTGCCCGAAACTGCCCATATCTGCCCATATCTGCCCCTATCTGCCCGAACCTGCCCGAAACTGCCCCTATCTGCCCGAACCTGCCCGAATCTGCCCATATCTGCCCAATTCTGCCGACCTGCCCGAATCTGCCCGAACCTGCCCGACCTGCCCCTATCTGCCCGAATCTGCCCAAATCTGCCCATATCTGCCCGAAATTGCCCATACCTGCCCATATCTGCCCCTATCTGCCCGAATCTGCCCGAACATGCCCGAATCTGCCCAAATCTGCCCATATCTGCCCGAATCTGCCCGAATCTGCTCGACCTGCCCAACCTGCCCATATCTGCCCGAATCTGCCATATCTGCCCATATCTGCCCCTATCTGTCCATATCTGCCCGAATCTGCCCGACCTGCCCCGAATCTGCCCATATCTGCCCGAATCTGCCCGAATCTGCCCGAATCTGCCCGACCTGCCCGACCTGCCCATATCTGCCCGAATCTGCCCGAATCTTCCCGACCTGCCCATATCCGCCCGACCTGCCCGAATCTGCCCGACCTGCCCGAATCTGCCCGAACATGCCCGAATCTGCCCGAACCTGCGCATATCTGCCCGAACCTGTCCATATCTGCCCCTATCTGCCCGAATCTGCCCGAACCTGCGCATATCTGCCCGAACCTGCGCATATCTGCCCGAATCTGCCCGACCTGCCCCGAATCTGCCCGACCTGCCCGACCTGCCCCTATCTGCCCGAATCTGCCCAAATCTGCCCATATCTGCCCGAAATTGCCCCATACCTGCCCATATCTGCCCCTATCTGCCCGAATCTGCCCCGAACATGCCCGAATCTGCCCAAATCTGCCCATATCTGCCCGAATCTGCCCGAATCTGCTCGACCTGCCCAACCTGCCCATATCTGCCCGAATCTGCCCGAATCTGCCCCTATCTGCCCGACCTGCCGGAATATGCCCGAACCTGCCCATATCTGCCCACATCTGCTCCTATCTGCCCGAATCTGCCCATATCTGCCCGAATCTGCCCATATCTGCCCGAATCTGCCCGAATCTGCCCATATCTGCCCGAATCTGCCCGACCTGCCCGACCTGCCCGAATCTGCCCGAATCTGCCCGAATCTGCCCCTATCTGCCGGAATATGCCCGAACCTGCCCATATCTGCCCATATCTGCTCCTATCTGCCCATATCTGCCCCTATCTGCCCGGATCTGCCCATATCTGCCCGAATCTGCCCGAATCTGCCCCTATCTGCTCGAATCTGCCCGACCTGCCCGAATCTTCCCGAATCTGCCCGAATCTGCCCGACCTGCCCGAATCTGCTCGAACATGCCCGAATCTGCCCAAATCTGCCCCTATCTGCCCGAATCTGCCCCGACCTGCCCGAATCTGCCCGAACATGCCCGAATCTGCCCAAATCTGCCCGAATCTGCCCGACCTGCCCGAAGCTGCCCGAATCTGCCCAACCTGCCCGAATCTGCCCGAATCTGCCCGAATCTGCCCGAACTTGGCCGACCTGCCCGAATCTGCACGAATCTGCCCCTATCTGCCGGAATATGCCCGAACCCTGCCCATATCCGCCCGAATCTGCCCGAACCTGCCCGAATCTGCCCGACCTGACCGAGTCTGCCCGAATCTGCCCATATCTGCTCGAATCTGCCCGAATCTGCCCGAATCTGCCCATATCTGCCCATATCTGCCCCCTATCTGCCCGAATCAGCCCATATCTGCCCGAATCTGCCATGTCTGCCCGAAGCTGCCCGAATCTGCCCGACCTGCCCGACCTGTCCGAATCTGCCGACCTGCCCGAATCTGCCCGAACCTGCTCGACCTGCCCGAATCTGTTCGAATCTGCCCAATATCTGCCCGAATCTGCCCGACCTGCCCGACCTGCCCGAATCTGCCCGAATCTGCCCGTATCTGCCCGAATCTTCCCGACCTGCCCATATCCGCCCGAATCTGCCCGACCTGCCCGACCTGCCGAATCTGCCCGAACCTGCCCGAATCTGCCCGAATCTTCCCGACCTGCCCATATCTGCTCGAATCTGCCCGAATCTGCCCGACCTGCCCGAATCTGCCCGACCTGCCCGACCTGCCCGAATCTGCCCGAATCTGCCCGACCTGCCCGAATCTGCCCGACCTGCCCGACCTGCCCGAATCTGCCCGAATCTGCCCGACCTGCCCGAATCTGCCCGAATCTGCCCGACCTGCCCGACCTGCCCGAACTTGCCCGACCTGCCCGAATCTGCCCATATCTGCCGGAATATGCCGACCTGTCCGAATCTGCCCGAACCTGCCCAAATCTGCCCATATCTGCCCCTATCTGCCCGAATCTGCCCATAATCTTCCCATATCTGCCCTATCTGTCCATATCTGCCCGAATCTGCCCGACCTGCCCGAATCTGCCCATATCTGCCCCGAATCTGCCCGAAATTGCCCGAACCTGCGCATATCTGCCCGAATCTGCCCCTATCTGCCCGAAAATGCCCGAACCTGCCCGAACCTGCCCGACCTGCCCGACCTGCCCGAATCTGCCCGAACCTGCGCATATCTGCCCGAACCTGCCCGAACCTGTCCATATCTGCCCCTATCTGCCCGAATCTGCCCGAACCTGCGCATATCTGCCCGAACCTGCGCATATCTGCCCGAATCTGCCCGACCTGCCCGAATCTGCCCGACCTGTCCGACCTGCCCCTATCTGCCCGAATCTGCCCAAATCTGCCCATATCTGCCCGAAATTGCCCATACCTGCCCATATCTGCCCCCATCTGCCCGAATCTGCCCGAACATGCCCGAATCTGCCCAAATCTGCCCATATCTGCCCGAATCTGCCCGAATCTGCTCGACCTGCCCAACCTGCCCATATCTGCCCGAATCTGCCCGAATCTGCCCCTATCTGCCCGACCTGCCGGAATATGCCCGAACCTGCCCATATCTGCCCACATCTGCTCCTATCTGCCCGAATCTGCCCATATCTGCCCGAATCTGCCCATATCTGCCCGAATCTGCCCGAATCTGCCCCTATCTGCCCGAATATGCCCGAACCTGCCCGAATCTGCCCGACCTGCCCGTATCTGCCCGAATCTGCACGAATCTGTCCCTATCTGCCCGAATCTGCACGAATCTGCCCCTATCGGCCCGAATCTGCCCGAACCTGCCCGAATCTGCCCGAATCTGCCCGAATCTGCCCGAACCTGCCCAAATCTGCCCGAATCTGCCCGACCTGCCCGAATCTGCCCGAATCTGCCCATATCTGCCCGAATCTGCCCGAATCTGCCCGAATATGCCCGAACCTGCCCATATCTGCCCATATCTGCCCCTATCTGCCCATATCTGCCCGAATCTGCCCCTATCTGCCCGAATATACCCGAACCTGTCCATATCTGCCCGAACCTGCCCATATCTGCCCGAATCTGCCCGAATCTGCCCGACCTGACCGACCTGCCCGAATCTGCCCGACCTGCCCGAATCTGCCCGAATCAGCCCGATCTGCCCGAATCTGTCCGAATCTGCCCGAAATTGCCCATACCTGCCCATATCTGCCCCTATCGGCCCGAATCTGCCCGAACCTGCCCGAATCTGCCCGAATCTGCCCGAATCTGCCCGAACCTGCCCAAATCTGCCCGAATCTGCCCGACCTGCCCGAATCTGCCCGAATCTGCCCATATCTGCCCATATCTGCCCGAATCTGCACGAATCTGCCCGAATGTTCCCGACCTACCCGAATCTGCCCGAATCTGCCCGAATCTGCACGAATCTGCCCCTATCTGCCGGAATATGCCCGAACCTGCCCGAATCTGCCCGAAGCTGCCCGAATCTGCCCGAATCTGCCCATATCTGCCCGAATCTGCCCGACCTGCCCGAATCTGCACGAATCTGCCCCTATCTGCCGGAATATGCTCGAACCTGCCCATATCTGTCCATATCTGCTCCTATCTGCCCATATCTGCCCGAATCTGCCCATATCTGCCCATATCTGCCCCTATCTGCCCGAATCAGCCCATATCTGCCCGAATCTGCCCATGTCTGCCCGAAGCTGCCCGAATCTGCCCGACCTGCCCGACCTGTCCGAATCTGCCCGAATCTGCCCGACCTGCCCGAATCTGCCCGAACATGCCCGAATCTGCCCAAATCTGCCCCCTATCTGCCCGAATCTGCCCGACCTGCCCGAATCTGCCCGAATCTGCACGAATCTGCCCCTATCTGCCCGAATCTGCCCGACCTGCCCGAATCTGCCCGAACATGCCCGAATCTGCCCAAATCTGCCCCTATCTGCCCGAATCTGCCCGACCTGCCCGAATCTGCCCGAACATGCCCGAATCTGCCCAAATCTGCCCGAATCTGCCCGACCTGCCCGAAGCTGCCCGAATCTGCCCGACCTGCCCGAATCTGCCCGAATCTGCCCGAATCTGCCCGAACTTGGCCGACCTGCCCGAATCTGCACGAATCTGCCCCTATCTGCCGGAATATGCCCGAACCTGCCCATATCCGCCCGAATCTGCCCGAACCTGCCCGAATCTGCCCGACCTGACCGAATCTGCCCGAATCTGCCCATATCTGCTCGAATCTGCCCGAATCTGCCCGAATCTGCCCATATCTGCCCGAATCTGCCCGACCTGCCCGAATCTGCACGAATCTGCCCCTATCTGCCGGAATATGCTCGAACCTGCCCATATCTGCCCATATCTGCTCCTATCTGCCCATATCTGCCCATATCTGCCCCTATCTGCCCGAATCAGCCCATATCTGCCCGAATCTGCCCATGTCTGCCCGAAGCTGCCCGAATCTGCCCGACCTGCCCGACCTGTCCGAATCTGCCCGAATCTGCCCGACCTGCCCGAATCTGCCCGAATCTGCCCATATCTGCCCATATCTGCCCGAATCTGCACGAATCTGCCCGAATGTTCCCGACCTACCCGAATCTGCCCGAATCTGCCCGAATCTGCACGAATCTGCCCCTATCTGCCGGAATATGCCCGAACCTGCCCGAATCTGCCCGAAGCTGCCCGAATCTGCCCGAATCTGCCCATATCTGCCCGAATCTGCCCGACCTGCCCGAATCTGCACGAATCTGCCCCTATCTGCCGGAATATGCTCGAACCTGCCCATATCTGCCCATATCTGCTCCTATCTGCCCATATCTGCCCGAATCTGCCCATATCTGCCCATATCTGCCCCTATCTGCCCGAATCAGCCCATATCTGCCCGAATCTGCCCATGTCTGCCCGAAGCTGCCCGAATCTGCCCGACCTGCCCGACCTGTCCGAATCTGCCCGAATCTGCCCGACCTGCCCGAATCTGCCCGAACATGCCCGAATCTGCCCAAATCTGCCCCTATCTGCCCGAATCTGCCCGACCTGCCCGAATCTGCCCGAATCTGCACGAATCTGCCCCTATCTGCCCGAATCTGCCCGACCTGCCCGAATCTGCCCGAACATGCCCGAATCTGCCCAAATCTGCCCCTATCTGCCCGAATCTGCCCGACCTGCCCGAATCTGCCCGAACATGCCCGAATCTGCCCAAATCTGCCCGAATCTGCCCGACCTGCCCGAAGCTGCCCGAATCTGCCCGACCTGCCCGAATCTGCCCGAATCTGCCCGAATCTGCCCGAACTTGGCCGACCTGCCCGAATCTGCACGAATCTGCCCCTATCTGCCGGAATATGCCCGAACCTGCCCATATCCGCCCGAATCTGCCCGAACCTGCCCGAATCTGCCCGACCTGACCGAATCTGCCCGAATCTGCCCATATCTGCTCGAATCTGCCCGAATCTGCCCGAATCTGCCCATATCTGCCCATATCTGCCCCTACCTGCCCGAATCAGCCCATATCTGCCCGAATCTGCCCATGTCTGCCCGCAGCTGCCCGAATCTGCCCGACCTGCCCGACCTGTCCGAATCTGCCCGACCTGCCCGAATCTGCCCGAACCTGCTCGACCTGCCCGAATCTGTTCGAATCTGCCCATATCTGCCCGAATCTGCCCGACCTGCCCGACCTGCCCGAATCTGCCCGAACCTGCCCGTATCTGCCCGAATCTTCCCGACCTGCCCATATCCGCCCGAATCTGCCCGACCTGCCCGACCTGCCCGAATCTGCCCGAACCTGCCCGAATCTGCCCGAATCTTCCCGACCTGCCCATATCTGCTCGAATCTGCCCGAATCTGCCCGACCTGCCCGAATCTGCCCGACCTGCCCGACCTGCCCGAATCTGCCCGAATCTGCCCGACCTGCCCGAATCTGCCCGACCTGCCCGACCTGCCCGAATCTGCCCGAATCTGCCCGACCTGCCCGAATCTGCCCGAATCTGCCCGACCTGCCCGACCTGCCCGAATATGCCCGAAACCTGTCCATATCTGCCCCTATCTGCCCGAATCTGCCCGAACCTGCGCATATCTGCCCGAATCTGCCCCTATCTGCCCGAATATGCCCGAACCTGCGCATATCTGCCCGAACCTGCGCATATCTGCCCGAATCGGCTCCTATCTGCCCGAATATGCCCGAACCTGCCCGACCTGCCCGAATCCGCCCGAACCTGCGCATATCTGCCCGAACCTGTCCATATCTGCCCCTATCTGCCCGAATCTGCTCGAACCTGCGCATATCTGCCCGAATCTGCCCCTATCTGCCCGACCTGCCGGAATATGCCCGAACCTGCCCATATCTGCCCACATCTGCTCCTATCTGCCCGAATCTGCCCCTATCTGCCCGAATATGCCCGAACCTGCCCGACCTGCCCGAATCTGCCCGACCTGCCCGACCTGCCCGACCTGCCCGAATCTGCCCGAACCTGCGCATATCTGCCCGAACCTGCGCATATCTGCCCGAATATACCCGAACCTGCCCGAACCTGCCCGACCTGCCCGACCTGCCCGAATCTGCCCGAACCTGCGCATATCTGCCCGAACCTGTCCATATCTGCCCGAACCTGCGCATATCTGCCCGAACCTGCGCATATCTGCCCGAACCTGTCCATATCTGCCCGAACCTGCGCATATCTGCCCGAACCTGTCCATAACTGCCCCTATCTGCCCGAATCTGCCCGAACCTGCGCATATCTGCCCGAACCTGCGCATATCTGCCCGAATCTGCCCCTATCTGCCCGAAAATGCCCCAACCTGCCCGAACCTGCCCGACCTGCCCGAATCTGCCCGAACATGCCCGAACATGCCCGAATCTGCCCAAATCTGCCCTAATCTGCCCGACCTGCCCGAAGCTGCCCGAATCTGCCCGACCTGCCCGAATCTGCCCGAATCTGCCCGAATCTGCACGAATCTGCCCCTATCTGCCCGAATCTGCCCGACATGCCCGAATCTGCCCGAACATGCCCGAATCTGCCCAAATCTGCCCGAATCTGCCCGACCTGCCCGAAGCTGCCCGAATCTGCCCGACCTGCCCATATCTGCCCGAATCTGCCCGAATCTGCCCCTATCTGCCCGAATCTGCCCCTATCTGCCCGAATATGCCCGAACCTGCCCGAATCTGCCCGACCTGCCCGAATCTGCCCGACCTGCCCGAATCTGCCCGAATCTGCACGAATCTGCCCCTATCTACCCGAACCGCCCGAATCTGCCCGAATCTTCCCGACCTGCCCATATCCGCCCGAATCTGCCCGTAGCTGCCCGAATCTGCCCGAATCTGCCCGAATCTGCCCATATCTGCCCATATCTGCCCCTTATCTGCCCGGATCAGCCCATATCTGCCCGAATCTGCCCATGTCTGCCCGAAGCTGCCCGAATCTGCCCGACCTGCCCGAAACTGCCCATATCTGCCCATATCTGCCCCTATCTGCCCGAACCTGCCCGAAACTGCCCCTATCTGCCCGAACCTGCCCGAATCTGCCCATATCTGCCCGATTCTGCCCGACCTGCCCGAATCTGCCCGAACCTGCCCGTATCTGCCCGAATCTTCCCGACCTGCCCATATCCGCCCGAATCTGCCCGAATCTGCCCGACCTGCCCGAATCTGCCCGAACCTGCCCGAATCTGCACGAATTCTGCCCCTATCTGCCGGAATATGCCCGACCTGTCCGAATCTGCCCGAACCTGCCCAAATCTGCCCATATCTGCCCCTATCTGCCCGAATCTGCCCATATCTGCCCATATCTGCCCCTATCTGTCCATATCTGCCCGAATCTGCCCGACCTGCCCGAATCTGCCCATATCTGCCCGAATCTGCCCGAATCTGCCCGAATCTGCCCGACCTGCCCGATCTGCCCATATCTGCCCGAACCTGCTCATATCTGCCCGAACCTGTCCATATCTGCCCCTATCTGCCTGAATCTGCCCAAATCTGCCCATATCTGCCCGAAATTGCCCGAACCTGCGCATATCTGCCCGAATCTGCCCCTATCTGCCCGAAAATGCCCGAACCTGCCCGAACCTGCCCGACCTGCCCGACCTGCCCGAATCTGCCCGAACCTGCGCATATCTGCCCGAACCTGTCCATATCTGCCCCTATCTGCCCGAATCTGCCCGAACCTGCGCATATCTGCCCGAACCTGCGCATATCTGCCCGAATCTGCCCGACCTGCCCGAATCTGCCCGACCTGTCCGACCTGCCCCTATCTGCCCGAATCTGCCCAAATCTGCCCATATCTGCCCGAAATTGCCCATACCTGCCCATATCTGCCCCCATCTGCCCGAATCTGCCCGAACATGCCCATATCTGCCCCTATCGGCCCGAATCTGCCCGAACCTGCCCGAATCTGCCCGAATCTGCCCGAATCTGCCCGAACCTGCCCAAATCTGCCCGAATCTGCCCGACCTGCCCGAATCTGCCCGAATCTGCCCATATCTGCCCATATCTGCCCGAATCTGCACGAATCTGCCCGAATGTTCCCGACCTACCCGAATCTGCCCGAATCTGCCCGAATCTGCACGAATCTGCCCCTATCTGCCGGAATATGCCCGAACCTGCCCGAATCTGCCCGAAGCTGCCCGAATCTGCGCGAATCTGCCCATATCTGCCCGAATCTGCCCGACCTGCCCGAATCTGCACGAATCTGCCCCTATCTGCCGGAATATGCTCGAACCTGCCCATATCTGCCCATATCTGCTCCTATCTGCCCATATCTGCCCGAATCTGCCCATATCTGCCCATATCTGCCCCTATCTGCCCGAATCAGCCCATATCTGCCCGAATCTGCCCATGTCTGCCCGAAGCTGCCCGAATCTGCCCGACCTGCCCGACCTGTCCGAATCTGCCCGAATCTGCCCGACCTGCCCGAATCTGCCCGAACATGCCCGAATCTGCCCGACCTGCCCGAATCTGCACGAATCTGCCCCTATCTGCCGGAATATGCTCGAACCTGCCCATATCTGCCCATATCTGCTCCTATCTGCCCATATCTGCCCGAATCTGCCCATATCTGCCCCTATCTGCCCGAATCAGCCCATATCTGCCCGAATCTGCCCATGTCTGCCCGAAGCTGCCCGAATCTGCCCGACCTGCCCGACCTGTCCGAATCTGCCCGAATCTGCCCGACCTGCCCGAATCTGCCCGAACATGCCCGAATCTGCCCAAATCTGCCCCTATCTGCCCGAATCTGCCCGACCTGCCCGAATCTGCCCGAATCTGCACGAATCTGCCCCTATCTGCCCGAATCTGCCCGACCTGCCCGAATCTGCCCGAACATGCCCGAATCTGCCCAAATCTGCCCCTATCTGCCCGAATCTGCCCGACCTGCCCGAATCTGCCCGAACATGCCCGAATCTGCCCAAATCTGCCCGAATCTGCCCGACCTGCCCGAAGCTGCCCGAATCTGCCCGACCTGCCCGAATCTGCCCGAATCTGCCCGAATCTGCCCGAACTTGGCCGACCTGCCCGAATCTGCACGAATCTGCCCCTATCTGCCGGAATATGCCCGAACCTGCCCATATCCGCCCGAATCTGCCCGAACCTGCCCGAATCTGCCCGACCTGACCGAATCTGCCCGAATCTGCCCATATCTGCTCGAATCTGCCCGAATCTGCCCGAATCTGCCCATATCTGCCCATATCTGCCCCTACCTGCCCGAATCAGCCCATATCTGCCCGAATCTGCCCATGTCTGCCCGCAGCTGCCCGAATCTGCCCGACCTGCCCGACCTGTCCGAATCTGCCCGACCTGCCCGAATCTGCCCGAACCTGCTCGACCTGCCCGAATCTGTTCGAATCTGCCCATATCTGCCCGAATCTGCCCGACCTGCCCGACCTGCCCGAATCTGCCCGAACCTGCCCGTATCTGCCCGAATCTTCCCGACCTGCCCATATCCGCCCGAATCTGCCCGACCTGCCCGACCTGCCCGAATCTGCCCGAACCTGCCCGAATCTGCCCGAATCTTCCCGACCTGCCCATATCTGCTCGAAACTGCCCGAATCTGCCCGACCTGCCCGAATCTGCCCGACCTGCCCGACCTGCCCGAATCTGCCCGAATCTGCCCGACCTGCCCGAATCTGCCCGACCTGCCCGACCTGCCCGAATCTGCCCGAATCTGCCCGACCTGCCCGAATCTGCCCGAATCTGCCCGACCTGCCCGACCTGCCCGAATATGCCCGAAACCTGTCCATATCTGCCCCTATCTGCCCGAATCTGCCCGAACCTGCGCATATCTGCCCGAATCTGCCCCTATCTGCCCGAATATGCCCGAACCTGCGCATATCTGCCCGAACCTGCGCATATCTGCCCGAATCGGCTCCTATCTGCCCGAATATGCCCGAACCTGCCCGACCTGCCCGAATCCGCCCGAACCTGCGCATATCTGCCCGAACCTGTCCATATCTGCCCCTATCTGCCCGAATCTGCTCGAACCTGCGCATATCTGCCCGAATCTGCCCCTATCTGCCCGACCTGCCGGAATATGCCCGAACCTGCCCATATCTGCCCACATCTGCTCCTATCTGCCCGAATCTGCCCCTATCTGCCCGAATATGCCCGAACCTGCCCGACCTGCCCGAATCTGCCCGACCTGCCCGACCTGCCCGACCTGCCCGAATCTGCCCGAACCTGCGCATATCTGCCCGAACCTGCGCATATCTGCCCGAATATACCCGAACCTGCCCGAACCTGCCCGACCTGCCCGACCTGCCCGAATCTGCCCGAACCTGCGCATATCTGCCCGAACCTGTCCATATCTGCCCGAACCTGCGCATATCTGCCCGAACCTGCGCATATCTGCCCGAACCTGTCCATATCTGCCCGAACCTGCGCATATCTGCCCGAACCTGTCCATAACTGCCCCTATCTGCCCGAATCTGCCCGAACCTGCGCATATCTGCCCGAACCTGCGCATATCTGCCCGAATCTGCCCCTATCTGCCCGAAAATGCCCCAACCTGCCCGAACCTGCCCGACCTGCCCGAATCTGCCCGAACATGCCCGAACATGCCCGAATCTGCCCAAATCTGCCCTAATCTGCCCGACCTGCCCGAAGCTGCCCGAATCTGCCCGACCTGCCCGAATCTGCCCGAATCTGCCCGAATCTGCACGAATCTGCCCCTATCTGCCCGAATCTGCCCGACATGCCCGAATCTGCCCGAACATGCCCGAATCTGCCCAAATCTGCCCGAATCTGCCCGACCTGCCCGAAGCTGCCCGAATCTGCCCGACCTGCCCATATCTGCCCGAATCTGCCCGAATCTGCCCCTATCTGCCCGAATCTGCCCCTATCTGCCCGAATATGCCCGAACCTGCCCGAATCTGCCCGACCTGCCCGAATCTGCCCGACCTGCCCGAATCTGCCCGAATCTGCACGAATCTGCCCCTATCTACCCGAACCGCCCGAATCTGCCCGAATCTTCCCGACCTGCCCATATCCGCCCGAATCTGCCCGTAGCTGCCCGAATCTGCCCGAATCTGCCCGAATCTGCCCATATCTGCCCATATCTGCCCCTATCTGCCCGGATCAGCCCATATCTGCCCGAATCTGCCCATGTCTGCCCGAAGCTGCCCGAATCTGCCCGACCTGCCCGAAACTGCCCATATCTGCCCATATCTGCCCCTATCTGCCCGAACCTGCCCGAAACTGCCCCTATCTGCCCGAACCTGCCCGAATCTGCCCATATCTGCCCGATTCTGCCCGACCTGCCCGAATCTGCCCGAACCTGCCCGTATCTGCCCGAATCTTCCCGACCTGCCCATATCCGCCCGAATCTGCCCGAATCTGCCCGACCTGCCCGAATCTGCCCGAACCTGCCCGAATCTGCACGAATCTGCCCCTATCTGCCGGAATATGCCCGACCTGTCCGAATCTGCCCGAACCTGCCCAAATCTGCCCATATCTGCCCCTATCTGCCCGAATCTGCCCATATCTGCCCATATCTGCCCCTATCTGTCCATATCTGCCCGAATCTGCCCGACCTGCCCGAATCTGCCCATATCTGCCCGAATCTGCCCGAATCTGCCCGAATCTGCCCGACCTGCCCGATCTGCCCATATCTGCCCGAACCTGCTCATATCTGCCCGAACCTGTCCATATCTGCCCCTATCTGCCTGAATCTGCCCAAATCTGCCCATATCTGCCCGAAATTGCCCGAACCTGCGCATATCTGCCCGAATCTGCCCCTATCTGCCCGAAAATGCCCGAACCTGCCCGAACCTGCCCGACCTGCCCGACCTGCCCGAATCTGCCCGAACCTGCGCATATCTGCCCGAACCTGTCCATATCTGCCCCTATCTGCCCGAATCTGCCCGAACCTGCGCATATCTGCCCGAACCTGCGCATATCTGCCCGAATCTGCCCGACCTGCCCGAATCTGCCCGACCTGTCCGACCTGCCCCTATCTGCCCGAATCTGCCCAAATCTGCCCATATCTGCCCGAAATTGCCCATACCTGCCCATATCTGCCCCCATCTGCCCGAATCTGCCCGAACATGCCCGAATCTGCCCAAATCTGCCCATATCTGCCCGAATCTGCCCGAATCTGCTCGACCTGCCCAACCTGCCCATATCTGCCCGAATCTGCCCGAATCTGCCCCTATCTGCCCGACCTGCCGGAATATGCCCGAACCTGCCCATATCTGCCCACATCTGCTCCTATCTGCCCGAATCTGCCCATATCTGCCCGAATCTGCCCATATCTGCCCGAATCTGCCCGAATCTGCCCCTATCTGCCCGAATATGCCCGAACCTGCCCGAATCTGCCCGACCTGCCCGTATCTGCCCGAATCTGCACGAATCTGTCCCTATCTGCCCGAATCTGCACGAATCTGCCCCTATCGGCCCGAATCTGCCCGAACCTGCCCGAATCTGCCCGAATCTGCCCGAATCTGCCCGAACCTGCCCAAATCTGCCCGAATCTGCCCGACCTGCCCGAATCTGCCCGAATCTGCCCATATCTGCCCGAATCTGCCCGAATCTGCCCGAATATGCCCGAACCTGCCCATATCTGCCCATATCTGCCCCTATCTGCCCATATCTGCCCGAATCTGCCCCTATCTGCCCGAATATACCCGAACCTGTCCATATCTGCCCGAACCTGCCCATATCTGCCCGAATCTGCCCGAATCTGCCCGACCTGACCGACCTGCCCGAATCTGCCCGACCTGCCCGAATCTGCCCGAATCAGCCCGATCTGCCCGTATCTGTCCGAATCTGCCCGAAATTGCCCATACCTGCCCATATCTGCCCCTATCGGCCCGAATCTGCCCGAACCTGCCCGAATCTGCCCGAATCTGCCCGAATCTGCCCGAACCTGCCCAAATCTGCCCGAATCTGCCCGACCTGCCCGAATCTGCCCGAATCTGCCCATATCTGCCCATATCTGCCCGAATCTGCACGAATCTGCCCGAATGTTCCCGACCTACCCGAATCTGCCCGAATCTGCCCGAATCTGCACGAATCTGCCCCTATCTGCCGGAATATGCCCGAACCTGCCCGAATCTGCCCGAAGCTGCCCGAATCTGCGCGAATCTGCCCATATCTGCCCGAATCTGCCCGACCTGCCCGAATCTGCACGAATCTGCCCCTATCTGCCGGAATATGCTCGAACCTGCCCATATCTGCCCATATCTGCTCCTATCTGCCCATATCTGCCCGAATCTGCCCATATCTGCCCATATCTGCCCCTATCTGCCCGAATCAGCCCATATCTGCCCGAATCTGCCCATGTCTGCCCGAAGCTGCCCGAATCTGCCCGACCTGCCCGACCTGTCCGAATCTGCCCGAATCTGCCCGACCTGCCCGAATCTGCCCGAACATGCCCGAATCTGCCCAAATCTGCCCCTATCTGCCCGAATCTGCCCGACCTGCCCGAATCTGCCCGAATCTGCACGAATCTGCCCCTATCTGCCCGAATCTGCCCGACCTGCCCGAATCTGCCCGAATATACCCGAATCTGCCCAAATCTGCCCCTATCTGCCCGAATCTGCCCGACCTGCCCGAATCTGCCCGAACATGCCCGAATCTGCCCAAATCTGCCCGAATCTGCCCGACCTGCCCGAAGCTGCCCGAATCTGCCCGACCTGCCCGAATCTGCCCGAATCTGCCCGAATCTGCCCGAACTTGGCCGACCTGCCCGAATCTGCACGAATCTGCCCCTATCTGCCGGAATATGCCCGAACCTGCCCATATCCGCCCGAATCTGCCCGAACCTGCCCGAATCTGCCCGACCTGACCGAATCTGCCCGAATCTGCCCATATCTGCTCGAATCTGCCCGAATCTGCACGAATCTGCCCCTATCTGCCGGAATATGCTCGAACCTGCCCATATCTGCCCATATCTGCTCCTATCTGCCCATATCTGCCCGAATCTGCCCATATCTGCCCATATCTGCCCCTATCTGCCCGAATCAGCCCATATCTGCCCGAATCTGCCCATGTCAGCCCGAAGCTGCCCGAATCTGCCCGACCTGCCCGACCTGTCCGAATCTGCCCGAATCTGCCCGACCTGCCCGAATCTGCCCGAACATGCCCGAATCTGCCCAAATCTGCCCCTATCTGCCCGAATCTGCCCGACCTGCCCGAATCTGCCCGAATCTGCACGAATCTGCCCCTATCTGCCCGAATCTGCCCGACCTGCCCGAATCTGCCCGAACATGCCCGAATCTGCCCAAATCTGCCCCTATCTGCCCGAATCTGCCCGACCTGCCCGAATCTGCCCGAACATGCCCGAATCTGCCCAAATCTGCCCGAATCTGCCCGACCTGCCCGAAGCTGCCCGAATCTGCCCGAATCTGCCCGAATCTGCCCGAACTTGGCCGACCTGCCCGAATCTGCACGAATCTGCCCCTATCTGCCGGAATATGCCCGAACCTGCCCATATCCGCCCGAATCTGCCCGAACCTGCCCGAATCTGCCCGACCTGACCGAATCTGCCCGAATCTGCCCATATCTGCTCGAATCTGCCCGAATCTGCCCGAATCTGCCCATATCTGCCCATATCTGCCCCTACCTGCCCGAATCAGCCCATATCTGCCCGAATCTGCCCATGTCTGCCCGAAGCTGCCCGAATCTGCCCGACCTGCCCGACCTGTCCGAATCTGCCAGACCTGCCCGAATCTGCCCGAACCTGCTCGACCTGCCCGAATCTGTTCGAATCTGCCCATATCTGCCCGAATCTGCCCGACCTGCCCGAACCTGCCCGTATCTGCCCGAATCTTCCCGACCTGCCCATATCCGCCCGAATCTGCCCGACCTGCCCGACCTGCCCGAATCTGCCCGAACCTGCCCGAATCTGCCCGAATCTTCCCGACCTGCCCATATCTGCTCGAATCTGCCCGAATCTGCCCGACCTGCCCGAATCTGCCCGACCTGCCCGACCTGCCCGAATCTGCCCGAATCTGC
Source organism: Megalopta genalis (assembly GCF_051020955.1). Taxonomy (NCBI): domain Eukaryota; kingdom Metazoa; phylum Arthropoda; class Insecta; order Hymenoptera; family Halictidae; genus Megalopta; species Megalopta genalis. The sequence continues at coordinate 20,049,062 of NC_135018.1, read as the reverse complement.
CCGACCTGCCCGAATCTGCCCGACCTGCCCGACCTGCCCGAATCTGCCCGAATCTGCCCGACCTGCCCGAATCTGCCCGAATCTGCCCGACCTGCCCGACCTGCCCGAATATGCCCGAAACCTGTCCATATCTGCCCCTATCTGCCCGAATCTGCCCGAACCTGCGCATATCTGCCCGAATCTGCCCCTATCTGCCCGAATATGCCCGAACCTGCGCATATCTGCCCTAACCTGCCCGAATCTGCCCGAACCTGCCCGAATCTGCCCGAATCTTCCCGACCTGCCCATATCCGCCCGAATCTGCCCGAATCTGTCCGAATCTGCCCGACCTGCCCGACCTGCCCGAATCTGCCCGAACCTGCCCGAATCTGCCCGAATCTGCACGAATCTGCCCCTATCTGCCCGAACCTTCCCCTATCTGCCGGAATATGCCCGATCCTGCCCATATCTGCCCATATTTGCCCCTCTCTGCCCGAATCTGCACGAATCTGCCCCTATCGGCCCGAATCTGCCCGAATCTGCCCAAATCTGCCCGAATCTGCCCGACCTGCCCGAAGCTGCCCGAATCTGCCCGACCTGCCCATATCTGCCCGAAATTGCCCGAACCTGCACATATCTGCCCGAATCTGCCCCTATCTGCCCGAAAATGCCCGAACCTGCCCGAACCTGCCCGACCTGCCCGACCTGCCCGAATCTGCCCGAACCTGCGCATATCTGCCCGAACCTGTCCATATCTGCCCCTATCTGCCCGAATCTGCCCGAACCTGCGCATATCTGCCCGAACCTGCGCATATCTGCCCGAATCTGCCCGACCTGCCCGAATCTGCCCGACCTGCCCGACCTGCCCCTATCTGCCCGAATCTGCCCAAATCTGCCCATATCTGCCCGAAATTGCCCATACCTGCCCATATCTGCCCCTATCTGCCCGAATCTGCCCGAACATGCCCGAATCTGCCCAAATGTGCCCATATCTGCCCGAATCTGCCCGAATCTGCTCGACCTGCCCAACCTGCCCATATCTGCCCGAATCTGCCCGAATCTGCCCCTATCTGCCCGACCTGCCGGAATATGCCCGAACCTGCCCATATCTGCCCACATCTGCTCCTATCTGCCCGAATCTGCCCATATCTGCCCGAATCTGCCCCTATCTACCCGAACCTGCCCGAATCTGCCCGAATCTTCCCGACCTGCCCATATCCGCTCGAATCTGCCCGTAGCTGCCCGAATCTGCCCATATCCGCCCGAATCTGCCCGACCTGCCCGACCTGCCCGAATCTGCCCGAATCAGCCCGTCCTGCCCGACCTGCCCATATCTGCCCGAATCTGCCCGAATCTGCCCGACCTGACCGACCTGCCCGAATCTTCCCGAATCTGCCCGAATCTGCCCATATCTGCCCGAATCTGCCTGACCTGCCCGACCTGCCCGAATCTGCCCGACCTGCCCGACCTGCCCGAACTTGCCCGACCTGTCCGAATCTGCCCTAACCTGCCCGAATCTGCCCGAACCTGCCCGAATCTGCCCGATCTGCCCGAATCTGCCCGAATCTGCCCGAACTTGCCCGACCTGCCCGAATCTGCACGAATCTGCCCCTATCTGCCGGAATATGCCCGAACCTGCCCATATCTGCCCGAATATGCCCGAACCTGCCCATATCTGCCCATATCTGCTCCTATCTGCCCATATCTGCCCGAATCTGCCCATATCTGCCCATATCTGCCCATATCTGCCCCTATCTGCCCGAACCTGCCCGAAACTGCCCGACTTGCCCGACCTGCCCGAATCTGCCCGACCTGCCCGAATCTGCACGAATCTGCCCGAACTTGCCCGACCTGCCCGAATCTGCACGAATCTGCCCCTATCTGCCGGAATATGCCCGAATCTGCCCGACCTGCTCGACCTGCCCGAATCTGCCCGAATCTGCCCATATCTGCCCGAATCTGCCCGAATCTGCCCGACCTGCCCGAATCTTCCCGAATCTGCCCGAATATGCCCGAACCTGCCCACATCTGCCCATATCTGCCCCTATCTGCCATATCTGACCGAATCTGCCCCTATCTGCCCGAATATGCCCGAACCTGACCATATCTGCCCGAACCTGCGCATATCTGCCCGAATCTGCCCCTATCTGCCCAATATGCCCGAACCTGCCCATATCTGCCCATATCTGCCCCTATCTGCCCGAATCTGCCCGACCTGCCCAACCTGCCCATATCTGCCCGAACATGCCCGAATCTGCCCCTATCTGCCCGAATCTGCCCGAATCTTCACGACCTGCCCATATCTGCCCGAAT